>NC_060283.1:19276876-19608029 GCF_021613505.1 Equus quagga
TATATTGTTGTTAGTGCCACTAAGTTGATTTCAACTCATAGTGCCCCTGAATATGGCAGAGCTGAATCTTTCTGGATCATTTTTACGTCATCCTCCCATCTTCAGGTGCTTTATCAGGCAATTCTCTGCTGTTATTCATAGATTTTCATGGCTGTTTATTTTGGAAGTAGTGGCCAGGTCCTTCTTCCTAGTCTGTCTTAGTCTGAAAGCTTCACTGAAAGCTGTCCAACATGGGTGCTTCTGGTAATACAGGAATCACCAGTGGCATAGCTTTTAGCATCACAGCAACATGCAGCTGTCACAGTGTGACAACCAACAGATGAATGATGTGGATCCCTGATCAGGAAATGAATTCAGGTCAGAAGAGTGAAAGCTCCAAATCTTAACTGCTAAACCACCAGGCTGGCTCCACATTATATGCCAGGTCACAATTACTATGATTTCTATCAATTTACATTCATTTACCTGTTTTAGAACTTCATATAAATGAAAAGACAAAGTATGTTTGTATCTGGTTTCTTCTGCTCTACTTAATGCTATTGAAATTTTCATCCATTCTGTTATATGGGTACTTCATTCCATTTCATTGCTGGTAGTATTCCATTTTATTTATATATCATAGTTCATCCTTTTATCTCTTGATGGACAGTTGACATATTTTCATTTTGTACTATTATGAATACAGCTATCAGTGTTTTAATATTCATTAACAAGTGGGTGTGTATTAAACGACACTAGATAATTTCATTCTTTGGTGACTTTTAGTGGATTTCTGAGTTTCCATTCTTAATTTCAGGAAATAAAAATATTCCAAAGGACTATGTAGCGCACTTGCTTACTAAAGCTTCTGCTCTAGCTGCCCATTCTTAAACAAGGGCCATTCATCAACAATTTTGTAATAAATTGAAGAAAACAAGAGCCAGTGCAAAGTATCACTAAAGACTTCATCACAATTTTAATGCAACTCATAAAAGAAAACTTTTCTCTGCGATGCTTCATATTTCTTCTCCCTAACTTCCAGGGAATTGAGAAGAAACCCTTTGGGTAACTTAATTAGTAAAGGAATTAGTAAGGAACAGCTTATTAGACAAGAGTTTCTTTTACTAGTGTGTCCATTCTCACTGATACCTTCCTGATGGATAAAGACACTCCAGTGGAAGAAAGGATCAACGGAAGGTTTTATTGATTTTATCCTCCACTTACATGGTGAAGAAATAAACATTGCTGACTAGTGTGTTGTTTTCCAGTAGATTTTCAACATAATGATGACACCCAAATTCCATGGGGAATAAAGAGCTTTAATGACTTTCCTAAGTTCCCTCAGCTGGCTGGCAGTGGAACAAGACTCCAGGATGATGGTTATTTGTTTTGTAATGTCAAAGGACTCTGTTTTCTACCACAGACTCATCCCCAAATCTCTGTCTCGATCACTACACTCTAGCCACATTGGCATTCTAGCAGTTTTTAAAACATGGCAATCATTTTCTAGTCTCAAGGTTTATGCACATATCTTAGGTCCTCTCATTACTTGGGATGTACTAATTTCTTTCTGTTTTGTGTTCTGCTCTACTCTGTTCTATGCTAATTCATCACAGGAACTCCTGTCAAGATCTACTAGATTGTGAAATATGCTAATGGTGCATAAGCACATTTTAAGAAATCCCTCTCTAGACTTCTCTTTATAAACGCAAACATAAATACCCTTCCTGTAACCATCTCAGGGTAACTTCTCCCATCCTCCCAGACATTTCTTTTACTGATTTTCTGACATATAATGTAGTAATGTCCTTACTCTTAGAACCAGTACTAAGTGTTTTTACTCTATATTTCTACCAAGAGAAAACATGAAATTCTCTTTATTTCTCTTCTCCTTACAATAGATAGCTAGATAAAATTTCTGCTAGAAATTTGTTAAACTGATATATATTCACAAGGATTATATCATCTGTTGGGTAAATTTACCATATAGTTTTCTATTAAACAAACTTCCAGCTATTATAACACTGGGCTTCAATATAATGGAGAGAGGGACAGAATGTTACATTTCTTTTTAGATGATGCATAGACACAAAAAATTTCACTGAAACATATAATATGTCAAATTCTTAAAAATGAGAGTCTGATAATATTCTATGAGTTATGATCAATATAAGAATTATATATGCAGGAATTATGTATTTGAAATATTAAATAATTATTCTTTGATTGGTATATTTTTCTTTCATTAATTAAATTTATAAACAAATCTACCACAATTGGTCAAATGTCCCATCTCTGCTTGTGTCTTATAAAATGGCATGACTTATGGTCTGATACTGAGATAGTGAATTAATAACTTTGATACTTAACACAAGAGCATGATAATGTCCCTGGCAAGGCTATTCTTAAGTAGTATACATATTTTTTTTCAAAAATTAAATTTGATTGCTCAATGGTTTTTGGCCTAAAATAAAATGTCAGTGCTAATGGTTACAAAAAATATCATTCAAAGATGACACTGTGTAAAGAGTCCTGAAAAACAGGTACCATAGCAATTTATATGGCAGTTCGGAAGCCTTATACAGTGTATCATCTATAGAATTCACCCAACAGATTTTTTTTAATATTAAGTACATAGGTTTATTTAAAATCGTAGCAACCACTGTAAGAGTCTACATTGCGACTCACAGCTTAGGTTACAGTGCTACACCAACTTCCTCCCCTGTGGCAAACAAGGTCAATAATGGATAGTGTCATGAATAAATAGAAGACCTCCCAGGACCTCTTTAAGGAAGTTACAAATGTCTTATCATTTCTGCTGAGAGAGTACTATCGTGGCATTTTTATTTATCTTAAAATTTCTACTGAGTTATCACATTGAATTAATTTGTGAGAACAAAATAAACACATTATATTATTTAGAGATTTCTTCATACTGAGGGAATGATTATAACAACAATAGAAAAATGGAATCCTTGGAATCCCAAATCTATCAGTGAAATCAACTTCAACATATGTGAAATTAAATATTAGATCAGAAACATATAACTTTCAGAATTCAATCTTCCAGTAGAACTGTTCTTAAAGATAAAATAAACCTTGAAATTTCAAAAAGAACAATAATTTCTACAAGAAAAATGAACCAACATAATTCAAATTTTCCCAGAATTCTCTTTATGATTTTAGGATTTTTTAATGTTGGGCAGTGCTTTTAGCAGTAATAGATTTCTAGAGGGTGACTCAGGGACCATTGCCAAGTGACCTGAAAGAAAGATATCAGGGAAAATTTGTAAGACAGATGATTCAGTAAAACATTGTACCTGCCACCCCAATCAACCAGAGGAGTATGCTGATTAGTGTAGTTTTTAGGATTTAATAAATAAGTAAACAATCCATATTTCTAACACAATATCATAATTATGCCCATGAGAAAATACAAGCCTAGAGTGAAAAAATAATAAATTTCCAAAATGTCATTCAGCATATGGTTCTATCAGCAGTCAAATCCATGGTTCCTGATGGCCCAATCTGTTCATTTACACTTCTTCTCCCAGAATAAAGAGGCCCAGGTGTTTACACTAAAGAATATACTAGAATTGGCTAAATATATTGGTGCATCTTTCAGATACCTTTCTTTGAAATAAAAGTCCATTTACTGATAGGAAGAGAAGCTGTGGATGCCACGTTAACAATCAGCCACCTGAATGATTTGATGAATGTCAATATTTTTTATTTTGTTGTTAATTAACTAAAGTACATCCTTTATTAAGATTTTCTTAGTTTTTACCCAATGACATTTTTCTGAGCCAGGATCACATCTGGGATACAAGACATTTGGTCTTCAAGTTTCCTTAGTCTCCTCTTGGCTGTGACAGTTTCTCGGATTTTTCCTGTTTTTTATGACCTTGACAATTTTGAGAAGTACTGATCAAGTGTTTTCTGAAATGTCTCTCAACTGGGCTTTTCCTGATGTTTTTCTCAGGATTAGACTGGAGTTATGAGTTTGGGGGAGGAAAACCATGAAAGTGAATTGACGTTATCATCACATCACAACAAGAAAACATACTATCAATATGACATCACTGCTGATGGTAACCTTGATCACCTGGTTGAGAGAGAGTTTTTCAGGTTTCTCCACTATAAAGTCATTCCCTCTCCTTTCCATACTATACGTTTCAGAGAGGAACTACTATGTGCAACTCACACAAGGAGTGGAGAGTTCTGCCTCACCTCCTTGAGGGCAGAGTATCTATACAAATTATTTGGAGTTTTCTGCCTGTGACATTTGACTGTTTTTCCCTATTTGTAATTTATTCATCATTTATTTAGATCAATATATTTTCGTGAAACATTTCATACTTGGGATAATAATTCAGCTCTAAAGTTGTCCTTTATTTTGTTGCTTAAGTTGTTCTGGCTTTGGCCATTGGAAAGCTTTCAGTGGTCTCCTGTGTTATTTTGAGATACCTCTTTTTCTTTCTTCCTTTCTTCCTTCCTTCTTTCTTTCTTTTCTTTCTTTCTTCTTCCTCCCTTCCTGCCAGCCCTCCTTTTTTCCTTCCTTCCTACTTTTCTAAGCACTTTCTTAATTTCAGGCACTATATTATGGTGTTTGCACATCATATAAATTTCCTACTCAGTTGTAGCATCAATCAAATCTCAAAGGAGCTCTGCTTCCTTATACTGAAGAATGTTATTAGAAACTAATATCTGGGCAGTAGGTGTGTCTGTTGATACTGAGATGTCCGCAAGCTTCTAGACCTTCTCAGCTAACAGAACAAGTAAATACACAAGTGTATACTGACTGACTCATGTGGCTATAAATATCTATAACTATTTCTTTTTACAACCCACAGTTTCTATCTTAAGCTGAACATGACTTCATGCTAATATCTGAGACACTAATCCATTATTATATGGATCATTCTGGTTTCCTCTCTTTGTTTTTCTGTAACCTCCTTCCCTAACAGTGAGAAAACTGGACTTACCATCTGCCATCCATTTACTTAATTGTTTAATTCCAGTATACATGTATAGTGGTTCCATAATTCTTAAATCATATTCATGTGAGAAATAACTTTATGACTAGAATACAGCGCTACATACAGTTACTTTTACCTTTCGTCTTTCTTACTCCTCTCATTTTCACTGTCACTTAGGTCAGCATCTTTCACTACACCCCCTTCAGGGAAATGGTTTCAAACATTTTTAATACATTAGATTGTTTGGTTATATTCCACATCTGATTCTGGGTTTTTCTAACCTTTTAAATTATTTATTTTAACATTGGCATCCATAGAGATTTACACTTTGTCCCATAACGTTCTAGGGATGTTGGAAAAGCTATAGTTCATGAATCCACCATTACCATATCACACACAACAGCCTTTTCACCACAGGAAAAAAAAAAAAAACTCCCTTGTGCTTCCCGTATTTAAGCTTTTCCTGAGCCCTTGAGCTCCCCGCAACCACTGATCTATTTACCATCTCCATTGTTTTGCCTTTTACATAATGTCATATAAATAGAATAATGTAGTTTTACAGACTGCTTTCTTTCACTTAGCAATATGAATTGAAGACTCATCAGCATCTTTGTATGACTTGATAGCATACTTAAATAGTATTCCATGGTATAGATATATCACAATTTGTTTATCCATTAACCTACTAAAAAATATTTGATTGCTTTCAGTGCTTACCAATTATGAACATGGCTGTAATAAACCAAATTTTATTTTGGATAAATCAAATCAGTCAGGTAGTTATGTAGAATGTAGTTGTTGGGCCAGTCATGAAGATCTATCGCTTTGCTGCTAGACGTGGGATGATTTGATTTAAAGTGGCGCTTTAGAAACCCTTTGCCTAGGGATGTTTTCAAGACAATTGTGATCTCATTGGCTTTCTCAGAAAAGCCAAAGTTATAGATGATGTGAGGTCACAATTCTGGCTAGTGTAACCAACGGATTAGCACACCAGCTACAGATTTAATAGAGTTATCATGATCAATACCATCAGTTAATAAAGAAATGCAAATTTACACCACAGTATGAAGCTGCCACATACCTACTGGAATGACTCTAATCAAATGACTGATGGTATTTATACCAAATGTTAGTGAGGATGTGAAGGAACTGGAATACTCACACTGAGTATCTTAACATTCTCTCTCTATTTGAGGTTCCAAATGAAATCAAGTATATTTTCTGGGATATTCCTTATGTAGCAGTACACGGCTAGTCTAGGGGTCCAGCCATTTCTTTTAAATTAATTTCAAAGAAGGATCATTGTTTTTCTTCATTGGAAATGCCCAGCATGGTAATATATACTGTGTAAACCTTATTCCAGTGATTTATCATTGCATTGGTTAACCCAATGCTCTGATTTGATAAGTCTGAGGTATGGTCTTGTCACCTCTATATTTTCAAAGTTATACAATAGGTTTTGGTATACATTCACTGATTAGAAACTCTCAGAAAAGATAAAAAAAACATTTTATGAAAACAATTAAATCTTTCCTCTAATGATGAAAGGAAATTTCTCAAACATGGTCCATTGAATGTCTAATAATATCACAGCATAGGACATTTTTTCCACATGCTAAGGAAGACTGATACTTAGAGAAAGGAGAAAGAAAAACTCTTTCAGAATCCACAAAGTTTATCCATCAAACAGCACCCAGAAGTAAAGTATGTTAGATAATGGTACTCTGTGTCTTCAATAAAAAAGTTGTAAAAATTATACCAACCAGAATAAAAATAATTTCAATTATATTTTGGTTAACACTCAGAATAGAAATTCATCAAGAGTGCATGATTTCATTCCAGCAATATTAAGAAAGAGCTAGTGAGTTTCATTTTAAATACACTCATCAGTTTAATTGTGCTAACTTCATTTAGGAAGATTTCCAGCAATCTGCAATTACAGTTCTTCTAGATGCAGTGGTCCTCTGTAGAGGGTCAGATATACTCTCAATATACAATCAAAAAGACTCAAAATACAATATACCAAAAAATACTCAGGGAGAAAAAAATCCCGAGAACAGAAAACGGACTTTCTTCTCTTCTCTGTATTTTGTTGCACCATTTTTTTTTTTATTAATGTTATGATAGATTACAACCTTGTGAGATTTCAGTTGTACATTTTTGTTAGTCATGTTGTGGGTACACCACTTCCCCCTCTGTGCCCTCCCCCCACCCCCCCTTTTCCCTGGTAACCACCGATCAGATCTCCTTATCAATATACTAATTTCCACCTATGAGTGGAATCATATAGAGTTCGTCTTTCTCTGACTGGCTTATTTCGCTTAACATAATACCCTCGAGGTCCATCCACGTTGTTGTGAATGGGCCAATTTTGTCTTTCTTTATGGCTGAGTAGTATTCCATTGTGTATATATACCACATCTTCTTTATCCAATCATCAGTTTCTGGGCATGTAGGCTGGTTCCACGTCTTGGCTATTGTAAATAATGCTGCGATGAACATAGGGGTGCAACGGACTCTTGAGATTTCTGATATCAGGTTCTTAGGATAGATACCCAGTAATGGGATGGCTGGGTCATAGGGTATTTCTATTTTTAACTTTTTGAGAAATCTCCATACTGTTTTCCATAGTGGCTGTACCAGTTTGTTGCACCATTTTAACTTTAATTTTTCTATTAATTTAAATCTCTCCTGACTCCTGGAAATATTTCTTTCATTCTGGCTACCTGAATAATCTTTAGCAAAGCTAGTGAATAATGTCATGTTGTATATGTCAACCTCATAGCTCCAACACCTTCAGTTTAATTTTTAATTCACTGCTTCCCCAATCCTAGCACCTTTTAATTCCCAGAATCTAACCTTGGTTTCTCTTACACAATGGTAGTCTATCTTAAACTTCTCTTCATTTACCTATAGAGTTCTAAGATCACATTGACTTAAAAGAAGAGCATGGATTTGTCAAAAAACTGTGTAAGGCAGCCTTCACATCCTTATTCCGCAGGCTGTAGATCATGGGATTCAGCATTGGAATCACCAGTGTATAAAACACGGAGGCCACTTTATCAGTATCCAATGAATGTTTACTTCGAGGTTGCAAGTACATGAATAGCAGCGTCCCATAGAAAACTGTAACTGCTATCATATGTGAAGCACATGTGGAAAAGGCTTTTTTCCTTCCTTCTGATGAACGTATCCTTAAAATGGACAAAACAATGTTGAAATATGATACGAGAACTATAATCATGGAAAAAAACAGATTTATAGCTGCAGATATGACAACTACTGTTTCTGGAAAATAAGGATCAGAGCAAGACAATGTTAACAGAGGGACATTGTCACAGTAAAAATGATTGATTACATTGGAAGAGCAATAAGACACAGAGAATACACAAGATGAAACCACAATGGCTGTGGAAAAGCTATAGAGGTACGTGAGGGATACCAGCAGAAAGCAGATCCGCCGAGATACCACCACCATGTAGAGCAGGGGATTACAGATGGCCACATAGCGGTCATAGGCCATCACAGCTAACATGAAAATCTCAGATACAATGAAAACCAAGAATCCTCCCAACTGGGTGGCACATTCATAGTAGAAGATGGTTTTCTCCTTTACCAAAAAATTGATCAGCATTTTAGGGGCAATGACAGTAGAATTGCCAAGATTAATGATAGCCAAATGTCGGAGGAAAAAATGCATAGGAGTCTGAAATCGAGAGTCAACACTGGTGAGAGTGATAATGGTCAGGTTTCCTGCCACAGTCAGTCCATAGATGACCAGGAAAACAAAGAAGAGTGGAATCTGAAGTTCTGGACGGTCTGAGACACCTGTGAGAATAAACTCAGTGACCCAGGTGAAATTTCCAGGAGCCATGTAAGAGTTTGGAAATTCATCTGTTTGAGGAACAAAAGGAGAAGTGGTTAGAAAATTTGAGGAATTATTTTCTAGGACTGCCATTAGATGGCAAAGGCAAGTCCTTGGGTGAGAATTCCTGCAATCGTGTATTAATCTAACTCAGTTATTAAACTCAAGGTTTTAGGCCCAATAAACTTTGTGATCATTTGGAAGAGAGAAAAAGCAAATATGGTAAATTAAATAGATGATTCAGCATCTTGTATATTTTGAGGATTTAATTCCTCACAACCTTATTGAATTATGAATATCTTGTTATCTTGTGAGCAACAGAAGCCATGATTCATTTCTTCCATCTCATGCATTGAGTGTGAGAAAGGCTTCATGAATTGAATGCCCCAAATAATTTTATGTGTGTGATTTCTTCATCTGGGATTTCTTGTTTTCTCTCAAAAATAGATGATGTAGCCACTATCTTGCCTCATTTTCTTTATTCAATCTTTCTATATCTTTTATTCAACGTACACTGAAGTTGACAATTCTACAATTCATGTCTGTTAACTGCATCTTTTCAAATTCCATTTTGTTAACTGAGGCAAAAATACATGGACATATGCCCTCAGATCAGGTTGCTGATTCTCTTTTCAGCTTTTAAAAACTGATATCTGTGAAAAAGTTATGATTTTTTCAATTCCATCATCCTACGTTTTACTGGATTTGATTTCCTTTTCCTTCCCTCTCCAAACTCTTTTCTTCCTTGTCCCACAAGCTGATACAATTCCTCATATTCTTTCTACTGTTTTTATTATTAATCAGTATTTTTATTTATATAATTTTACAGCATTATTTTAAAAATATATGAAACATATCTGGCCTTAAACATTTAGTCGATCTTTTCCTTGACATTTTTCACATTTTTTTATTTTTAATTATTGTAATGTTAATAAGAATCCTTATTTGATACAGTTTATAATTACATTGTACATATTTGCCAAGAATCAGCACACTATTTTAATGTAACTGAATATTTTTGAAGGATTTTTTTTCAGGGATGGTCACCTGCTCCTATCTAAGCCAGAGTCCTTTCCCAATCACAATGGATAGTTCTAGTAGGGGCCACCTGGCCCAAAAATGTCCAGCCATTGCCTCTTATTCTTTTTGTTTTTTTTTAAAGATTTTAATTTTCTTTTTTCTCCCCAAAGCCCCTCAGTACATAGTTGTGTATTTTTTAGTCGTGGGTCCTTCTAGTTGTGGCATATGGGATGCCGCCTCAGCATGGCTTGATGCGCAGTGCCATGTCCACGCCCAGGATTCGAGATTCGATCCAGCGAAACCCTGGCCCACTGAAGCAGAGCACGCAAACTTAACCACTCGGCCACGGGGCAGGCCACTGTCTCTTATTCTATAGATTTAAATTTAAGTCCCAGAGAGTCAAGACTATTTCATTATTTAACATTATATCTGAGCTTTAGGAAAAGCTTTCGGTCTCTCCATTGGCAAACATATCAACTATCAGCCGAAACAAATGCTTCCAAACTGTATCAGCTCCTCTATTTCTGCTGAAATCTGGCATGTTGCTGGTTATATACTTTATTTTAAACTGCAATAATAAATTTTAAAAAGCAACCATTTTAAATCACAAACATCATATTCATCCTCTAATTTTCTCTTTCAAAGCTCCATATTGTATTATTTTACAATTTCCATGAATAATTTCCCATCCTAAGCATACCCCATCTTCTTCCTCAGGTCAAGCTTTCATTAACACTGTCATTAACTGTTGTATCCTTCTTGGTCTCCCTGTCATGATTCTGTCAGATTTGCTGGTAGGCAAATGACAGTCATTAAAAATTTGGGTAATTAAGATATGTAATTAGAGCTATTTTTTAAAATAATTGAAATATGCTTTAGCTTTATTTTCAATTCATTCCTCAATCAAGTCCATGTTACCCCTCTAAGCATACTACCTTACCTGGCACCACTGGACATTTTCATCCATGGCCCGCCACATCCTTACTCATATTGATTTCTTTGAGATTACTCCACTATTTTGTGAGAATTGGGATGCTTTATGAAAAAAGTTTGCCCACCATTTGTATCAGTGGTCCCATGCAATGAGAAACTGGAAATGAATATAGTGTTAAATGAGGCTTACACACTTGATTTTGGAGTATTTAAGAATCTCATTCCTGGTCATACTCTAGGCATTTACAATTTCCTTATGAATACTAATGAGGAAAGGCAGGGTAAAAAGAAAGTGAGTTGCCTTTAAATTAGTGCCAGTGTTTTATGGCTAATAAGTAATAATAATACCCTTAAAATTGTACACAGAAATACTTTCTACATACTTTGAATTCCTTTATTATAAAATAATAAGACAGAATATTAAAATATTAGTTTTGGACATCTTATTTTAAGTCAATAAAACTAAGAGTAATCCAGGAAATGTACACTTTCTTCTGGTATTTACTTCCTCTTAGAGAATGTTATAGAAGTTCTGTTCTATCAAATTAAGAATCTACGTTTTTGCATTTCTGAAAATTTTGTTCCTGCTTATGCAGTAACTTTACTCAAATAGAAGTCCTTCTTTTGGAGATATTCTCAGCTAAAATGTTAGCAGAATATTTTATTTAAGATACATGGTTTATCTAAACACATTTCATTAAGGCATTGATTAATTATTATGTTTCTATATGTACATCTGCCTGCATGTTTTCAGAGTTAATGGAAACTTTTCCTGAGAAAATTTGTGATCTATAGTTATATTCTCCAAAAAGAGCATTGTTTGAGGTTTGGGTAGTTGTGTATACAGATTTCTTTGACAGGATATTCTGTGAAACATGCTGTTTTCATTTTAGGTAATATTGCAGAAGTAAAACTATGCTATGAACAATTTCAGTGAGCAAACATCCATTGTTTCGATAGTGATATAATTTATTTAAGTACATAAGACATAATGCTGCCAATTCTAATTTGGAAACATAAAATCTGGATCATATTTGACATCCTGTGCTCCCCAAAACAGTTATAATTAGTTGAAGTGTTGTATTATTAGGTTATATATAATGCCCAGCGACTTTCAAAATGAAAGAGAAGTGGTTCATTTTAATGTAGAATTTTGGATCTTTTAAAGGCCATTATACAAAAATAAGATAAATATTTTCTACCCACCTGTATGGAGAACCTGCTTCAAGTTCTTAGTGAGAATCTCTATGTTGCTGTGGCAATGGGAGTTGAAGGGGTTCTATAAACCTTTGAGACCCAAAATCTGAAGCACAGATGCTTCTAGGATCCACAAATTGCCCTTTACATCCTTGGGGAACATGCCTCATGGGGTTGATTCCTTAACAAGATCCCCCTCCAGAAGTTCAACCAGACATCCCATGAGTCTTTGTTGCAATTTGGGCTTACACTACTGAAGTAACTTCAACTTTGTGACAGCTAAGGGGCACATTGATTAAAGTGTGCTGTCAAAGTAACTCACTTCCATTTGGAGGTTCATTATTTTGAAAAGGCAATATTGAAGAGCTAAAAACCAATGGTCTAGCAGTGAAATTAGAGAGAACTCTACCAATAAATAATAATATTTTATGCTGCTAGCTCTGCTGTGTATATTTTCCCCACACTTACTTCAAAGAATACAATTAGCATAGTGATTATTTCAAGGACTTGCTAAAGTGGATGTTAAAAGCAGGATGTGTTCTCCAAAATATAATCCTCAGGTAATAAAACTATTTTACTCTTTTGTTTATGATCATATTTTATTTTATGTATTTGAGAAAGATTAGCCCTGAGCTAACATCTGTGCCCATCTTCCTCTACTTTATATGTGGGAAGGCTGCCACAGCATGGCTTGACAAGTGGTATGTTGGTTTGCACCAGGGATCTGAACTGGTGAACCCTGGGCCACTGAAGCGGAACTCGTGAACCTAACTCCTGCACCACCAGGCTGGCCCCATGATTGTATTTTGAGAGAGAAAGGTAGAAGATGGCTACTAGAGAAAAGTCAAACACAATGTTTGAAAATGAAGTCCTTGTGTTATGTTTGAACATGTCTGTAAATTTTCCGTCACACAAACGCATTTTAAAACACAGAATATTTTAGGTCTATATTTTTAAAGAATGTAATGACTAATAGAATTACGTATCATTCTAATTTTAGTATATGTGCCCCTGAAGTAAGGCCATTACTAACAGAATTTTGTAGAAAGGAAATTGCCCTTGGGCAATTTTCTTCTTTGGGGCTTAAGTCCTCTTTGCAGCAATACTTGTTTATTTGTCATAAGATTTTCCTGTATAGGCCTTAAATTTAAATCTTGAAGTTGATATATATGGCACAATGTCATTTACAAAAAGTACAAATGCATTCACATGGAACACTAACATATATGTTGTAAGAACACAAGAAAACAAACAGACTCACATTAAATACATTGGGATGGTAACCTGGTGGTGATAGAGGAGACTGCACATAGAAATAAAGATGAAAGATGTATTAGTTTGGTAGTGACAAATAAAAATGGCAAGCAATAGGATATATTCGAGTATAGGAGGAAGTCATTTGGTGTAAGCCTAATTCAGCCTGACTTTGTTTTTCCAAAAGGGCCTGACTGGCCATTGAGCATGTATTGCATATCTGCTTTAAACATTTACTATAGCAAGAACAAATGCCCTTAAGATAAAGATGCAACTTCCCCCACATTGGCATTTCCTTAGGGATAAGCATTCTTCCTCAGGCTAGGAACTGATTGCTGTGCTCACCTTTGACCACTCAGCTCACTTGTGACCACCCACCCAGCTCCAGACAGCAGACCTACCATCTTGCTGTGTCCACTGAGACTGCAGAACTACCTGTTGTGTCCATCAATTGCTGTGCCGACAGAGCAGTCTCATGACTATTGTGAAAGGGACATTTCAATCCTATGTGAAACATCTTCTTTGGGGGTATATAACCACTCTGTACACCCCACTTCTTTGGTGCCCTTTCTTCCTTTGGGAAGAAAGGACCCAGGGCATGGTCCTCATATTTTAGCTCAGAACAAACTCACACGAATTTTCATTTATAGATTGGTTATGGATTATTATTGTCAATAGTAGTACTCTCATAACAAAATACCACAGATGGGATTAAACAACAGAAATATATTTTCTCAGCTCTCGAAGCTAGAAGGCCAAGATCAAGGAGTTGGTAGCTTTGGTTTCTTTTGAGGCCTCTCCTTGGCTTGAAGATGGCCACCTCCTTTGCCTATTCATTGCTGGGTCTGTGGATGTGTCTGGTGTGTCTTTCTGTGTCCTAATTTCCTCTTCTTATAAAAACATCAACCCTATTGGATTAAGTCTCTCCTAATTACTCCATTTTTATCGAATACCTCTTTAAAGGTTCTATCTCCAAATATGATGACATTCTGAAATACTGGAGATTAGAGCTTCAGCACACGAATTTTGGTGGAACACAGAGAGATACACCCATAACAGATTCAGTTCAGCCCAGAACAAATTGAAATAAAAAATAAATTAAGAAAAGAGAGGGACTTTGCCTGACGCAATAATGATAAAGTGTCATGAACGAAGAACATCATTATACTAACCCTTTTGCCTTAGGTCCAAAAACAGTTGAAAACATGCATATTTTCATTGAACAGAAAACTCTTTCCTGGAAATCTGTCCTGTAGTAGTAATACAAGTTATGAAAATATACAAAAATCTTCTTAAGAATGTTATTAGTATCGTGACATACTAGATGCTAGATATAAAATTGGAAATTTATCAATTATAGACACATGTATTTAGTATAATTTTCTATATCCTATAAAATCTTGTCCATTTGAATTATATAGAAATTCAAAAGCTTCTACAAAACAAATTAAAAAATAGTATTAAAAAAGTCATATTTCATTGCTTTCTTTTAAACCAACAAATTACTAAAGTATATTTTAGGTACAATGAAATACGAAGTGTTCATGGAGGGTATTTGAGAAATGATGTCATCTGTGTTACTACTGCTTCCAATGAGACAATCTTTCCAATACCTCAAATGTCAAAATGTTCCTCAATGTCTCTGTGTAGTAAATTGCCCCAGACTATATCCCAGGCCACAATTGTTATGATTTCTATCACCATACATTCATCTTACTTGTTTTAGAATTTCATATAAATGGGATAATATAGCATGTCTGTGTCTGGTTTCTCTTGCTCAACTTAATGCTATTGAAATTCATCCATGCTTTTGCATGTATGAGAAGTTCATTCCATTTTATTGCTGAGTAGTGTTTCATTTTACTTACTTATCATAATTCATCTATCTGTTGATGGACAGTTAAGATATTTCCATTTAGTACTGTTATAAATAAAGCCATCAGTAACATTAATATACATGTGTTTTTTGGGGCATGTTTCATTCATCTTGTGTTAGCATCCATAAGGGGAATTCCTGGCGTGTATGGTAGTAATGTGTTGAACTTAATAAATTGCCAAACTGTTTTCCAAAGTGAAGTACCTTTGCGCTCTTAAATAAGTAATGTATGATAACTTCAGGAGCTGAACATAGTAGCGGATATGATACTTTGGTAATCTAGTATTTTTAATCTTACCCAAACTAGTCGGTGGGAATTAATATCTCATTGTTATTGCAATTTCATTTCCCTGGTGAGTAAGTATGTTAGGTCTTTTTAAGTGTGTTTATTGATCGCTCATATTTTCTTCTGTGAAACGTCTTTCAGATCTTTTCTCTCATTTTTGTCAGGTTGTTTGTAATTTTGTTAGTGATTTGCAGAGAATATTGATATACATCTTGGATCCCATTGAATTACTTTGACTTCGTAGCCGATAATCAGTGGAACATACATATGTGCATATTTTGGACTTTTTATTCTGTCCTGATGGTCTATTTACTATCTTTGTAAAATATTGCTTTATCTTGGTTGCTATATGTTTTTAGTTAGCCTTGAAATAGGTATTGTAAATTCTCCAATTTTGTCCCTTTTTAAAGATGCTTTAGCTATTCTGCATCTGTACTGTATAGAAGTTGACCTAAGGCCAGACAGAGGGGACCTTGTTTGTATGAGGAAGGAGGAATTTCTTCTACTTACGCCTCTTGAGTTCTCATGCCTGGACTAATGATGAAATTGACACAAGACCAGATCAACAGGAGAATAATCAACTTAATATGCGTGGGTGGGAGATCATTAAAATGATGCACAGAGAGTAAACAAAGCAGGCAGTTTATAGATCTTTCTAGAAAAAGTGACAATAAACTTGTGATGATTTGATAGGACATGGAAACTTAGGTACAGGGGCTTAATTAGTAAGGAATTAAAGCAGAGTTTAGGTATGAAGTAGTAAATTAGAAAATAAGTAAAATGATTTGTTTATATAGGATTCTTATCCCTGAATTTCTTAGCTCTGGTGATAAGAATGTAGGGAAGCACCTTTTACATGAGAGATTTATTTCCTGTCTTAAGGGGAACAGAGAGGAGGGTCAAAATGTGTTTCTTCACATTGGCTCTTCTCAAGTAACTTTAATTCAAAATAATCAATACGCCACTGTGAGATATTTTGAGATGGTCTGCTCTGGGCCCCAACAATTGTGTACCATGAGGTTAGGTGTAGACCTGTCCACTCTGAGAATAGTCATACTTAGTAGCAGTTATTAAATTATTTTAATATTAAAATTTGATCCCTAATTTAAAATTGAGTCTTGTTAAAAGTTGCACCTTGGTCTCAACACTATGGTGTTAAATTAAGGGATGAATCATTTAGAACGTTGGGATAAAATATTAAAAGAAATAATTCTTCTTTTTTGAGTCATCTCTCACTAATGTCTTAAAGCCAGAATGGTTTCCAGTTCCATGAGGAAATCTGAAGTCTTTGAGAAACGCTCTTCAAGAAACAGCGTATCCTGCTATCTTAATAAGGAAGTTATGGGATAGGAATTAAAGAAATCTTTCCAGGGTCCATGTAGGAAATCAACCTAGAGGATTTTTATTAATAATCAGAGGTTGAGTTTATGCAGTTGAATCATTATGGCTTTGCCATTTAAGAATTAATAGAACTATATTCCAATTTCCTAGCTAAGAGATCTTGGTGTATCAAGCCATTAATTAGATATGGAGTGAAAATAAGTAATCAAAAGAAAACTAGAGCCAGCCCTGCTGGTCAAGTGGTTAAGATTCAGCAGTTATACCACCACAGCCCAGGTTCGTTTCCCAGTCGTGGAATCAGGCAGCTCACATAGAGAAATATAAAACTAACCACTAGGATACACACCCATGCACTGATCCTTTAAAAAAAAAAAAGAAAAGAAAACTAAAATTTCTGCTTCTGGGAAGAATTTGAGAGTGTACACATACTGAAGGATTTTGATATAGGTGGGCAGCATTATTTCTAAACTATTCATCATTATAAGTATGATGAGAATAGGTACTTTGTGGACATTAGGGCCAATGACCCTATCCACTGAAGTCTGGAATACTATACTCTATCTGTAGAAAAGAAGGCAATGTTTCAGAACCATTCATCTTGTATCTATGATATCAAGTAGGTAATGTTACTCATCTTTTATCACCATTTTACAATTTTACCACCAGATGAAAATGATATGCCAGTAAATGTTAGTATCCTTTCCTGGAAAATGAAAAAAAAAAAAAAAAGAAGGAAACAATGCATAGAACTTTTTCTCAGTGTTCTCTTTTTTATTTCAAATTATTATGGACATTTGGAAAATTTTTACACAACAACACAGTATTCGAATGTGGAAGAAAACTTATACATTTATTTTATAAATAGAAAACAGTGTATTTTCTTATAAGCACAAGGTTATTTATTACAGCATTTTTATAGTCATAAAAGAAATAAAAAGCTGCAAACAATCAAATGTCCATCAATCAAAGAATTATCAAATATAAAGTAATTGATCTATATTCCACTGTTGTATGCTGATATTAAAAATATTTAGAGTTTATTGACCAAGAAAAAAGTGGATTGATGATGAATTTCCACATAAGAAAATAAGTTGCAGGGGACATGATGTATTATAATCTTTTGAAACACCTTTCTACATGGATGATATTGGAAAATGTTATTAATATTATTTAGTTTTACTTTTGGTTTCTAAATAGTAATAGAAATGACAGAATTTGGGAAAAACTATACTTGACCAAAAAATACTGTGCAGTATAAAATAAAATATCACTCTAGAAAATAAAATTTATTTATAGCAATAAATATGCTTAGTGACAGGGTCCAAAGCTAACTTGGTAAATAAATTTGTATGATTTAAGAATGTGATTTTTGTATTTCTTTTTGTGTTCAATTTTTATTTTATTTTATCTTTTTGATTTAAAAAAAATTCCAGCTTTGGATCAGTCCCTGTCGCTGAGTGGCTAAGTTCATGTGCTCCACTTCGACGGCCCAGGGTTTCGATGGTTTGGATCCTGGGCACAGACATGGTGCCACTCATCAAGCCATGCTGAGGTGGCATCCCACATGCCACAACCAGAGGCACTCACAACTAGAGTATACAACTATATACCTGGGGGTTTTGGGGAGAAGAAGAAGAAGAAAAAAAAGAAAAGGTTGGCAACAGATGTTAGTTCAGGTGCCAATCTTCAAAACAAAAAAAATTCCAGCTTTGTTGAAACTGCAATTGATAAATAAAAATGTTTTGATACATTTATATATTGTAAAATGGTTACCACAATCAAGCTAGTTAACATATCCATCACCCCACATAGTTAATTTTTTTTTCTTTTTGTAGTGAGAACACTTAAGGTCAACTCTCTTAATAATGTAAACTCTAGTACATTAAAAATGGGAAAAAATAAAATTCATCGGTCTGGAATAAAGAGACTCTGGTTCATGTTCTGATATAATTCCACACAATTATGACTTTGAATACAAGGGTAGATTGAAACAAGCACAATTGAAGTGGTGCATATATTTGAAACATCTAAAAAATGCCTATTCAAATACCAAGGAGAATATTAAGATGTAAGGAATTTGTTCATTTGCTGAATGAAGGGTTGTATAAGCACAGAATCCATGCAAGATACTGTCACTGTGTATACAAGCTCATAGAAGAGCCAAAATAGACACAAAAGAACATGTAGTTCACCTTTGAGTGTATCATCTATCTTTAATCTTTATCACTAGTATAGATTTTTCAAAGCATTGATGTCATTCCATTAGGTGACAAAATAACTCATTTATCAGCCTGTTTATCACGAGGCTACCATAAACTGAAGTTAGGTATAGTGTGAGGAGCTGAGGATCTGTCAACGGGGACCCAAAATTAGCTAATATTTTTCTCATAGTCCCGAATCAAAAAATTTCCAAAATACCCACTCTATCCTTGAGATACAAAATATTAACTAAATCTAACTGAGAATTACATTTTGAGGTGGCATTCTTTATTTCTTATTTAGCCTACAATCTTGAATCAGTTTTCCATGTGTTATAATCATACATTTACTTATTTTGCCTCATTTCTAGCCTACATAGTCTTCATGGTTCAATCTTAAATATCTTTAACATACATTGACTGTATTAAAAGTCGTTATTAAAACTTCAGCCATTACAAGTATGGCTGGATTTAGGTTGCAAGTAAATAAACAGTAATGTTCCACAGAATACAACCACTACTGTCAGATGGGAGCTACAGATGGAGAAGACTTTGTACCTCCTCCCAGTTGAATTCATTCTGGGAATGGCCACAAGAATAAACATGTAAGATACAAGAACAATCAAGAGGGAAGAGAGCAAATTACAGCCCGAAAATATCAGAAGGGTCAATTCTAATTCAAGTGTATCAGAACAGAGCATGGATATCAGAGGGAGGCTGTCAGAGTAAAAATAACTGAGGATGTTAGAGCCACAGAAAGACAAGTTGAATAACTTAATTATGAGAAAGAGTAACACAAATGTGCTGTAGAGATAAGGAGTAAGTACCAGCCTCCGATGCACTTTCGCTGCCATAATGACCACGAAGAGAAGAGGTTTGCAGATGCTGCACAGCAATCATAGGCCACTGCTGATAGAATAAACAGTTCAGTGATGATGAAAATATCAAATAACGCTAGCTGGATGGCACAGAAATTGTAGGAAATTGTATTTTCATGCACCACAAAGTTTGCCATCATTTTTGGGCCAATAACAGTGGAGTAACTAGGGTCAGTAATCGACAAATGTCTAAGGAAAAAAGTATGCAGGAGTAGCTTCGGGTCCAAATGCGTCAAAATAATCATGCCCAAATTGCCTGTCAGTATAACCAAGTATGTGACAAGGAAGACTCCAAAGAGAAGTGCCTGCAGCCCAGGGTTGTTGACAATTGCCATGAGAATAAATTCAGTCACCTTGGTCACTGCAGTATGATTCTGTTTCTCCATATGGTTCATCTTGGTAACCTATGTAAGGTATCAAATCAGTACTTATTATATTCGACATACTATCTCCTAAGAGAACTTAAAGCATGTTTATGAGATATAGAGACATTTTCTTTGTCTCAAATTATAAATAGAGGCTCCTCTTCCCATCAGGCCAAAACTACAGATACCTTTACTCACATTGCAGTGTAATTGCATGACAATTAGCTTTTTTGTTTAAAATCTAAGAGCCTGATACTAAGCTTTCGATTGCCATGACATCCATTTCAAAAACATCCATCTCTAATAAACACATTGCCAGTTACACAATTAGATAAACAGCTGGGTCACTCCACCCATGAACTTCCCCTTTTACAAAGCCCTGGCTGACCTAGATAACTGACTGCTTGGAGGACCTTCCTTTTCCCTTCTCACATATTATTTCTTGCTCTTATGTTTTCAAATCACTAATAAAGAGTAAACCTGGTACAAAATCCTGGGTCCCCATGCTTTACCCTAATAAAGGCAGAACCCCAGGTCCACATCCTCTCTCTCTACCTGCTGCACAACCTAGTTGTGCTGTGAACCTTCCAGGACCTGAGTAATCTCGCTTTTTCAAAGTTCCTTGATGGTTGTTGCTGAGGTTGTTGCTGCTGATTGCATTTTGCAATCATAAGAAATATGAGGGCCACAACATTGACTACCACACAATGGCCAGCACAGTGTCTACCACAAAATTGTCTAGCATACAATGTGTAGTTAAAATATTAGCTCTGGTTGGGGGAAATCTGGTACAGGCCCAGGTGAGTGCCCCAGGCATTCCTAGCTAACAGCATCACTTCCCATAGGCTGAGACTGACACAAAACACACCTTCATTGAAAATTTGGTAAAATATGCTTTAAAGGGGCAAGATATTTTGAAGTGGTTGTTTTGACAAAGCTAACATGACCTACCTCTTTTGACCAAAATCAGTTTAAGTGTGTCAAAAGACCTATCTATTATATTTCAACTTTTTAAAATTTTCAAGTAATTTGTAAAACAAACATCTACACCTAAACCATAAACCTTAAATTATTGACAATCATCATTATGTTCAAAAGCAGTAAGACATAAATAAAAGCACTTTCTAAATTGTTGATGGCATGATTTATCAGGTGGTGATTAGGAAACCTCTGACAATTAAATATATATTAAATCACTTCTCACTGTAAGTGCAACTTGTTTACCCAATACAAAATCTAATGCTATAATATGTTAACTTTAGAATCTTTTAATTAATACCTCATCCACATTTGCCACATCTCTTGTTCTTGCCTATTGAATCATTTCTTCTCATGATCTTCCAATCCTATATCCCTCTTCTGCATAGAAAGGACTTGGCCATTTTGATTATTTACGAACTCTTACTGGAAGTTCGTGTAGAGGCCCAGCGGAAAGAATACGAATGAATATCAAGTACTGATAAAGAACTCATCATGAGCCAGGCACTTTTCTGGGCACTTTACATATATTAACTTATTTGATGCACATAACAACTCTAGGAAGTAGATAGTATTACCATCTCCATTTAAGAATGGAGGAAACTGAGGCACAAGGTGTTAAATAACTTAACCAAGGTCACTCAGATAATAAGTCATGGAGTCAAGATTCAAATAAAGTCATTCTGTCTTCAGAAAATATTCTCATAAACACAATGGTATGCTGCCTCTCTATTAAGCTCACCCTGAGTAGATAGGAAATAAAAGGTGGTCAGGAGATTCACCAGGTAAATAGGATAGACAATGATCCTTGTTAAAGTAGATAGCTGAAGCAGTAATTTTATTTGAAAACTAAGGTAGTCTAAAAGCACAGCACAGGGTGTCAAGGACTGACAGGTCTGCCCAACACACTAGTACTAGTGATTATAGAAAAATATATTGCAAAGGAAGAACCTGATTTGCAGAACTTAATACCCTTCAAGATCTTTGGTGATGATCCAGTTTAAGTTGTATGCCCTGAGAAATTTTCAAAGACTGCGGTTTCCTACTCACCTTAATAGAGAATCTTCTTTGGCTTACTACTATTTTAATCCTCATTCGTTGTTACAGAATGGATTTAAGTTTTTTCTACCCCTTTGAGACACATTTTGTTGAAGTCTTAATCTGATCCAAGGATAAACAAATCACACATAATTACCTGAGGGAGAATGCTTTGGTTATATGTTAACTATTCTCAGGATGTCCATTAGGAAAAGTCAAAAGTATTTTATCCCTGAGTCTAACTGAATGAAGAAATTATATAATATCATTAAACAGTGGAAATCATAAATATCTTTGTCAGCATCTCAGTTATACAATATCATGTACATATTAGGTATGTTATACACATACACACACAATATGTGAATAAATGAAAGAATGACTTCCTAGAAAAAGATTATGCAATATTTGATAATATAACATCCATTGTTGGATATATACACCCAAGGATATTTTTTCTGGATATATAATTATAGGTTGACATAAGACAATATCTTATGACTGGTATTGTTTCTGGCAATAAATCAGTGGCAAACCTTTTATTTATAACTATTTTTATCTGTCTTTCTAAGGAGTTTTCTTTATCCCTGTTTTTCACAAATTTGTGATGTGTGTGTTTTGGTATAATTTCCTTTCTACTTATTATGCTTAGAATTATTTTAGCTTCTTATATCTTTGCAATTATAATTTGTTTCTTTTTAATAAGTTTGGGAAAAATTCTGGCCAAGATTTCTTCCAATGGTTTTTCTGTCCCACGAAGTCTCTTCTCTCCACTTGGACCTACCTTTAAATGTACAGTATGTAGCTTGTTGTTGTTCTAGAGATCATGGAGACTATTTTCACAGACTTTGCTCAGTATTCTGTTTTCTGTCTGGCTTCATTTTGGGTAATATTTACTGCGATATGTTTAAGTGTAGTTATCACTTATTTTTCAGTGTATAATCTAGTTACTCTCATTCAATAAATATTTATTCATGTCTAATATGATATTTTAATCGCTATAAGTCCTATTTGGCTATTTTTTCATCTTTCAATTATGTCTTCAATATGTTAGTGTTTTGTTAAATCATTCAGTATATTGAACATATTAGTCTTTGCCTGATAATTCTGTCATCACTGTCATTTCAGGACCTATTTAGTTGACTTCTGAGTGGGGTCACTTGTTCTTGCTTTCACATATATTTAGTGTTTGTGATTGGCTGCTGAATATTATGAGTTTTATGTTATAAGTGCTGTATCTTTTTTCTCTCTTCCTAAAAGAATGTTAAATGTTTTAAACAAGGATAAGTTGGTTCTTTGTCAGACTTGTTTTCAAACTATATGAGTAAGGGACTAAAGTGGCTTTTAGCTCTAAAATCTCTACTGGATGCCCAGGTTTTGAACAAGAGCTGTACTCTCTGGCTTTCTGGAACTGTAATGTCTTCCTGCCCTGTATGATCTCTGGAACTCTTCAGCTTACAATTCCATGATCAGTCTTTGAATAGCCTTGTGGACTTTCACTATAGGTGTGTTCAAGTTGGTGTTCAGCCACAAACCTAAGGAGATCTTATAATGTAAATAGACTAAATTCTCTAAAGGTAGAGATTGGTAGAATGGATTAAAAAAAATTATGATCCAACCATGTGCTGTCTGCTAGAGATTCACTTTGTTTACACTGCTGTTTTAGGTTCAGAAAATACAATGAAAACAAATTGAAAATATACATGCCTTAAAAAAAAACTGACAGAAACAAATATGTAGTTTACTGATTGTAGAGTTTAATAAGTGTTTCTGCTGGGAAAAATGTGAGGTTCTATGGGAACATTGAATAAAAAGCTAGGAATGTTGGGGAGAAAGTGATAGTTAATTGAGATCTCAAATATGAAGATTACAGGGGCTGGCCCTGTGGCCACGTGGTTAAAGTTCTGCTTGCTCTGCTTTTTGGTCCAGGTTCATATGTTCAGATCCCAGATTCAGACTTACTCCACTCATCAACCATGCTGTGGAGGCATCCCACATACAAAGTGGAGGAAAGTTGGCACAGATGTTAGCTCAGGGCTAATATTCCTCAAGCAAAAATAAATAAATCAAAATAAAAAATGAAGATTAATTTAGCTGAATATAATGGAAACAATCTATTTGTTTATATATTATGGTTAGTCTGTGCTCTGAAACCAAAAAGAATGTAATTATACCTATGAGAAATGTTATTAAGTGATATTTGCTTTTATCTTAGTTTATAGAATCTTCTACTTTGCAAATGGAGTGATCCATATGACACACCTGCAGTATTATGATATGTTAAACTCCAATTAGAGTCAGCAACGTTTGGAGCATATTGATTGACTTAGAAAAGACATATAGCCATTGATATAGAATATTAGAGTTAATTTTCTCTACAAAATGGCATCATAAGTTTTCTTTAGTACACTTTCATTTTTCTCTGAAAATTTTTGTGGAATTTTGGTCTTCTTAAAGAGAGAGGCAGAAATAATACAAAGCTAATAAAGTTTAAGATTTAGGGTCCCTTATTGGAGCTTTCAAGACTGTAAGTGGGGCCTTAGCAGTGAATTCATAAAGGGATATATCTTTGTAAAAGTTGCAAATTTAAAGTATTTTAATCTTGATCAGTTAAGCCCTTTCTCTTTTCAGAGTGACATCTGCTCCATCACGTTTTAATTAATGTCATGATGCATTGACATGTCTGCAGGTATTTTTAGGGTCCAGCTAAGGGGAGAATGAGATAATGATATTTCACTTCATGGTTAGTGGTTATATTTATATGGTTCAAAATCAATGGCACTTATCATTGAATGCTATCTATTCTGCTGTAGAGATGGCTTCTAAGAACACTCCTGCTACCCAATATGCTGAGATGTGTCTAGAATTTCATTAATAAAAATATTATATTTATATATTTTATGATGTTTGTGACTATTTGTTTAAATATTCACATTTATACTTCAAATTATACGCATAATTTTATTTCTTTTTTAAAAAAGGAAACCCTCAAATTAGTATAAGCTTCAAGATACATAAGATCTGGACTGATTCCTGCTAAAATATATGGTTTATAGCAATATTCATGGATTTTGAATATTTAATTTTATATTCTTTATTTCTTCTAAATGCTCATTTATACATTATATACATTAATTTATTCATCCACTGTGGATATGATAGGGTCTACAGAGAATTTAAAATATTTATTTGAGCATTCATTACATCTTATATTACTGTCAATTTATTTCCCAAATTGTTCAATTAATAGGATCTAATGTCCTAAACATAGCATATTACTACAGGAAACCTAGTTAACAAAGGAGATAATTAATTTTTGTGGTGTAAAGAACCAATTGTCAGTGACCATAAGAGTGTCCATAGTTAGAAGCCAGGAATCATGGGAAATTACCAACATCCAGGTGCTAAAGTAAATCAACAAAAATTATTAGTCACTCAGCTTTAATGAAGAATTGGATTTTCTTCTCCCAAATTACTCGTGCCTTTTCTTTGGGTAGGGGGAATTTATGTGTTTCTCCTCATTCTTTGTGATGTTCCCTGAAGAAGCAACATGTTATTCATTCACATGATTATGCCCAAATCATCTGAGAGATTTCTAAATATTTCGTTTTGATGTCTATTAATTATGCAGAACATCCAACATATTCCCTAGTGAGAAAATGTAAGGGACAATTCAAGGAAAGGAGAGAAACAACATAAATGATCTGTACAGTTCCATGGAGACCTACATGATATAAATGTACCCAATCACACAGAATCAACGATTAAAGTAATGATGGAAAATAGTTTAACATCAGCTTTATCCCAGGAAAACCAGAGTAGCTCCAAAACTAAATGACATTATTATTATCACATAGAACTTTTTCTTTGATTTTATTGTTCCAATAAAAATACGCATAGGCACTGAGTTAAAAACATATAATTGGCTGAGTGAAATAAGTCAGAGGGAGAAAGTCAAATACCATATGATCTCACTCATAAGTAGAAGGTAAAAACAACGACAAACAAACACATAGCATTGGAGATTGGATTGGTGGTTACCATGGGGGAAGGAGGGGAGGGCAAAGGGGGTGATTAGGTTCACATGTGAGGGGATGGACTATAATTAGTTTATGGGTGGTGAACATAATGTAATCTACACAGAATTTGAAATATATTATGATGTACATCCAAAAGCTATATAATGTTATAACCCAATGATACTGCAATTAAATATAAATAAATAGAATTAAAAAAACACATATAGTTGAACCTTGGTGAGATAGATATTATTATTCCCACATTTAGAAAACACTAAGCTCAGATGAACTATGTAATTTTCCTGAGGTCATATGATTGATGACTAGATGATTTTAGATTAATGCCTCATCTTTAAATGAGTGATATGGATTCCTTGTTCTTTCAAGTGGCAAACCCCTAATAATTATTGTTAATGCAACATGTTATTATGATTGCCTCAAACATAGTGTTCCCTGAACTGAGATCACAACACTCTTGGATAAATTTCAGTACAATCTCATTGAGAGCAAAATCTGATATAAGATAATGCGTTGCACCTCTCATAAATTTTACCCATTCCCTCTTTTTCTATGACTTCCATATGTATAAGAATTGTGGGAAATTTACATACAGTTAAACATGAATCTACATTGTACAAACTGATGTTTTGAAAACTGTATTCAATTTTTTTCTAATATAAAATCAAGATCGAAAATATTTTCAAGAACAAGGAAAGTTCCCTAATGCTTTTTAACCCCCACATCCTAGGCCACTCCCATCATAAGGAAAATTTGCTCATACCATAACTCTCAAACAACATCTTCTCACCCCTAGCAACTGTCACAAAGATTTCTATCCCTAGAAAAATTTTTCCTGCTTCTGAATTTTGTATAAATGGAATCACACAATATGTAGTCTCTATCTGGCTTCCTCCATTCATCAAAGTGATTTTGAAATTCATCCATGTTATATTTATATTTCTTCATGATATCCCATTGCATAAATATAGCACAATTTTTAACCATTCTTATCGATGGATATTTGAATTGGAGGTTATTATGAAAAGTGTAGTACAAACAATCCTATTAAGAATATTTGTATACATATGCATTAATTTCTCTTTGTTACAGATCTAAGAGTGAAATTACTGGATCATAGAGTAAATGTATATTTAACTTTTTAAGAGACTACCAGCTTTCCAAAAGTGTTACAGCATTTTACATTACCTATATCTATATATGATAGTCCAGTTTTCTCCACATCCTTGCCAATATTTGATGTAGAATTTTTTACTTTTAAATAAATTTATTTATTTGTTATTATTTTAAACAATTTTAATTTGGAAATGAGAATTGGTATGAAATGATATCTCATTGTAATTTTAATTTTCATTTACCTGATGAGTAACAGTAATGAACATTTTTATGTGTACTTCTCATTCATGTATCTTCTCTGTACAAGATCTAAACATTTGCCTATTTTAATTTGGGTTATTTTTCTTGTTGATTGTTTTGAATTTTTATATGTGTTTGAGGTAAAACTACTCTTTCAGATTTTTCTCCTAGCAGCTTTGTTGTTTTGACTCTTATGTTTAGTTCTTTGGCCCAAGATCTTGCAGTGATACAAAGCAGAGTTGGTCTGCCACTAGGGAGAGCAGAAAACTCTCTCCCACCTGAGAGTTCCACATATAACAACAGATTTGGCTACAGGGATGGAGTGTGGAGGAGAGGTCAGAAAGTTATTAAAGCTGCAGCACAAAATACACAGAACTCTCTGAAGACTGAGAATGAAGCAAGGGAACTGAGGACCAGTCTTTATTACCACTTAAAGGCTTGTTCTAATTTTCTTGTATATTTATGAGTCAAGGGATTTTGGATATTATCTTGGACATTGTGATACTATGCTGTGAAAATGTCTAAATTTTGTTATATTCTTCTTAAGAGTGTTGATTTTGTTTGTTCATTTTAAAAAATTACCAGGAAATTAGCACAGTTTGTCTCAAACTGCAAACTCTGTGTCATGAGTGGTAATACAAATATCAGTTCACATTTTAGCCTTATCTGGGATACTGGAAACTGCCCCACACTTACGTGGTTCAGGCTCAGTGAATTGGATGCTTTGTCCACAGAACATGGGTCTAACTTTCCCTGGCTGTTTCCTTTATGAAATTCATCCTTAATTTTCACGTGACCGTGGTTATCCCAAACTCTGTCTTATTTCAGAAAGATTGTGGGATGTATACAAAATTCTATCTGAAGTGTGCAGACAGGGGCCTTCCTTCAAAATAGAAGTTGTAAAATGGGAAAATCACCTGTCTAATGCCTTTAGTGTCTAATGCCTTTCAGAATCTGCCTGGTTTTTGTCTCTAGTACTTTCAGCATTTCTTTCCCCCTGTGACACTAGTTTTTAACTGTGAAGTCATGTCTTATCAAAGTTTACTTGGTCATTACCGGAAGTGTATCAGGAAATCATATTTTTCTTTCAGTTTTTAAATTATGTTTTTGCCTTATATAGAATTATAGTTGGATAAGTTTTCCACTGTTTTCAATAGGTTGCTCCATTTTCTTCTGGCTTGCATTGTTTTTGTCACAAATTCTGTATTCGTTCTTATCTCTTTTTTTCTGTATGTGACACATTTTCTATAGGTCTTTCATACTTCTACAATTTTCATGCTTTTTTTTGTCTTTTGTTAGTTAAGTCTGAATAGTTTCTATTGTCCTATGTTCAAAGCCTCTAATATTTTCTTCTGCAATGTCTACTCTGTAATATTAGAAATGAGCATTCCATTGCTCATTTGTTAAAAGATTCAGTCCTAGTAATTCAATTTATTTTCTATTATAATTCCTATTTCTCTTCTTTAATATCCACATTTGCCTTTAAACTCTTGCAAATATTCATAAATGTTTTAAAGTCCTTGTCTGCCAATTCCATCATCTCTATTATTCCTGGGTCTAGTACTGATGATTTATTTTTCTCACAGTTATGGATAATATTTTCCTGCTCCTTCAACCTGCAAATAAATATTTCTTTGGATGCTGGGCATTGTGAACCTTCTGCGATTGAGTCAGAATTTTAAAATGTTTTTTTAAACAGTGCTGAGTTTTGTTTTTATAGGCAGTTTATTTACCTACACAAATTCACTTTATCTTTTTGAGAGTTAATGTTGAGCTCTGTTAGAGTGGAATACAGCAAATTCTTTCCTCTTCTCCTTTCTCCATTCAAAGCCCTAGATATTCAATGAGTTTCTTTACTAAGGTTTGAACATATCCCAACCATTTGTGAACCGATAGTTTTCATCATACAGATACCTGGTAGTTTCTCTTTCCTTGGTAGTTGTTCTTGATCTAGCCTTATGGAGTCATATCTTAATATATGCACTTTAAGAATCATTCAAAGTCTCAAACATGCTTCAGACTTCATGCCAATCTATTAATCACTTTGCCTGCTGAGGTCTCTCTGCTCCGCTACTCAGCTCCTCATATTCCAGGCAGCTCAGACCTTCCTGACCTGATTTTGTGTCTTCAATTCAATATGCCTAATGTCTTCTCCACTTGAACCTTCACTATCCCATGTTAGAGGCCAGCAAATGTGTCCCTTCTCTCACGCATTATAGTCCTGTACCACCAACTGTCAACTATCTGAAAACATTTGATATATGCGTGTTCCTCAATCTTCCAGTCATCATCAAGAGCAGAGTTATTAAAATCTATGATTCCCATTACAGAGATTGACAAAAGCCCTCAGGAAATGCATACTACCAGCTTCCTCTTATCAGTCTAATTTTTAACATCTCTCTCTTCTTCTCCCATGATGGTTATCCATTCTTTAGAACAGCTTTCTAGATATTCTGATATAAATGTATTAGGAAATATATTTATTCTCCAATCTTTCAAAAAAGGAATATCCAGTCATTTTCATAACCCCTTTATCTCTAGTGTGTAATATAATGCCTAGAGTAGTATATCATCCACTAGTTTGATGAGTATAAGCATTGAATCTAAACCAGATTTCTAGCAGAACTCTTCACAACTCATTCTGCATGTTAAATTAAGAAGAGAGATAGGCATACTAACCATCAGAAATTTGCTGTGTACTCTGTGTGTGTATGCTCCTTTTAAAGGAGGCTTTTAATGTAGTAACATTTGTCTGGTTCCTTGTCTTATATATCTGCATAAAGACAAAGTTTGCAACAAACCTAGTAACATCTAAGCATTTATCACTTAGGTAATTCACTGTTCTCTTGAGAAAATTATTTTAAATTATTGTTCCTGTTATATTTTACGGAATTCAAGAATCCCCCCATCTTTTACTCAATGTGTTCTTAAACGCTTTATAGCATTTTAGTTAACTATACTCTCTAGGGAGATATATGAGTCATGGGAAAATGTAAAATACCTTAAGAAATAGAGTGTTTCCTAAGGTTTATTTGTTACTATCTAATGTTTAAGCTGTGACAGAGCTCATTAGAGACTGATATAAATGAATACGTATAGCTGTCCCTTCTATCCAAATTTGTCCTCTTAGAGGAAAAAAAAATAAATATGTCAAGACTTTATTTGCTAGTTTATTATTCAGCTTGTTGTATGTTAATAGTCAAGATTTACCTTCACTTATTTTACCTGGAGCTATCTTCAGCTATATATTATTCAAATATTTAATAATCCTGCATATCCTATAATCAAAACTGAAATTGTTTTTTGAGTAAGGGATACGAAGACACGGAAAGGGACATGAAGTTTCTAAAGTGGAAATTTTACAGTATTTTCTTTAGGTAAGTTGAATTTATTTTGTTAAAATTGATTTTTCCTTTTTATTTGACTTTCCTCATGTTTAGTAGATCAGTTAGGAAGTTTGTGTTAAGTCTAATAGAATCATATGAGTGGTAAGAAAAGGAGAGGTCATTTGATCCAACTCCGTATCCTGTCATTCACTTCTCTTTACCACATAACCTTAAATTTTACAGAGCATGGGCATCCCTGAATATGTAATATAATTGAATTTCTAAATTCCATTTGGAAGTTCCATTTCTCTAATTATGCTTGTAATGAAAACTATTTACAATAGATAATCCTTCCTTGAGACAATGTTATTCAATTGGTATTCTAAAAAGATGAGTCAGAAAGATGAGTAGAAAATCATAATGGTCATACATATTTATCATTATATGAAGTATATGAAAAAGTATTCATGAGCAATAGGTGATTGTGATTATCCACATTTTAAATTTTGTCTTCTCTACATATGTGTATGAGAGTGTATATATACAAACATTTATATATACACGTGTATAGCAAATAAACATTGATATTATGCATTACAGTGTACAACATTATCTGTATAGGCATTTATATCACAACAAATTAATAGCAAATAATAATTATATATTTTATTTATTCAGGGCCTCAGATAACTTACGAACTCTTCTAACTGCTCTATTTAAGCAAGACATATTTTTCTGTGCTCTGAGTCTCAGCACTCAGTGATTCCACTGAGAATCTCCTTCCACGCTGCTGATAAGGAGGTGTCAGAGGAGGGCAAAGATTTATGCACTTGGAAGAATATAGTGGCATCATCTTTGGAGGTCAGGTCCACTTGTAACTGAAAGTTTGGTCTCTGAACCCGATGCTGATCCAAATACTGAGAACAGAGTCTTGAGTAGAGAGGAAAGGTTTTTACTATGCCAGGCACAGGGAGCAAAGCAAGGGCTCATGCCTCAAAAATTGCTAGCTCCCCGATGAGGAATGGGTAGGGATTTTTATTTGGGGTTTTGGGAAGGGGAGGAGGGAACATGTAGCTTGTGCAGCTCGGTGCTTTCCCACCAGCCTGCGTTTGGCCTTGAGAGGCTGCTTGCAGCAAGGCGGGGGAGAGGGTGAGATAGGAGGATGGCAGGTGGGCATCCTTCGCTGTTGTCTCCTCTTCTTGTTTGAGGCAGGTTCCAGCGCCGCCAGGAGTTGAGAAGTTGAGGTCTGGGAAGCCTCCGCTCTTTGATATTCTTGAGACAGTGGCTTTCCTGGCAAACTTCAAGGACACATGATTAGCTAAACTTCAGTGTGCCTCCAACTCCAGGCCACCTAGGCTTTTAACAATTTGTAACTCTCATTTAGTTGTAAAGCTCAAAGAGTCAAAGTTTAAAGAAACAGGTATTTACATGTGAGTAGAGCTAGAGAAGCAGGAAAGGGGGTGGTGGGTTTTAGTTTCAACCCCGTATATGCTGGGTTCAGTGTGGGGAACTGATATCAGGGGTGGTGTTAAGAGCCTGTAACACACTGCCTCGTAATCTTTGCCAATTCTCTCATTACATCATAGTTAATTTTGTGGATTAACTACATAGTTAACAATGTACCTGATTTTAGATCTTCCCGTAATTAATTCTTTTATATCCAAAATGAAGAGTTTAAAGAGGGCTTAAGTTTAATTCTGCAAATTCCTTTTACTCGCCATCATTGTCCCTCATGCTGTTATCACCTTCTTACAGAGGCAGGCACTTTAGAGACAGACTGAAATTTTTGAGAGCTAAAATCCTTTTTCAAATGTTTCCTTAAGGGGTATAGAATCATAACTAGCACTGAAAAATTAATAAATAATCCAATCAAGCTCCTACTACTACAAATGAGGAGACAGGTTCAGAAAAATAATGTATATTTCTTTTTTTTCTTTCAGAACCCTGCACCCAACCATATAAGACTTCTAATTCTGCTCAAAAGTACATGCAACATAGATTTTTGAAAATTCAACATATATGAGGCAGCAAATATTAAAGAATCTAGATCATACAGACTGTGTTCTCTGATGACAGCACAACAAAATTAGAACTCAGTACAAGAGGATAGTTATCCTCAAATACATGCATGTAGAAATTTTATTTTTTTAATTTATTTTTAATTTTCAGATGTACATCCTATTTCGAATTCTGTTTATATTACCTCATGTTCACCACCTGAAAACTAATTAAAGTCCATGTGAGCCTAATCATCCCTTTTGCCCTCCCCCATTTCCCCTTCCCCTATGGTAACCACCAATCCAATCTCCAATGCTATGTGTTTGTTTGTTGTTGTTTTTATCTTCTACTTATGATTGAGATCATATGGTATCTGACTTTCTCCCTCTGACTTATTTCACTCAGCATAATACCCTCAAGGTCCATCCATGTTGTCACAAATGGCCAGATTTCATCATTTCTTATGGCTGAGTAGTAGCCCATCGTGTATAAATACCACATCTGCTTTATCCATTCCTCCCTTGATGTGTACCTAGGTTGCTTCCAAGTCTTGCCTATTGTGTATAATGCTGCAGTGAACATAGGGGTGCAAGTATCTTTATGCCTGTTTTCAAGTTCCATGGATAAATACCCAGCAGTGGAATAGCTGGATCATATGGTAGATCTATCCTTAATTTTCTGAGGATACTCCATACTGCTTTCCATGGTGGCTGCACCAGTTTGCACTCCCACCAGCAGTGAACAAGTGTTCCCTTCTCTCCAAATCCTCTCCAACATTTGTTGTTTCCTGTCTTGTTAATTGTAGCCATTCTGACCAGAGGGAGGTGATACCTCATTGTAGTTTTGATTTGCATTTCCCTGATAGCTAATGATGTTGAGCATCTTTTCATATGCCTGTTAGCTGTCCTTATTTCTTCTTTGGAGAAATCTCTGTTCAGATCTTTTGCCCATTTTCTAATTGGATTGTTGGTATTTTTTGTTATTGAGCTGCATTAGTTCTTTGTATATTTTGGATATTAACCCCTTATCTGATATATGGTTTGCAAATATCTTCTCCCAATTGCTGGATTGTCTTTTCGTTTTGTTGATGGCTTCCTTTGCTGTACAGAAGCTTTTTGGTTTGATGTAGTCCCATTTGTTCCTTTTTTCTTTTGTTTCCCTTGCCCGTCAGACATGGGACTCGAAAATATGCTGCTCAGACCAATGTCAAAGAGCATACTGCCTATGTTTTCTTCTAGAAATCTCATGGTTTCACGTCTCACATTCAAGTCTTTAATCCATTTTGAGTTGATTTTTGTGCATGGTGTAAGGGAATGGTCTACTTTCATTCTTTTGCATGTGGCTGTCCAATTTTCCCAACACCATTTATTGAAGAGATTCTCCTTTCTCCATCGTATGCTCTTGGCTTTCTTGTCGAATATTAGCTGTCCATACACATGTCAGTTTATAATGTATATTTCTGAGTACATGAGTCTATAAATGTCTCTGCTTGCTTTTAATAAATATTAAATTCTGCTGTGTCCATTCTAATCCCCTTATCTTTTTCACCTCAGATTTGAAGGTAAGGAATTAACAAATAGCTGAAGAGAATTTTACAGCTGTTACTGAATTTATTCTCTTGGAATTGACAGACCATGCTGAACGAAAGTTATGCCTGGTAATTTATAGCATTACCTTGGTGGGGATTCTAGGCATGATCTTCTTAATCTAAATCACTCCCAATCTCCACACACTCATGTACTTTTTCTTCAGCTGTCTTTCATTTGTAGATGCCTGTATTCATCTGGTATTGCACCGAAAATACTGATCAACTCCTCGATTGTGAAGAAAATCGTCTCATTCTCTACCTGCATAGTGCAGCATTTATTTTTGGTGATGTTCATCACCACAGAAGGCTTCTTCCTATCGGTGATGACATATGACCATTATGTGCCATTGTCAACCCTAGGTTTTACACTGCAGCCGTGTCTAAGAGAAAGTGTATAGGGCTGGTCATTGTGTCATTCATAGGTGGAATGACTAACTCAATGACACACACAATAAGCTTAGGGACACTGTCATTTGTGGGTCCAATGATGTTAGCCACTTCTTCTGCGATGTTCCTCTGCTACTAAAGCTGTCCTGTTCTGACACCTCTGTGAATGAGTTGTTGCTCTTAACCTTCTCTGAAGTCATTTCCGTGGCCACCTTCTTGATTCTGATCATTTGCTGTGTATTCATTGTTGTTTCTGTCATGAGAATCTGCTCAGCAGCAGGCAGACAGACAGCCTTCTCCACCTGTGCCTCTCACTTGACTACTGTGACCATCTTCTATGGTACTTTAAGCTTTAACTACATTCAGCCAAGTTCTCAGTATTCTGCAGAAAAGGAGAAGCTGGTTTCTGTGTTCTATACACTAGTGATTCCCATGTTAAGCCCACTATGATTTACAGTGTGAGGAACAAGGAAGTAAAGGATGCTGTGAGAAAGGCCATAGAAATGAAACATTTCCCCTGTTAATTTCAAGTCCCATTTATCCTAAAACACTCTGCCAGTCAGTTCTGTGCTTATTAACATTCACATGAATTCAATGAATTCTAAAGTTTCTAAGTATAGCACAACTCATTTTATTCTCTATTGGAAGACAAAATACACAGAATATGTACATATATATGTACGCAGTATGATTGTTTATATATATATATGTTTTCAGGATGTTATTTTAAGTTTATCTGCACTCTAAAGCCACAAAGAACTCTACTATACGTTTAATTTGGACATAGATAAGTATAATGGAATAAAGATGTATATGAAGATCCCTAATAAAGCACTGAGTTTAAAACATACCAGAGTAGAATGAGGATGGCAGGCTAACGTATAAGAATTAGTGTTTTAAAACATTGTGAGTATAAGTGCTTCATTTAAAAAAAAGAAATAAAAAGAAATAAATAGAATTGATACAGATTAGAAGGAAAATAGAGTCAGGAGTCTCCAAGAGAGCTCTAAGAAGGCAAATAGAAAAATACGATGCTCGTAACTAACTTGTAAAAGTATTTACAGGGAATCCACACTTTCTCATACAGAGCGTTGCTTGTAAGGTGATGAGGTTATGATATCCTATCGTATCCCCATGCACACACCTTTCTATGTAAGAAAGAGTGACCTATTGTAAGAAGAAGTTATTTTAACTCAATGGAATAAGAAGCAATATAAATCTTGTTTAGGTGCAGTGATGAAAAGCTAAAGAAAACAAATCGTATTGGTAAGTGTTGATTTCCTGTAAGAGGAGGGAGGGTAGAGGGGCTTTCTCTCACCAGATATATGTTCTAAGAAGAGCATCAAATTAGCTTTTCATTGTTTAATATCTGTGTTGATTATCAGATTATTTTTTATTTTTTAAATCTATACCGTATGAGAACATTGCACCTGCTGTTAGATTCCACTGGAAACTAAACTGCTTTTCATTGTACCATCACCATAAAACTGGGAGACTTAGAAGTCTTCTAATGTCCAAAAATTGCTTTTCATGTCCCAGTGTAAGGTGGGAATTTACTTTTTTGTGATCAAGAGATCAGAAAAAAATTCACATTTATACATTGAATTACATAAATGTTAATTATTACAATATTTTTGAGAAGATAGTAAGAAGAGCCTAGAGTCACTAAATGACTACAGATTTCGGAGGACATCAGATTAGCAACTGAACATCTGCCACTTCATCATTCTGCAAAATATATATATGCATATATTTTTATTTTCCTACCTCTTTACTTAAGCTTTATTATCTTTTGATTTGACCCCTATTATTTATATTATAAAGTATTTGTATAAACAGAAATATACATAAATAATATTGACATTTCACATATTCTCAAATAGTATATGAAAATGTTTTAACAATTAATCTGAAGAAAAAAACAGTTCTAGTCTACTCATGCATTATCAATAGAGAATGCATACAGAAGTGAATCATAAATCCTAATATTTGGTATTCTTTGACATTGAATAAATATGCTATCTTGCAAATATCACCCACACTATTTGGATATTGGTGTAATAGAGCACCACATTAAATATTCTATCTGTTTACCTGTCATGAAACCTCTTTCGTGGCTCCCCTATGTGTTTCATAACATGGCATAGTGAAAATATCTATGGATTCTTTTGTACCCTCCTATACTCTCACTGAGGAGATGCCAAGCAAATTATTGATTATCCTTGAAGCATTTGAAAGCTTAACAGAATGCAAGAGGAGTGTATATCAATTGTCTGGAACAATTTGTTCTTATCTGTGAGTTAGACTTATTTGTTTGTCTGTGTATTGCATTGCTATTTTTCACTCTTGATTAGCTTTCCTTTCTTCCCACTTTAATGGTTAATGTCTGTGTCCATTTGAGTAGGCTATGGTACCCAGTTGTTTGGTCAAACATCAGTGTAGATTTTGCTATGAAAATTTTTTTTAGATGTGATTAACATTTAAGTCAATAGACTTTGAGCACAGCTAATCCACCTCCAGAATATGGGTGGGCTTCATCCAATCAGTTGAAAACTTAAAGAGTAAAGACTGAGGTCTCCCAAAGAAAAAGAAATTCTGCTCCAGACTGCCATATAGTAATGCTACCTTAGTTTCTCACCTTGGTACTCAAGACTTCAATATCAAACCATAAAGTGCCAGCCTGACCACAGATTTTTGCCTTGCCAGTCCCAACGCTCACATGAGTCAAATTCTTAAAAATTTCTCTGTCTTTATATATACATATATTTAATGTATGTGTCATAAAAATATATATTATATAGATAAATATAATCTTCTCCTTATGGTTCTGTTTCACTGAGGTACCCTTACCAGCAGAACCTTATAGGGAAATGGATTAATATATTTTATCTATAAAACAATCTTGTCAGTATTTCTCCAGTTCTACCCTGGTCTCCTCAAATGGATGACACAATGGAGATATTTTTAAACACTGCCCTATTGCATTATTTAAAAAGTTAGGTGAACTAAAAATAATAATATATTGTGTATGTGTGGAGGTGTTTAATTATTTTTGAATTGATGTTCTATTTTTTTTCTCTTTTTTGATGGTTGGGAGAGAAATTGGTCACTCTTACTTATTATTCTCATTTCATTGTGAATTGTCATCATCTCTTTAGGTCTTCTCTTTCATTATATTTGCCTGTATTACATTTCAATATTTCTTGTTTTTGCATCATGTCCAATACTCACTCCAAGTCTTCTTGTCTACCTTGACCCATACTCTACTGTGCTTGATATATAGCCTGCATCATCAATATATTCTGCAAAATGTAAAACTTCTTCTACATTTGTTTTCTGTGTTATTTTGCACAAATTGTGTTGTTGCATTTTGTCACTTTAATCATTTGTCATATATCCATGTTGTCACATTTTTTGCTTCTTTCTTCATTACAGTCAATAATATATAATGCATTTTATGAACCTAATCTTTATTGGTAGATATTTGTTTGTCTCCAAAGTCCGTTCTCATTACCGGCACTACTACAACACACAGTTCAGTGAAAAGCCTTGAGCTCAACATGTTAGTATGCTGTAAACATAGTTTTCTATGATAATTATTTTGCATATCTGCCTCTGTATGTGTTGATATGCATACAGATATACAGATCCTACACATTCACTCACCTGCACATCGACTCACACATAAGCACAAACACATTAGTGAGGTCTCTTGGAAGAGAAAATGTAAGAAGACATTTAATTTTGCTATAGTTCAGTTTGCTTGTTCCTCTTCCACCAGCAAATAGATGAGGTTCTTGGATCTTCAAATCTATGACAAGTACCAGAATTATATTCTCTCTCGTTAATTGAATAATATAGTAAAATGTGCGTTCCTATTATTGACTTTTTTTCTTGTTTTTGGTTTGATCTCTTGGTGTGGTTAGTAATTAGGTAAGACAACTTTATAGAGATGCCATTGAAAATAATAAACTGTAATTCTATAAAGTTGTGAAATTTGATTCGTTTTGAAACATTTGTGTTCCTGAATATCATCAAAACAAGATAATGAACATGTCCATCACCTCTAAAGTTCTTGTGTCTCTCTATTTAATATTTCCATTCTAGTCCTTTTTGCCCCACACTGTCCCAGATAGCCTTAGATATTTTTTTTAACTTTTGTTTTGGAACATTTATAGAATTATAAGAAGTTGCAGAAAAAACAGCAAAAAGAGTTCCCATGTCCCACTTCATTTCCTCAAGTGATAACAACTTGCATAAATGCTGTACAACATTATGACCATGAAATTAAAATTGGTACAATTCACTGACTTTTCAAACTTCACCAGTTTTACATTCACTTTGTGTGTGTGTGTGTGTGTGTGTGTATGCTTATTTATATATGTATTTCTATGCAATTTCTTCATATGTGTACCTTTGTGTAAACACCACAACAGTCAACATACAGACCTATTCCATCACCACAGAGGTCCCTTATGCCCATCCTTTATAGCTACATCCCCTTTCTTTCTCTCATTTTCCTGCCTTTAACTCCTGTCAACCACTGATGCATTTTCCATCACTACAACTTTGTCATTTGAAGAATGTTGTATAAATGAAATACTGTTTGTCACCTTCTGTGATTGGCTTTCTTCAATCAACATAATTCTCTTGAGGTCCACTCTGTTTCTATGCATCAATTGTTTGTTTTCTTATCATAGCTGTATTATTATTGTTCTTTTATTATTTCATGTGACTTATCGTGCAGTTTGTTCAACCATTCACGCATTGAAAGATACTTAAATTGTTTCTAATATTCAACTATTACAAACAAAATCTCTGTGAACTTTTGTGATAAAGTGATTGTATGGGCATATGTTTTCATTTCTCTGGGATGAATGTCCAAGAGTGTGATTGCTGGTTTGATATAATTTTAAAGTGCAATTCACAATTTGTACTTTTAAGGATCATATTTTTAAGGTCATGTCGATGAACTGTTCACTAAGCATTAGTTCCTGGTGACAGATTTTCTCTTATGATTTCTCTAAAATTTTATAGTTTACACTTTACACTTGTGATGATTTATCTTCAGTTAATTTTTGTGCAAAGTTTAGGTCAACATTCTAAGTTCGTTTCTTTATTTTTTTTTATTTTTTGCCTATGGACATCCAATTGTTCCAGCACAATTTGTTAAAAGTGGCTATCTTTCTTTCGTTGAATTACCCTTGCACCCCATGAAAACTTAGTTGGCCTTTTCATAAGGATCTATTTCTGGCTTCTCAATTCTATTTTATTGATATATGTGTCTGTACCTCGACCAATACCACTCAATCTTGATAACTATGGCTATATAGTAAATCTTAACAGACTGATCATTTCCACATTATTCTGATTTAAAAATGTATTTTAGCTATTCTACATCTTTGGCACTTCCTACATATTTCAGCCTAAACTCATCTATTATCTACAAAAAATATTGGAACAGAATTGAAAGCCCAGAAATAAAACCACACATCTAAAGACAGCTAATCTTCAACAAAGAATTAAATGTGATTTTAAAGCACAACAACAAGAATAATACATCTTGGAATACATTTAAGCAAGGAAGTGCAAGATCCATAAAATTAAAACTGCAAGACTTTACTGAAAGAAATTGATGATGAAATAAAGAAATGGAGACATTCCCTGCACATGGATTGGATGAATAAGCATAGTTAAAATTTCCACACTACATAAAGAAATCTACAGATTCAATGCAATCCTATCAGAATCTCAACGACATTCTTCAGGGAAATAGAACAAAGAATCCTAAAATTCATATGGGACAACAAAATACCCCAAATTGCTAAAGCAATCCTGAGAGAAAAGAATAAAGCTGGATGCATCACAATCCCTGACTTCAAAATATACTACAAATCTATACTAATCAAAACAGCATGGTAATGGTACAAAAACATACACATAGATCAATGGAACAGAATTGAAAACCCAGAAATGAAGCCACACATCTATGGACAGCTAATCTTCAACAAAGGATCTACGAACATACAATGGAGAAAGGAAAGTCTCTTCAGTAAATGGTGTTGGGAAAACTGGACAGCCATATGCAAATGAATGAAAGTAGACCATTATCTTATTCCAGTCATAAAAATAAACTCAAAATTGATCAGAGTTGAAGATAAGACCTGAAACCACAAAACTTCTAGAAGAAAATATAGGCAGTATACTCTTTGACATCAGTCTTAAAAGGGTCTTTTTGAACATTGTGTCTTCTCAGATAAGGGAAACAAAAGAAAACTAAACAGTGGGACTTCATCAGACTAAAGAGCTTCTACATCAAGAGAAGCCAGAATTGAAACGAAAAGAAAACCCACCAACTGGGAAAAAATATTTGCAAATCATATATCCAAGAAGCGGCTAATCTCCTTAATATATAAAGAACTCACACTACTTAACAACAAAAAAATAAACAATCTGGTCAAAAAAATGTACAGAGGACATGGACAGACATTTCTCCAAAGAAGGTATATAGATGGCCAATAGGCACATGAAAAGATGTTCAACATCACTGATCATCAGTGAAATGCAAATCAAAACTATACTAAAATATCACCTTACACTCATTAGAATGGCTATAATAACCAAGACAAAAAATAACAGATATTGGAGAGGTTGTGGGAAAAAGGGAAACTTCATACACTGGGAATGCAACCTGGTGCAGCCAAAATGGAAAACAGTATGGAGAATTCTCAAAAAAGTAAAAATGGAAACTATATGATCCAACTATCCTACTATAGGGTACCTATCTGAAGAACTTGAAAGCAACAATTCAAAGAGACTTAAGCACCCCTATTTTCATTGCAGCAGTATTCACAATAGCCAAGACATGGAAGAAACCTAAGTGCCCATCGACCGATGATTGGATAAAGAAGATATGGTATATATATACAATGGAATACTACTCAGCGATAATAAATGACAAAATTGTCCCATTTGCAACAATATGGATGGACTTGAAGTTATTATGTTAAGGGAAATAAGCCAGACAGAGAAAGACAAACACTGTGTGATTTCACTCATATGTGCAAGATAAATGACCACATGGACAAAGAAAACTATTTAGTGGTTACCAGAGGGAAAGGGGAGGAAGGGTGTGCACAAAGAGTGAAGGGGCACACCTGTATGGTGACTGACAGATAATAAAGTACAACTGAAATTTCACAATGTTGTAAACTATCATAACCTCAAGAAAAAGAAAAAAATTAAAAGAAGGAGGAAATTCAGTAGTCAAAAAAATTTTAGTCAGTACCAGTTTCTGATTTTTAAATTTTTATTTCCTATGGAAACTATAAAACTTTCTGAAATAACATGTATCTACTGAATAAGGAAAGAAAGAAAAACGTTTAAAATGAATGAAATATATTATTGATATTATTGTAAATCTCAAAACATTTTGTTCTATCTTTGGTTAATTACTTGAGGGACTATCAAAAGGAACATCAAGACATTTTAGTAGTGGAATATTTAATTATGTTTAGTCAGTTTATTTTTTCAAATCTCAATAGTAGAGACTTGTACTTTCTTCTGTTATAAAAGTCATAATTATTCACTGAAGATATTTTTGGGATGACAGATAAGCAAAAATATTAAATTAAACATTTCAATATTAGCAGCCATCAACATCTAGTAACGCATTTCACTGTTTCTCTCTTCAACACTAATTTTCCAGTAAAGAAACATAATTTCTTATATATATGTATGCATGGTTAATACTTACATATACAATTTTTCCCAATAATTAAAAAAAATCTACTGTATGAACTTTTTAGAAATATTTGTCCTCACATGACAATATATATATTTTTATTTGAATGAAATAATTTTATTTAAACTTGACTGACTACATAGAAAATTTTATTCCTCGACAGTGGACTAAGAAACAATAAGGTCCATCTTTGATGTAAATAAAGTCCCATGAATCTTAAAATTACTTAAAATAAACAAAAAAATTGGAGGATTTTAGGGAGGGTTAGGAGAACATTTTTCCATAAGACACAACGTGTATATAAATCGCTGCGTATCATATCACACTTTCACTATAAATACCGCATAGACAAACTCATGGATTATCTCCTTTTACATCCTAAAAGTGGAATTATCAAAACTATGTTGTCAAACAATGGATCCTATTCAAAATGTAAAACACACCTATGTGAATCAAATTTGAGGAAAGTCACAAGCATGAGAGACAGGCAACCAATCCAATTCATCAAAAAGTAGATCACTTACATAAAGATTTAAAAACATTTGGAGCATGACTTTTAAACAAGAATTACTGTTTTTTAGAGAAATGGGAAAAAGTAACAATCCATAACATAAAAATAAGCATTTAAGACTCAAGACCAAGCCGTAAAGAACTGGAAGCTTACATGGGAAAACTCAAGAAATTATTCCTAACTGATATCCTATGTTATAGACAAATGGACTGATTTAGACAAAATTAGACACAGTGCAGCCCTTCTGAGTTGCTGAAAAGCCAAGTATGTTGAGTTAGTAAACTCTGTAGGGCACATATGTGAACTAATGGCAATGCTAAGAAAATAACAGTACCCTAAAATCCCCACACAGAATGGGAGAACATGAGCAATTTCAGGTGACTGTTGACATCAAGTCATTGCACTACCATCAGTTTCTTTGCAACCATAAACACGTTTGATCTTAACAGACCACATAGAGTAATACGAAAGCTAAAACAGAAGAAATGTGCTTGCCCAAACCACACACATGCACAAACACGCAATGAGAAAATAGAAAGTTTATTTAAAAGGTTGAGGATAACACAAGTTAGTTGAACTTCTCTTCCGTATCTACTATTCTTCCTCACTCCCACACAGCATACCCACTCTGCTTGCCTGCACTTCTGTACCATAGTCCCTAACCCATTCTGCTGTACTATAAAATCTAGTTAGTTATTGTGTTTATATTTCATCTCTCCCCCACAAGGAAAGCAAAAATGTGTATTATTTTGTTCACTAATGTTTTACAGCACTTAGAAGTGTGACTTACACATAAAAGGCAATTTCTAAATACATGAAGAACTTATTTATATTTGGTTTTTCTTCTTAAGGCACACATAAGAAGGCTTAAGGTCATAACCTAATGCATGGAAATCACATTAGACAGAGAACTATTTTTTTTTAAAAGATTTTATTTTTTCCTTTTTCTCCCCAAAGCCCGCTGGTACACAGTTGTATATTCTTCGTTGTGGGTCCTTCTAGTTGTGTCATGTGGGACGCTGCCTCAGCGTGGTTTGATGAGCAGTGCCATGTCCGCACCCAGGATTCGAACCAACGAAACACTGGGCTGCCTGCAGCAGAGCTCGCGAACTTAACCACTCGGCCACGGGGCCAGCCCCTAGACAGAGAACTTTTAAAAAAGATATTGCAAAACTTTTTTGAGGGTTTATGTAGGGCATATTTAACATCAGTGCTCCTCAAGCTATATATCAAAGGATTTATCATGAGGATAACAACGATGTATAATATTGAAGCCACTTTTCAGTGTCAAAGGAATGACTGGGCTTGGGCTGCACATGCATAAATATCAAAGTCCCATAGAACACTGTGACCACTGTTGGGTGGGATCCACAGGTAGAAAAAGACCTGCACATACACTCAGCATAGTTCATCCTCAGAATGGCTGTGAGAATGAGCAGGTAAGACACAAGAACTATCAGAAAGGATATCAAATTAAAACTCACTAATATCAGGATAGTCATTTCAATCATGTTTTCAAGCACAGCAAAGATAACAAGGGGAGACTGTCACCGTAGAAATATTGTATGCCATTGTAGCCACAGAAGGACAAATTAACAAGCTTTATGGTGAATAACAGAGAAATAAACATGCTGTAAAGAAATGGGGTTAACACCAGCACCCAACATACCCATTGGGACATTATGTCTGTTTAGAGCAGAAGGTTACAGATGGCCACATAGCAGTCATAGGATATTGCTGATGGTATAAAAAGTTCACTAATAATAAACACTAGACAGAAAGCCAGCTGTGCTGCACAAAAATAGTAGGATATTGTATTTTGACCCACAACAAAATTTTCTAATATTTTGGGTCCCACAGTTGTTGAACAACCAAGATCCATAAAAGCCAGGCATCAGAGGAGGAAGTACATGGGTGTTTGTAGCCTGGAGTCCATCTTGATGAGCATGACAATGGCTAAATTGCTCATCAACAAAATCACATAGATGGTGAGAAACAGCTCAAATAATGGAGGCTGCACCTCAGGGTGGTCTGCGATTCTTATGAGAATGAATTTGTTCAGCACTGTCAGATTGTGTTTTTCCATCCAGGTTGACTATAAAACCTATTCTGGATAGAGACATCAGCATAGTCAACAGCTTTCATGTAGTATAATCTGGTAATTTTTGAGTATACATAGTTGTGATAAAGTAAATCAAAAATTTCCCATTTTGACTCTAATAAAATAATCTACCTCCCACAGATAAGACATACATATTTAGTAATAGAAACAGAGAGAGAAGTATAACTAGAGTTGGAGATACAGAGATATTTGTGGTTTTCCATTGGGGAAATGTTGCTCCCCCCAAAATACATTCTGATCGTATTTGGAAGCAGTTTGGTTGCCACATGTGGAGGAAGGGTGCTACTTACATCTAACGGGTAGAGTTCAAAGGTATTGCTAATTATCCTGCTATATTTTGGTAACCCCCAACAACAAAGAATTATGCAGGCCAAAATGCTACTAGGGCCAAGACTGGCAAACCCTGGTATATGAATGGATATAGACGTAGATAAATATAAACAGAGATGAGGGCAGCAAAAATGGCAAAAATTTGGGGCATTACATTTGTAGGTGTTTGTTAAAATTTTCTGTTTGTCTTTTATACGAGGACAAATACATAATTACATTTACCAAGTTATAATCACATAATATGACAATGCATATGTTAACTACATAATAGAATTTGAGAAATCAAGATTTCAACTAAGTGTGGACACATTTACAAAGCCCTACTTTAAAACATATTTCTATGAAAGTTGTTGTTCCTACAGGTAGTACAGGATGAAACAATTAACCCACAACTCATATTGGACGGAGGTGTATAAATAAGGCAACGGTAAAGAATCAGAGTAGAGATTGTTTGTCTTTACACAGGGAAATATACATAGGTAGATATAGTCTCTGCTATGCCTATATTTGTGGTGTATCCAAAGAAGTACTTTGGGCAAATGAACTAAGATTTCTTAATCTCTATACACATCAGCAAAATCAACTGTTTCTTGCAAGGTTTTGGGGAAGATAAGTGAGAATGAAATGTTTTAAAGTGTTCATGGTACCTGGAAATGGCCCTCAAATATCAATATATATGGGTTATTTTGTGTGTCTATTTGTATTTGTTTAAGTGGAGACAGTATGTTACCTGAAATGGCATGTCCTCTTCCTAATCAGACATTAAGGTGTGATGGAGGCTCTGTGTAGTGAAATAGATTCTTTAATGTTTTGCTTTGGCCCCACCTCCAACTGGAAGTGGTGACTTGCAAATGACATTAATCCTTCCAATGATATTGGTAAATTTGGGAAACATATGGCACATTTGAAACAGAAATGTCAAGGATTATAAAAATACTGATATAATCCTTTTAATTTAGAGGTATGTATGGTTTTGATTTAACGTTTTGTCAGGGATCTAATGATGACTATATAGGGTAGTGTGTTATCCAGGTAAGTGTCTCCAGAGCTGTCCCTATGACCCAACTCCATGACTACACCTGGAATTTCAATGCACTATTCTTTTGGGTAACTTATCTTCTACCCTATTTAAAATATTTAATAAATATTTACTTCAAACTTAATGTACATTCTCCTCCCCAGGTTCGTTTTCATTATAACTGACATACGCTAAGCTGTTTGTAACATATTAGGTATATTTTGTCATGCAGGAACCTAGGCTAGCATGAGAAAATTGAGCAACTTAAGACAAAGTGAGATCATTGATATAGGTTTTATATATGAACTTTCATAAACATTCCTTTTGGATAAAGAGTTTTTCTACAGAAAAAATTGTTTAAAATCTCTATATTTTACAACATCATACTGGCAAGATAAAATACACAAATATGTGTATGGATTCCACGAGGTTATTTTAAGTCTGTCTGCACATTAAGTCCACATACAACTCCTCCATAGTATGATATAGCATTTTTTTTTTTTTTTGAGGAAGATTAGCCCTGAGCTAACTGCTGCCAATCCTTCTCTTTTTTCTGAGGAAGACTGGCCCTGAGGTAACATCCGTGCCCACCTTCCTCTACTTTATATGTGGGATGCCTGCCACAGCATGGCTTGCCAAGCAGTGCCATGTCCGCACCTGGGATCCGAACTGGGGAACCCTGGGCTGCCGAGAAGCGGAACATGTGCCCTTAATGCTGCGCCACTGTGCCAGCCCCTAATATAGTATTTAACGCAGACATAAATAAGTATAATGAAATAAAGCTGCATATAGATACCCCTATGACCCTCCAATTAAAAAAAATACTAGAGTAATACCAGAGTAAAATGAGGATGGCAGACTAAGGTAAAAGAATTAGTGGTTGAAAAAATTATTCCTATGCTTCCTTAAAAAATTAAGAAATAAAGAGATTTGACCCTGGCTATAAGGAAAATGGCAGTTAGGAGTCCATGAGTAAGCTCTAAAAAAACCCAACAGAAAAATACAGCATATACAACATTAAATTATAAATGCATTTACAGGAAATCCACACTTTCTCACATAAAGCATTGCATATAAGGTTGTGAGCTTCTGATATCATATCCTATCTCCATGTAAACACTTTTCTATGTCAGAAATACTGAACTAGTGTTAGGAAATAAATTTTTAAATCGATGGTATGAGAAGCAATATAAATCTTGTTTAAGTACAATGACAAAAAGCTAAAGAAAACAAATCACATTGCTGATTTCTTAGATAGGACTTTCTCTCACCAGCTTTACTGCTTCACACCCCTTGGATGGCTACTGATAAAAGGAAAGTTATAAGTGCTGACAAGGGTGTGGAGAGATTAGAACATTTGTACATTGTTGTTGGGAGTGTAAAATGGTATAGCAACTATGAAAACTATTTTATGGTTACTCAATTAGTTTACCATAGAATTATTATTATGACCTAGCAATTCTACTCCTAGATCTATCCCCAAAAGTATTAGAAACCACAGGTGCTCATAAAACCTTGTAGGTAAAGGTTCACATCAGCATTATGTATAATAATCAAAAGGTAGAAACAACCCAAATGTCCATCAACTGATGAATGGATATCAAATGTGGGATACCCATACAATGGAATATTAATAAGCTATAAAAGGACAGAAGTATTGATACATGCTACAACATAAATGAGGGTTTAAAACATTATGTAACTGAAAGAAGCCAAATATAAAAAGCTACATATTGTAAAATCCCATTATATGAAATATTCAGAATAGGCAAATCCGTAGAGACAGAAATCAGATTAGTTTGGCTTGTTCAGGAACATTGAGTTAATAATCAAGAGACAATAGATTTAGGGACAGAATTTTAGTGGATCAAAAAACATTATAAATCTCATCTGACTGAAAAAATGAGATGTTGAAAAACTGCTTTTTTCTAAATCCAGGCAGGTAAATACCAGTCTCCCTCTATGTGAGAAAAGATTTGAGATATTTCTCTCACTATCTTTAGAGTTCTATTTAAAGCACTAAACTATTTTTTTACATATTTATATTTACATTATTTTATATGATTATTGAAGATTACCTGGTTCTGATATTTTAAATCTTTTTTTCCCCACTCAAGACTCTCAAAGCTTGTAAAAAATAAAATGGACAGAGGTTAGCATTGGAGCGTCACTAAGAAACTACCCGAAGTATATACGTTAGAGAAGTTAAATTATTCCCCAGCCTTGCCCTCTTCCCCCTGCCAAATCCAGCTTTCAGCACTAAAATAAGTGACAATATATGTATTCTACAATGAGATCAGTAAAATACACATGTAAATAGATATATTTAAACATCAAAATTATTTTGGAGTGGGAATAGAGAGTTTTAGAAAGATCTATTAAATAAACAAGGAGTGGAAAAGACACCTTAATTTTAGGTAAAATATACATTCCTGTTTTATAATTTTGCAAAGACTCTTTGTTTAAATCTGTGTTTTTGCAGATTTTAATCTTAGTTCCAGTCTCTATTAATGTGCATTTGATCTTTCAAGGGACAAATTGATGACGTTGCAAAGACTCTTCCAAGACTTGCAAGGAAAGAGGGAGAGCAGTCCTCTTACTAATCAGACATGAGGTGTGATGGAGGCTCTGTGTAGTGAAATAGATGCTTTAACATTTTGCTTTGGCCCCACCTCCAACTGAAAGTGGTGACTTGAAAATGACATTGATCCTTTCAATGGTATTGGTAAAGTTGGGAAACATATGGCACACTTGAAACAGACAAATTTCAAGGATTATAAAAATACCAATATAATCCTTTTAATTTAGAGGTAACTGGAAAATTGTATGGAAATCTGTTATCAGTTGAGGTTAAAAATTCTAAAACACGGCTGATTAACTACAAATAAAAATATCACATTTGACATCTTGATTGAGGGTCCAAGGGAAAGAAAATAATCATGACAATGTTAAGGTCTTGGAGGTTCAGTTTCTTAACAACACCAACGCCCTTTTCAGAGGCTGCATTTTTTCACTATTAAAACAATACCAAATAACTGCATCAAAGTAATAAATATCTAGCTTTCATAAAAAATCATAATGGAGATGTTTACAACATTATACTAGCCCAGAAACTTCAGTTATCAAAGCAGATTGTTAAAGCTGTGGCTAAATCACCAAGGTAGGGTATCAGAGATAAAAGTTTAAACGTGAGATGGGGCCATCAAGAGTCGCTGGATCTCTGAGTCAGATGCAGAGACAGGTGCAATCTGTTCACCTCTAACGAACCCGTCTGTGCTCCCTCTGTGTTCCTAACATAACCCAATAAGAACAATTTATGTGTTTCTTTCCTCCTTTGAGATCCTCCCTGAGGGAAAAGGATACAATTTGTTAATTATATCAAACTTATTTGAAGGTTTCAAACAAAGCCAGTGGGATATCTGCTAGCTATACAACACATCTTTATATTTCCATACAGATGAAGTTATGTTATATACCTTTCCAAGTTTCTCTTTGTTAATTCTTTCCTACTGCTACCTGGAGATCTGGAATCAAAACATTGTATCTGTAGGACAGGTGTTTTAGTTTTACTTGCAACCCTTAATCATCTCCTTTTAATACAGTGGCTTTTTATGACTTTATGGCTGAGGACATAATGGAGAAATGTTTGAACCATGCTATGGCATTGTTTTGAAAATTCACAAGGGGAAATAATATCTATGTGTAGCTGTTTTCTCCTTTGTGGTATCTTATCATTGAATAATAGTGTACATATTAACAAATGCATTCATCATGAATAAATTCTTACAAACTAACCACATTGTATAATCAGAATCCAAATTAAACACTGCAACAACAAAAATAAAATAAAATAAAATATTATCAGGACCCCAGAAGAATCCTTCAATAAATTTTCTACCATAAACTGTCCCATTACACACGCACACACACCTGCCCACCCACACAAATCAATAACTACTATTCTGACTTCTAACAGCCTAGATTATATTCAAGTATTTTTGTTACTTTAAATAGAAGTAATCCCATACATGTTGGGTTTTTTTTTTTTTTGTGCCTGGGTTCTTTCACCTACTATATTGTTATAGGTAGTTCTAGATTGCTCGTTCTCATTTTTGTGTACAATTCCATTTTATGAATGTACCACAAATTAGTTATCCATTATTCTATTGTTGAGTATTATAATTGGTTCCAATTTGGAGGTTTGATAACTAGTGATACTGTAAGCATTCTAATCCAAGTGATATTTTGATGACCATAAAACTTTTTGTTCACATTTTTGGGTCTTTATAAAATAATAAAAATTGGCTTTTGTCATGTACTTATTAGAGATGATCATTTATAATTTATAAAAACTGATGGTTACAAAAATTTCCTGACAGTGGTAATTAAAAACAGTTACTCTTACACCCGTCGTCACCATGTCCACACCAATATTCAATCTAGATTGGTTTAATCTTGAATGTATTTCTATTTGGGTGTATTCCTTGCCCTGAAATTGCTAAGTCATGGGATATGCATATTCACCATTAGTAAATACTGCCAAGTAAACTTCCAGAGTGCTTATATCAATATGCATTCATACTAGCCGTGGAAACTAGATATGATTGTTTAATACCTTTGTCAAGATTTAGTATTTTCTATTATTTTCTTTCTAGCCGTTCTGGATGCCATCTATGAGTATTATTTTGGTTTTAGATTGCATTATCCTAATGCTGAATGAAATTGAGAAACTTTTCATATATTTAATGGCTATTTAGATATTTTATTTTGAAAAGTGCTTGTTCATGTCTTTTGTCATTTTTGCATTGTATTTCATGTCAACTACCAATTAATTTGTAACAGTTGTTTTTGTATTTTGCATGAGTCCTCTAACAATACGTCTGATTATTGTAGGTCTGATAAAAATATCCTCTCTCACTATGAGAGTTTCCCTTTTCACATTATTAATTTTGAGGAACAGAATTTCTTAATATAGTTCAATTAATCTTTGTAAATCTTATGTATTTATTGCTTTGTGTGTTCCGTTTAAATATTTGTACAAGTTCCAATATCACAAAAATGTCCCACTATGTTTTCCTCTAAAATGTTTATAGTTTGCGTTTCATATTTAGAATGTTTATCCAGGTAGAATTCATTCTGTATAGGGTATGGGTTGATATCCAGATTCCTTTTTTCCCTCAAAATAAATATACAAGTTACCTAATAGCATTTATTGAAAAGATCATTTTTTCTCTTTTGGAAAATAGTTACACTTCTATCATAAGTTAGGTAACAGTATATATGTGCATCTGTTTGTGGAGTCACTATTCTATTCCATTGATCAGTCTGTCTGTCCTCAGGAAAATGTTTTAATTATATAGGTTTATAATAGACCAAGATGCCTGATAACATAACTCCTGAAAGTTTATTCTCTTTCTTCAAAAATTGTCTTTGCTGTTTTTGGTGTTTTGCCTTTCTGAACTAATTTTACACTCAGCTTCCAAAGTTCTAAAAGGAAGAAAGACATAAAAGATGGAAGGAAGAAAGGGAGAGAGCAAGGGAAAGAGGAAGCTATACAGCAATCTAAAGATATTAAACTTTATTACAATATTAAACTTTCCATTCCATGTACATATTTGGTACAAATTTTCATTGATTTATCTTTTTTAAACTCCTTGTTAAATATTTATACCTATCTTTACTGAGGTCTTAGATTTTTTGATTGAGGTCATGATAGTTTCTGACATTTTGAAACTTCAGCTGTACATTATTATTTGTCAGTCACTCTATAGGTTTGCCCCTTCACCCTTTGTGCACACCTCCCGCCCCTCTTCCCCCTGCTAGTTGCTAAATAGTTCTCTTTGTCCGTGTGTTTGTTTATCTTGGACACATGTTTGAAATCATAGAGTGTTTGTCTTTCTCTGTCTGGCTTCTTTCGCTTACCATAATACCATCAAGGTCAATCCATGTTGTTGTGAATGGACAATTTTGTCATTTTCTATGGCTGCATAGTATTCCATTGTGTATATATATATATATATATACCATACCTTGTTTATCCAGTCATCAGTTGATGGGCACTTGGGTTGCTTCCACATCTTGGCTATTGTGAATAATGCTGCAATGAACACAGGGTGCATAAGTCTCTTTGAATTGCTGATTTGTTAAATTCTTTTATTAGATTTATTCCTAAACTAGGTTTCTTTTTTAATGCTGTTGTTTGATAAACTTTATACTTCAATTTCATTTTCTAATTGTTGTGGGTAGGATGTAGAAATAAAGTTGATTTTTCTAAACATATTTTGTATTGGCAAATTTGCTAAATTCACTTATTTCTAATAAGTTATTTATAGGATTTTTCTATATGGTTAATAATAACTTTTACCAAAAAAATTAAAAATGCCAGTTTGTGATTTGCTATCTTTATATCTTTTATTACTTTTCTTATCATAGTGAACCAGCTACAATGTCCAATACATACTGAATATAAACGGTGAGACTGGGTCTCTTAGTCTTGTGGCCGGTTTCAGAAAGAAAGCTTCAGTCTTTCACTATTACAAGATTTATGTAGTTTTTTTTAAATGTAATGATATGTATCCATCAGTTTAATATCATACAGAGCATTTCACTGCTCTAGAAATCCTCCATGCTCAACTTATTCATCCTTCCCGTATATGTAGGATTTTTATAGATATCATTGATAACATTGCTTTCATCTATTCTGCTCTACTGAACAGTTTATTACAAACTAGTGTTGAATTTTATCATAAATCTATTTCAGTTTTTCTTTTAAGTTACAACAATATTAATTTATGTAATTGGTTTTCAGATATGAAGTCCACCTTGCATTCTTGCTTATATGCATTACTCTAACTGTATCAAATATTCAAAACCAAAATGTATAACATATAAAGTGCCCTTATCTTATAAGTACAGCTCAGTATCATTTATATTTTTATATATGGACGTAGTTTTTGCAGAGTGTGATGTCTCTCACTTAAGATTATATCCATTCATCTTCTTCTCCTTTCTCCTCCGCCTTCTCCTCCTCCCCCTCGCTTTTCTTCTTGCATTGCTGTATAGAATACATTTTTTGAAAATGCCATTATATATTCACCCATTCTACCCTTAATAAGCATTAACATTTATAATAATAACATTTGCTGAAAACATTCTTATCCTCCAGTGGACATAATTACTCCAGAATGAAAGTGCTGCATCACAGAGGACACAAGTACTAAATTTAATATTTATCAACCTTTTTTCCCCAAAGTTTTTATAGCAATACATACTCCCTCAAGCAAGTAAAAGATTTTTAGTTTCTCCGCATTCTAACCAACAATTTGAATTGTTGTTCAAACACACTTTTGAATTTGAGCCAACCTGGTTGGTGTGTAGTGATAACACAGTATAGTCTTAACTTGCATTTACCTAATTTAAATGATTTTTGAACACTTTTTTTGTACTTTATTTTTGGCTGTTTTGATATCCTCTTTTCCAAAGTATTTCTTCAGGTGTCTTGCCTTTCTTTTTCTTTTCCTAATAGGTTAACTGTCTGGTTCATACAATTTCAGGAGTTAACTAATTTGTTGTTGTTTTGGGCTTTTTCCTTCAAAATTACTGACATCAGTACATTGTAGGGTGTATGTTTTTCAAATGTATTCTCTCAGAATTTGCTTTTCACCTTCCTTTGATGCATTTTGATCAATACCAGTTTTTATTTTGGATAGAGTGCTATTCATCTAATTTTTAGTGATATTATTTTTGTACCCTGTTTAAGAAATCTTTGCATTTCCCCAGTCATGAAAATGTTATTTTCCCTTTCTTCAAGAAATGTTGTTGTTTTTGCTTTCACATGTGTTTCACAATATACCTCAATTAATTTTCGCAGATGGTGTAAATAAATGACTAAGGTTTATGCTTTACACAGGAATCCTAATCAAAATAGGTTGGTCTTCTGAGACATCCTCCTCTCCTCACCTCATTGTGTGGAGTTTTGTTTCAAATCAAGTGAAATTATAAATCCGAATCTATTTTTGAACTTTACTTTTATTTATTTTATTGACGTATCTATGCATACATGCTCTGATGATGCAATTTTTTGAATAATTGAGCTTTATTAAATGAATTAATATATGTTATTGGAAGTCCGCTGTATTCTTTCCTCTTCAAAGATATTTCCCTGCCTATTCTTGATCCTTTGAATTTTCACATGAATTTTTATATCAACTTGAATATTAAAAAAATATTATTAGAATTTTGATTATTGCCACATAAATCTATAGCAAAATTAGGAAGAACTTACCTCATTGCAATATTTATGTCTTCAACCAATGGACATAGTATATTGCTACATTTATGTCTTTCCTTGATTATTCAGTAGTGTTTTTATAGTTTCTAGCATTGAAGAAACACAAATTATTCATTAGATTTTTCCCAAAGTATTTTACAGATGTTTTTCGGTGTAATTAATGTTTTAAATTTTCATTTTTACTCATTTTTTGTAGTATATAGCAAAATAATTGATCTCTTATATGCTGACGTGATGTCCACTGACCTTGTAAAACTTTAGTTTGAAGATTCTTTTGGATTTTTAATGTACACAATATGACACTTGAAAATAATTACACTTTTATTTCTACTTCCCCAAGCATATACATGTTCACATCATAATTTAACAGAAGTCAGAGATTCCACCCACCACAAAGGAGATAGAGTTAAAACATCACTAAGTCAGATATTTTGTTGTATTCTTTATTGCTGTACATTTATGCCCAGCATGTAGAACAGTAAATGACATCTCCTGTTTGTCTGTATGCCAGGATTATGGGCACTGGTATTTAAATGACATGTGAGACACAAAGAAAATATTTTATTAAAGGACACAAGAATGCCTTTTTAAAAAAATTATCAAATGGGTGATCCATTAAGAAAGACTTCCTTCCATTGTACCATAAGCACTTGGCAATGTGAGAATAGTCATCCAGATTTCAGGCTCTTGCACTGAAACTTGAGGACAAAAATCAAAGTTGATACCAGAAAGATGATCACTACTTTAACAGCTATAAATTGAAAATAAGAAAAGCATTTATAGTTTCCCATGCTTTTTACACAATATTGCTTTCTAAATGCTTTTATATATAATAAATAGATATCTATAATCTAATTTATTGTATATACATTCTCTATTGAACTTTACATATGGAGTTTGCACAGATTTTTCCATATCCTATGCAGGGCACCTTTTACCTCTTTGTTCCTCAAGCTGTAGATCATGGGGTTCAGTGCGGGTATTACTAAGGTGTAAAATACAGAAGCCATTTTATCAGTATCAAAGGAATGACTAGACTTGGGCTGCATGTACATAAAGAACAGAGTTGCGTATAATATAATTACCACTGTCAGGTGAGATCCACAGGTGGAGAAGGCCTTGTGCCTGCCCTCAGCCGAGTTCATTTTAAGGATGGCCATGAGGATCAGTATGTAGGACACAAGGACTATTAGAAGAGATGAAACTAAATTAAATGATGAAAAGATCATTATCATCAACTCAATTTCACGTGTGCTTGAACACAGCAAAGTCAACAAGGGAAGACTGTCACAGTAGAAATGACTAATGACATTATAGCCACAGAAAGATGAAATAAAAATCTTTATAGTAGTCATCAGAGAGAGAAATGCACTGTAGAGATAGGGAACTACTACCAACACCCAACATACCTTTTGTGACATGACAACTGTGTAGAGCAGGGGGTTACAGATGGCCATGTAGCAGTCATAGGCCATTGCCGATAGAATGAAAAGTTCACTAATGATGAACAAGATGAAGGAAGTTAGCTGTGTAGCACACCAATTATAGGAGATTTTATTTTGATTAGCTATAAAATTTACCAACATTTTGGGTCCCACAGCTGTTGAATAACCAAGATCGATGAAAGCCAGGTGTCTGAGAAAGAAGTAGATGGGTGTTTGTAGCCTGAGGTCCATCTTGGTGAGGATGACCATGCCCAAGTTGCCCACCACTGAGATCATGTGGATGATGAGGAAGAGCCCAAATAATGGAGCCTGCAGCTCAGGACGATCTGTGATTCCCATGAGAATGAATTCTTTTAACACTGTTATATTTTGTTTGTCCATCCAGGCCATTATGAAAAATAACTGAGGGAAGAACCATAAGAAGAGTCATTGGATTTCAGGAGATAACATATGTTAAGCTTTTAGTATACAAAGCCATTATATGTAAGATAAATCCATATTTTTTTAGATGCAATGATTTTTTAAAAACCCATTCCCATCAAATCTAGATCCAATTTAAAAACCATTACAATATAAGACATATGGTAGTCATTTGATTTTTTGTGTCACATACTGTTTATCATTACAAGGTGCATATAGTCCCTTTATGGTTCTGTCAACAATACATTGTTAGAAAATTTTGGCCTAGAGTATGACTCCTGATATTATTTTCAAAAATGCTTTTCATTTAGAATACACAGAATTAGGTTAAAAATATCGAGTTTTAGAAAAATTATAATACAAATAAATTGTCCTCTGCTTCTTGCACCCACAACTTCGGTCCCAATCTCCAGTGAAAACCATAATTAACTCATTTAATAAACTTTGATTTACTTCTCTTCATTGTAACTCTGCAAATCTAAGTGGTATTCTCATTCCACTATCAATTTGATTTCTTAAAATCGTATTCTTATTCCATTGTGCTTTTATGAGTTTTAAACATTGTTTGACGATTTTTATGATAGAAAATAACTTAACTGTCTTGCAAATGTTCTCCACGTGCCCACTCTAAATCACATAAATACAGTGTATCTGAATCTTCAGTACTTGTGTGCTGACTTATGAGGTTTCTGATTTTTGCTATATACATATCAAGTAAGGCCTGCATCTATAATTTATTCAATCTGAGAAAGAAAAATTAGCAAGTATTCCCACATTTGCTTTAATCTTAGCACAGACATCTCTGAAATGATAAGTTTGATGCTTTAGTTTATTTTTCTAACTCATTTAAAGACAAGGAAAAAGATTAAAACATATTTCTTCATGTACCACTTAAAACCATCTGGTAAACTACTATGAGTATACTTATCCAACAAGGAGAAACATCACTCTAAAGTAGAAAATGCTGTCTCAAATGCCTCAGGGGCTGGCAAACATTGTCATTGAATGAAGGATGAGGATGAAAGATAAAGAAAGAGATGGAGAACAAGGAGGATATATTGTGTGATTCATTTGAAATTCACTCAAAATTTACCTGTTTAGATCTACATGGACAACACAAATAATTATTTGATCCTCATAAAGCCTATTGGATATGACACTGATAGAAATGCAGTATATGCACTATATTTTAATTTGAATACTATTCTTATACCTTTATTTCATCTTGCATCAAGAATACACCAAATGTCTTGAGTCAACATATTTTACATTTTAATTTAAAGATTACATTTTCTATACCTCTACTTTCCCAACTCCTTTCCCCTTCAGTCTGTTTTAAAGGCACTTACTTCCAAACTTTCATGGAAAATCTCATCCATATTTATTACAAAGTCTTCTAGAGTATTAAAATGAGGACCACAATGCAACTAATCCTAGGAGGCCAGCAAAATCCTCATTGAAAAGAGATATAATAAATAAACAATGCATTCAGACATATAATTTCACTTACATAGACATAAAAATCCTAAACAATATTACCATATCATTAACATCAATTTTTAAAATGTATAATAATACAGTACATTATGTTCAAGCTGGGTTGATCCCATATTTTACTGGATGGTTTAACATTGAAAAATCTGGAAATATAATTTACCATATTATCAGACTGACTTAGGTAAAAATATATGAGCATTTGAATAGGTGAAGAATACCATTTAGATAAGACAAAAACAATAAAAAATTAGGAACAAATGGGAAATTCTATAAATTGATAAAAAATCTTATAAAAAGTAGACCAAACAAGCTCTTAAAAGAAGAATATGTAAAACTTTATTAAGAAACATTATAGAAGACCTAAATAAACTGGTAGAAATTCTATGTTCCTGGACTGCACAACTTGGTGTTATAAAAATGTCAATTCTGCTCAAATTAATCTATTTACTCAATTCTTTTCCCATAAAGGGGCTTTTGTAGAATTTGACACTAATTTAAAATGTATTTATGAAATGCAAATTATAAAGAATAAGCAAGACATTTTTTAAAGACCTGAGGTACCAGGTATTAAAACTTATAAAGCTAGAAGTATTGAGACAATGTGGCATTGGTACAAGGATGCGCAAATACATCTGTGAAACAAAACAGAGAACTCAGAAAGGGCCATGCTTATATAGAACTTTGATGTATGACAGAGGTGGCATGTTAGGACAGTGAGGCAAAAATGGTCTATTCAATAAATAGAGCCTAAAAAATGATTATCTCTATAGAATTTGATGAAATTGGACGTTTAGTTACCCATATGAAAATTAATCCTAGACTAATCAAGATCTTAATGTCATAAGAAAATCTTTAAACTCTTGTAGATTTATAAACTAGATCCTCTGGATGTCCCTAAAAAAAAAAAAAAAAAGAAATTTCAAGAAAATCCAAATAGAAATTTAGAAATTCAAGATTAAGTTGGCAGGTTACATCTTAGAAGTTTCCTCTACTTAAAAATCTATTGAAAATATTGACAAAATATTTACAAGAAAAGTAAAAATAAACATTTATTAGCTGCAACCAAACAAAGAAAATCACAAAGTCTAATGCCTTAAGCTACAAAAAGTTACACCCAAAGTAAAGAATATTCCACAGTAGTTTGTACAGTTTGGCTAACCTCTTCATCCCAACATCGCTGTATTGTAATTTTACAAATCTCTAAAGTTCTTCTGAAATGCAACTGAGTTGATAGTTTATGTGCTCCTCCCCTCACGACCCCTAGCTAAGCACTGACTAGAAAGAAACAGAGGAACAGAGCATCAAGCCTGACTCCTATTTGATGGAAGCACAAACTCCGGAGCTGCACCAGAAATTGGGAAATGGATGTGATGCCAAAGGATGTCCTCTTACACAAATGTAAACACTCAGTCTCCACTAAGTGTTGTGGAATACTTTGCAAATAGCTTCAACTGAGATAAATGGGTTGATCACATTGAGAATAATTGTCTTCCCATTCGAATGAGGGAGAGAAAGAAAGAGGGAGGACAAAAGAAGGAAGAATCTTGAATGTTTCTAAAAATGTGTCAAGCTCGGCAGTCATTGGGTGAGTTAGCATCAGCAGAAATATGTACACATATCATTTCAAAACTATAAAAAGGCCAAATAGCCATACTTCTCTTATCCAACACAGCTAATAAGGCTGTGAGTACTTAAATATGTTTCCATTCTTTATTGTGTAAAATACGCTGCATTATCTCCATAAGGGAACACTAACTCTGCAATTATGTGGCATCAGTAAAAGTCATAAAATCGATATAAATCTTTTCTAATTACAAATTTGGAATCTGAAAAAAATGTGCTACTTGGCCAATGCTACTTAGCAAATACCAAAATTTTGTAACTTAAGATGTGCAGTGTTATACTAACCAGCTTGTAGGATTCAATGCCAATCCCCAAATCACTATTATGTGGCTTGTCATGATCCTCAAAGATTTTTTAAAACTGCACTTCTTCATTATAGTTATATCCCACTATGATAGATCCTCAAACATGTGAGCAAAATTCTATGAGCTAAGTAACATGATTTGTGTCGTCCCTGCGCTATATAACTGGGACCTGTGCGGAGGTCTGGGAAGGTCTCCTACACTCCTCTTCCCATCCTTCAAAAAATAATTCTCCCTACTCACTTGTGACATGAGCAATTCACAACATGAAAAATGACAGATCCGGAAAAAAATTCTTTTAAATAATTAAGTATATTATGAGAGAGGAAAGAGAATATGCAAACCTTAAAAGACGAAATGCTTAAGTTGTGGCAAGTTCACCAATACTGAAAGCAGAACATATACACCAAATTAATAATTCTTCTAAGGATTGATCTTCCTTGACTCTTTAATAGTACTAGTTTTAAATTTGGTTTTGCCCAAACTATAAATATCTTAGGAGATCCTTTCAAACCTTTAGCCCCATTATCCAAATGAAAACAGATTTAACACAAAGACAGTAGGGACAAAGACATCCTAGTATTGTGGTGTTGTGGTCATATTAGCCTAAGTCAAAAAGTCTATTTTATATTATTTTGGCTTTGCCATCACCTCAGTATTGCAAATGTGACTATATCAGACATACATGATTCCCTATCCCTCGTCACTTTGGACCATGACTGACTTAGCCTACAGCCATGGTAGACTTTTTCTGGCATGGTGGCAGCTTCCCATCTCAAGTATTTTACTTCTTTTCCTGAGGGTAAAGTGTCTTGAGAGCTTGCTCAGACCAGATGTAAGGTAGTCTGGAAGTGCCTGAGATGTCATGTGTCAAAGAGCAATACGCAACAGTGAGGATCAGGAATCAATGGATAAACACTCAGGCATTCCTGGCCTTCTTTTACGTAATTCCTAGAAGAGTTCTGAAGAATACATCAAAGCTTCTTGAGCAATGGAAACTTAATTGCTTACAGCAGTTATCTATACTTTATTGTACACTTTATTAACTTTCTCCCTTTTCAGTCTCACATTCTATGTTTCCTCATTTTTGCTTCCTGGAACCATCTACCCAATAAACATCATAAAGCCAAGTCTTTGCCTGAGGCTTGGCTCTTGGGGGAAATTTACACTCTGACAATCCCAGTCTCTTGTACGGTATTAGTAAAATGAGGCCACACACATCTATAGTGCAAATGACACACTATGGATGCATGACAATAAGAGATAATGATAATACTGTAGTGGTGGATAAATAAAAGCACTAACAGAAACTATTAGTATTTAACCATCAGTATCTTTGCTTAGACAACATTCTTGGTGTATCTTTTAAAAAATGCTTCCTCCTCTTCAGAATGTTTATTGTCTAGAATCTCAGTATAAATATAAAAACAATAACAAATAGAAATGAAGTCCCTTACTATCCACAGAGAATATAGTAATAGTGGTAAAAACATATCATTATCCAGAAAATATAGTTATGAAAAGAGATTATTAATATGCATGGTAAAATGCACTAATTCTGGCATTGGTGACTCTACTTATATTTATAATTTAAACTGAAGACAGGCATCAAAAATAGTCACCTAGTAATCATGATAACGAGTGCCATCTACTCACCTAAAATGAGGACTGAGTTCTGGTTCCCTCATGTGATTAACAATCTAACTGCAGCCGGGAGAATATATCCGTGTCTTCCCTCTTTGAGACACTCCCCTGGAACCTTGGATGCAATTTCTTGTTTATTCACAAAGCACTTGACAGCAGGAAATGATGCCACTGGTGTTTGTTAATTATCTAGTGTACCTCTGATTTTCCTATTGAGGAAATATTATTTTATGCACTATTCACCTGCTTTCCTTTGCTATTATTTTTATTGCATCCACTCAAATACCTGGATGTAAGTATATTTGTTGGATACGTGTTTTAATCACCCAGAAATTACTTCAACATTCTCCGTTTTCTGCAATGTCTTCTTCCCGAGCCTTATGTCTAAGTATAAAGACAAAACACTTTAAAAGTGTTTATAGTGTTTTAAAAGATTCAAAAGGAATAAAAATTATGAATATGTGCATAGCTCTTATTTTTAATTATTTTTGTGACTTAAAGGACTAAATTGAGTTAATGATATCCTAATGCCATATCCCATAATCATCATCAGTCCTCATTCCCCATCCTTGCTTCAATTTCCCTCCCCCACCGGGTACCTCCTCCAAAAGGTTGATATATGCCCTTAAAAAGGAATACAGCCTTATAAAGTAAATATAATGTGTGTTTTAACATGTACACATGTTATTACATAACTCATTTTGATACCTAAAGGTTCTCACTCAATTATACGTTTTTAAACTATATTCATTTTACTACATAAACATGAATATTTTGCTGACTTTTGTTATTATAATCTGGATCTACTTCCATTTATTATTTGTTTGTTGCCATAGTAATAAGCATTTATTTAGTTACCAACTCTTCACTTCTACATGTATCACCACAATTAACAACATTTTGTGTGGTCCTCATTGATCTGTGAATGAACATCTGCATGAAGTATCTCCTAGAGTGAGTCCCTGATACGGGAAAAATAAGCACATTTAATTTATTTAAATAGGTATGGATACATTTCAATATTTATTTTATCTATATGCATTCCACCATCAGAACACAAGGATTTCATACTCTGGACACCCAACTTTTAAATATGTACTGTTTATACATATAGTAAGGTATTGTAATAAATAATTGAATCAGATTTAACTTTATAGAGCTAAAATTGTTCCTCTTGTCTCTCTTTTTTTTTTTTTTTTTGAGGAAGATTAGCCCTGAGCTAACTATTGCCAGTCCTCCTCTTTTTGCTGAGGAAGCCTGCCCCTGAGCTAACATCCATGCCCACCTTCCTCTACTTTATATGTGGGACGCCTACCACAGCATGATCTGCCAAGCATTGTCATGTCCGCACCTGGGATCCGAACCAGCGAACCCCAGGCCACCGAGAAGCAGAACATGTGAACTTAACCGCTGCGCCACGGGGCCAGCCCCTGTTTCTTTTGTCTTGATACATCATTTTTTAAAATAATCCAAAAACTGGTCTGGATTTGAAATAAAAAGATGTACTAAGCACAGTTCATGTCAATCAAAAATTTCAGAGATTATAACAGAGACTGATAAAAACATGATTTTAATATAGTTTTAATATTTGAATGTCTATAATAGTGATAAGATGGACAATTTTGGATAACACTGATGAAGCAGTTATTAAAGTGACACAAAAATGTGGCACATTCTCTAGCAGAGGTTGCCTGTCTGATCTCCATATCTTGTTGCTCTTCTTCCTGTGCACATGGCTAGACTATTCCTCATCCTCCTTGCAGTAGGTGTGGTATCACAGCCTCTTCCTCTGTAAGCCATTCTCTCACCTCTGTGTGTTTGTCCTGAATGGTGTTTCACAAAGCCTTTCTGTTCTAGAGCTCATAGTTTCCTATTGTTGAACTGTAAAAGGTTGATAAAATCTTGAAAAATTGTGAGAGAGGAAGCAAACAATGAGAAAAGTGATTACAAAAGAAGTGAAGGTGCCACAATAATCAAGGAACTGTTTGAAGCCATATTGATTATTCAGTGATCAAGAAGCAGTATTTACACATTCATTTTTGTTAATTTTTTTAATTTCTTTCAAAGACTGACTCCTGAGCTAACATCTGTTGCCAATCTTCCTTTTTTTCCCTTCTTCTCTCCGAAGCCCCCAGTACATAGTTGTATATTCTAGCTGTAGGTCATCTGGTTATACTGTGCAGGATGCCACTTCAGCATGGCCTGATGAGTGGAGCCATGTCTGCACCCAGGATCTCAACCAGTGAAACCCTGGCAACTGAGTTGGCAACTGAAGCAGAACACGCGAACTGATCCACTCTACCACAGGGCTGGCCCCCAGGAAGCAGTATTTGAAGCCTCCATATCTTAATATGAAAATTTCTTACCTGGATATGTCATCAACAGTTTTAAATTAATATAATCTCATGAAACTTTGTCTTAAATTAATCCCATTTTATAATTGTGTAAACATTAACAACCTTTAGTGTTCAGTTTCAAATTTGGTTTAGTCACACTAATTTGTATTTGAAAATTACTCAACTTAAAAAAAATTAGTTAAGTACAGGGATTCTATTAACTTTAATGTTAACAATGGAACTATGCATTTTCCTAAACTGAGACATACTTGTTTTTCATAATGAATATTAAGTAGGAACAAAATTAACTTTATATATTCACATTAGTCACTCTTTATTTTTGCCATAAAATTTTCTTTTCTTATAAAATTGAAACCCTTTGTACAGTCTTTCCTCTTCCTATTAATCCTGGTGCTGATCTTACCAAGTTATCTTCTTTATCAGAGGTAAGCCCTATCTACAGATTGTTATTCGTACACAAGTTGTAATTGGTTAACTATATATTTATGTACTCATTAAGAAAAGACTATAATTTTGCAGATATTTCAATTAATTTATATGATACTGAATATCTTGCTCTGCAAAATTCTTTTCTTTTTTACTCAGATGTATGATTTTGGTCTTATTTGTGAAAATTAATTTAGAAATATATTGTTCTCTTATTTTCCTGGGTAGATACACTTATTAGCCTTTTAAAAATTGTTTCCTAAAGTGATTGAAACTTTTACACTTCCACCACCAAATTGAAAATAGTTCCTTTACTCTATCTGTTCACCATGACTTGGCAATCACAGACGTTTCAATTTTTTTCAGTATCATGAGTGTGAAATAGTTTTTTATATCATTTTACAATCACTTTCTACAGATTATTATTAAAGCAAAGTGTATACATTGGCCTAAAGAGGTTTCGTCTTTTGTGAGTTGTCTGTGTGTATTCATTGTCCATAGTTCCATGGAATTTTGGTCTATTATTTATTAATTCAACATATACATATTACATCTATTTTCTTGAGTCTATGGCTACTTCTTTTACTATATTTGTGATTATTTTTTCATTCAGATCTTTACAATTTTAAAGCATGAAATTTATCTAGGTTTGTGATTTTAAGTTGTGTTTAAAGATCTATACAGCGCTGACTCATACACACACACTCACACACACACACACACACACACACACACACACACATAGCTATGGGGGTCAGTCCTCATTTACATGGTTTAGATATGCAAGGATAATGAATCAGTGACCAGGGTTTGATTTTAGCATTTGAAGAAAGGAATAATTTGAAGAGCAGTAGGGAGAAACTTTCAAACTTGAGAAAATATAAGCAGAGAAATTATGGTAGAATTATATGATGGTAAGAGATGTTCTGCATAAGAACTCTTGAATTGTTATTAAATTTAATAATGCCAAATTAGAGAAATATCCTTAGGTTGGCCTCTTAATTCTAAGGAGATTGTCTCTTTCAAATCAAACAATGATAGCTCTTGGGGAAGAAAATGAGTTTTCACAAAATAATAGTTAAAAATTAATAAATAAAGATTAAGGAAGGAAGAATGAACTCTACAACTTAAAATTATCTTTGAGGAAGATGTGTCTTTGCAATGAAGAGGACATCTGTTGGAAGCAGGGTTAAACAAGTGCATAGGAGAGACTCTTCTGTACCTTGGTTCTTGAGCTGGGGCACTGAGAAGTGGTGGGATCTGCAAGGATATCACAGAGGGGAAAGGGTCAAAGGAAGAGAGAGGTAAAAGTTGATTGGGGGCCAGGTCTGTAAGAAATCCCATAAAGATGGGCCAGGGCTTAGTTGTGGGAAGAGGCAACCTGCCTGCCAGTTACATCTTACTCTCTGAATTGTGTTTTTCTTTTGTTATTCTTGAGTTTAAGTATAATCTTCGTAAATCCTAATGTCTAGACTTTCTTTTCTGTGAGAATTTAAAGATAGGCTTAATGTTCATGAGTGCCCTCACAAATCAGCATGGTAGTGACACCAGGAATTTGAACACATTCTCTGTGTTCCCTGAACCACCATCTGTGATTAGATTGGTGTCAAAGCATAAAGCTAAGGATAGAGGCAGAGTGCTTTGAACTGGACTCTGCAAAGTGTTCTTAGAGTACCTGAGCTGTGTTTTTTCTGTTTATTAGGTGTCATTTGATCAAACTAGTCAGATATAATTATAATGCTACTTATAATTGCAACTATGGGAGTATATAAATTTGAGTTATATGGAGAAGAAAGAAAACAATACACAACATTGGAAAGTAAAGATAAATACATATAATCTTGTGTGTGTGCACTTGCGTTATCTAAATCATAAGCTTCTTCATACATATATGTGTTATGTATATGTGTATATACATATATCGGTAGAAACATATTAAGAAGCAAATCGATGATACATTTTTTCCTCATACAAAACCAGCATAGGTAGAGGTTTAACTATGATCTTTATTTTAAAATATCTAGGAAAAGAGAAATACATTAATATACTAAAACAAACCATTTTCATCATATATTGAGGCACAGAATATAACTCTCAATTTTTTAAAATCAATTTTTACTGTGAACATTTACTTTACTGATAAGCCATTTTTTCAAAACATTTTTTCCAGTGCCTGTTTTTCATCTTTTTTCCTTAATCTATAGATGATGGGATTCAGCATAAGAATCACAATAGTGTGAAATATTGACCTTATCATGTCATGATCCAAAGCATAGTTGGAACTTGGTCACACAAACATGAAAAGTTTACCATGAAAAATTAGCACTCCAGTTAGATGAGAACCACATGCAGAAAATACTTTTATCCTCCTTTTAGCAGAATGTATCCTTAGAATCAGCAACAGAATGCAACCATAGGAGATGAGGACACCCAGGATAGCAAAGACAGGAGCAATGTCACGAAAGACATATCTAATTTCATTGGATTCATAGGATAGACTAAAAGTAGCCACTGTGAATAAAGCAGCATGCAAGATACCTCTAAATAGGAAGCAATGTTGAATGGCACATCAACTCAGGGTGACATGCTAAGTAAACACAGGAAAGGGTTATAGATTGCCATATAGTGATCATATACCATTGCAGCCAAAAGAAAGCAAAAGTAATAGTGAGAAACATCTGTGTTGCACATCCAAGGAATGAAACGGCTTTATTCTTTGACAGAAAATCTATTAACATATTTGTAGTAATTGCTGAGGAGAAGCAGGCATCCACACATGATAACACACTCAGAAAATAATACATGGGGTTGTGTAGCCTGGACTCCCCAATAACCAATACAATCAGTCCCAAATTTCCCATCAGAGTAAACAGAAACATTGCTAGAAACAGGAAGAAGATGTAGCTCACAGTTGTCTGTGAAGCCCTTCAGTACAAATATAGTAACTTCAGTCACATTCTTCATGCCGACACTTTACGGAACAAACTTGAAAATATTCATTAAATTATAATTCATTTACTACAAAAAGAATAAATAAAATTGTGACTCAATATTGTGATTCAAGGGACGGTGAGCTGTGTTTTCATATTTATTTTTTGGCATGTATAATTTCCCAGTTATGGACCAGGAAGCAGTGACAATACAATGGGTCGAGTGTTTATGCCACTTACTGCAGAATCAAATGGAAAATATGAGTGTTCGCTCACTGGCTGACCTCATGTAATTTTAAAACCATCAGGCGAACTGGTTAATTTACCACTCTATTCTGCTAGTTGTCGTCATATTAAATCACGTTACAGCACCAAGTGACTGGCTGAAAAATACTTTCCTTCTGACATCCAAACTTGTGAGATTGTCTACCTGTATCGAGCATTGGAACAGAATATCAGCATTTTAGACCTTTCAGTAATTGTGTAAAATTATTTACTATAATCTACTCACCTGTAGAACAAGAACGTTAATAATTATACAATATTGGAGTAAATATTAAAAGATAAAAGGTGTTAACGAAATTGAATCTTTATGATGTTAAATATAAAATGTTCTGAATTAAGTTGGTTCTACAGAGTAGCAGCCTCCTGGATTATCACATTTTCTGAGCTAATCTCTAAACACTTTCTATCTCTATTAGATTTCCTGCGGTATATCTGGAAGAATTAATCAATATTTTTCCAGGATGATAAGACATGATTAAATTAAGCAATCGCTTAATAATGACAACTTATATTTCATTCAAATTTGTTTCTTAAATACTAAGAATTACCTTATCCCTTTTTTGACTAAATAATTGGTTATACTTGTTACTTTTAGATATCTAAATTCCATATGCTTTTCTACTCCCTCAAGAGCTGTGTTCAAAAAGGGAAGAAATATTCTTAAAAAGCATATGATATAGTTCAAGGTATTATATCTGTTTAGGTAGTGTTTATTGTGGATTCAGTGAAATAACAACTACATAATTATTATCTGAGTCACAATTAAAGTCGTTCACAACAAATAGCAATTAAAATATAACAACAAAAATAAAAAAGTTACACCACGACATAAAACTCAATATTAAAGAGCAAAAAAGCAGAAAGAAATGAAAGAAGGAATACCAGAAATCTTTCTTGGATAATCCCATTGTCAAACAAATTAGGAGTCAAATGTCCAATGAAATCCAAATTTTCAATTACTAGCTCATAGTACAGCACGAGGTGAAGGATAGATTTTATTCAATTATTATCATTTTAGTTTTTGTATAACCACCCACAGGAAATTTGAATCTGTCCTGGAGGCACACAATCTGCTGCGTATACTAGTCTGTGCATTATTTAAATTTATAATGCAAACCAGGCTCCACATCCAATATTTTGACGTGGATCCCACCAGTAAGTGAAATTGTCATTTGGATTAGAAATAGTGACAGAAGGAGAACAAAGCACAGAACAACAACTTTCTGGGAAAGACAAAGTCAGGATTCACTAGAAGAATTGTCAAGATCAAGATAAAATATTTTTATAGAATTACTGGAAAGAAAACAGGCAGAGAAAACCAGAAATACTCATATGAGATGTCAGAGAAGGCAGAATTTAGTTTGAATCCTATGTATTGGAAATGAATTGACAACAAAACAACTTAGGGTTCTCAAACCACTTACTCTAATTAACTATTTCTGAGTGACTCTCACACTATAGAATGCTTTTAAATATACCATTTAATTTCAAATGTGTTAATAATTTGATTAGAAAAGCTCTAAATATGTGGGTATTTTGTTATTTTAACTGTCATGGGAAGGAATATAAACTGAACAGAGGTTGAGACAAGTGATTATATAGGGGTAAGGAGATTATAGATGTGAGGTAATAGGCAAATTAAAAGAAATAAAATAAAAATTTTGATGAATATGATGTAATTTATTTTTTTAAATGTGACCAGGAGTCACAAGAAAAAGGTCAGCCCCAATACAATTCTTGACATCTGTTCAAGATGAATAACAGGATTTAGAATCTGAAAGTATGTGTTCATCAGCAAAGCTTATGATTAATCCACGTGTGATGGTAGACTTTCTTTCCAAGTAAATTTAAGCTCACTGTAATTTAACAAATGGAGTTGTGGTGAGCTGAGAGTATTTTCGGAATCAGCAGATCACATAGTTCTCAAAACTTCTTTATTCTCTAAAGAATAGTCCAGAGACATAAAGAGTGAGTAGAAAAAAAGAATCATAATCAAAATACAATCCATTGGATTTAATCCTTATTTAATTCGTTGGTTTTGGTGTGTACTAATAATCACAAAACAAACATATTATAACGATTAGTTATTGTATTAATTTTGTGCCCCAATATTTGCTTATGTTGTAAAAATAAATACATCTGATGAAAAAAGTTCAATTTTATGGTCATCTTAAATTTGTAACTAAAAATGGGCATATTTAAAGGAAATTGCTTTATATATTTATTGCTTTATACATTTAATTAGTTTACTAGGCTGTATATTAATTTTTGTTCATAGTCCTTCAAATATATTACTATTTAGAGAGGAGTAAACTTTGGAGAGAAAGTCATTGAAGTTTTGACTTCTATTTGTCTAATAATTACTGATGTTGAACATCTTTTCATGTGCGTCTTGGCTATCTGTATATCTTCTTTGTAAAAATGTCTATTCAGGTCCTCTGTCTGTAATTTTTTTATTGTTACAATGTATGAATGTTTTATGTATTTTAGATATTAACTCTTCATCAGATGTATGAATTGCAAATATATTCTCTTAGTTGTTAGATTGCCATTTCATTTTCTTGATGATTTCCTTTGCCATAAAGAATCTTTTTAGTTTGATGTAGTTCCGTTTGTTTACTTTTTATTTTGTTTCCCTTGCCTAGTGAGACACAATATTCAAAAAGATACTGCAAGACTGAGGTTGAAGTCCATACTACCTATATTTTCTTCTAGAAGTTTTATGGTTTCTGGAGTTACATTCAAGTCTCATCCTTTTTGAGTTAATTTTCATGTGTAAGATGTAAGATAATGTTCTACTGTCATTCTTTGCAGGTGGCTTTTCATTTTTCCAGACACCATTTATGGAAGAGACTTTCCTTTCTCTGTTGTAGGTTCTTGGCTCCCTTGTCAAAAATTAGCTGTCCATAGATGTGTGAGTTTATTTAAGGGCTTTCAATTCTGTTTCATTGATCTGTGTGTCTGTTTTTGTGTCAGCACTATGCTTTTTTGATTACTATAGCTTTGTCATTTATTATGAAGTCGGGGATTTTGATACCTCCAGCCTTGCTTTTTTTTTCTAAGGATTGCTTTGGCTATTCAGGGTCTTCTGTTGTCACATAGAAATTTTAGGATTCTTTAGTCTATTTCTGTGAAAAATTTTGTTGGGACTTTAATAGGGATTGCACAGAATCTGTAGATTGCTTTAGGAAGTATGAACATTTTAGCTATGTTAATTCTTCCAATGCATGAGCATGGAATATCTTTCCATTTCTTTGTGTCTTCTTCAATTTATTTCAACAATATTTTATAATTTTCAGTGTACAAGTATTCTACCTCGTTGATTAAAGAACAAAACAAAAGAACAAAATTTATTTTTAAAGAAATGGATAAATTCTTAGACTCATACAGCCTTCCAAAACTGAATCAAGAATAAATAGAGAATCTGAATAGACAAATCACTAGTAAGAAGATCAAAACAGTAATCAAAACCTCCCAAAACACAAAAATCTAAGGGCTGGCCCCGTGGCCGAGTGGTTAAGTTCGCTCGCTTCGCTGCAGGCGGCCCAGTGTTTCGTTGGTTCGAATCCTGGGCGTGGACATGGCACTGCTCACCAAACCACGCTGAGGCAGCAACCCACATGCCACAACTAGAAGGAGCCACAATGAAGAATATGCAACAATGTAGTGGGGGGCTTTGGGGAGAAAAAGGAAAAAAATAAAAAATCTAAAAAAAAAAAAAGTCTAGGACCAGAGGGCTTCTCTGGTGAATTCTACCAAACATTCAAAGAATACTTAATGCCTCTCCTTCTCAAATTCTTCCAAAAAATTGCAGAGAAGGCAATGCTTCCCAACTCTACGATGCCGACATTATTACCCTGATAACAAAACTAGACAAGGACAACAAAAAAAGGGAAAATTACAGATCAATATCACTGATGAACACATGTGCAAAAATCTTCAAGAAAATATTAGTAAATTAAATGCAATACATTAAAAAGATCATACACCATGATGAAGTGGAATTTACTCAGGGATGCAAAAATGGTTCAACATCTGCAAATCAATCAACATGATACACCACATTAACAGGATGAAGAATAAAAATCACATGATCATCACAATAGATGCAGATAAAGCATTTGTCAAGATACAGCATCCATTTATGACAAGAACTATGAATAAAATGGGTGTAAAAGGAAAGTACCTCAAGATAATAAAGGGCATATATGACAAACCCACAGCTAACATCATATTCAATGCTTAAAAATTGAAAGCCATCCCTCTAAGAACAGGAACTAGACAAGGATGCTCACTTTCACCACTCTTATTTAACAAAATATTGGAAGCTCTAGATAGAATGATCAGACAAGAAAAAGAAATAAAAGAAACCCAAATTGGAAAGGAAGAAGTGAAACTGTTACTATTTTCAGATGATTTGATTTTATATATAAGAAACACTAAAGAGTACAGTAAAAACTATTAAAAAAAATAAACGAATGCAATAAAGTTGCAGGGTGCAAAATCAGCATACAAAAGTTGGTTGCACTTCCATACACTACCAGTTAAATAGCAGAAAGAGAAATTAAGAACACAATCCCATTTACAATGGCAACAAAAGGAATAAAATACGTAGGATTAAATTTAACCAATAGATAAGAACTCTTAAGACATGAGACATAATCTCACGTCACATCTCTGATACTGAGTTATTACGTAACTTCTCGGAGTTTCAGGTCCTAATCGTGGCAACCTAACTTTTTTATTTCACAACAAGTCAGTTTACATGGAAAAAAACAAAGGTAAAATTACATTATATTCCTTACAAGGTACAGCATGTGTATTTACAGTCACCCAAATTCATTAAACTTCCACTCCATCAAAATTATAAAGTGCTGTGTTTGAAATGAAAAAGACATAAATTTTGAACTTACTGAAATGTTTATTATTCGTGTGATAAAATGTACAAAATGCTATAAGCATGTGGAGTAGGAGACAGAAAACATCGAAAGTTCTGTAAGACTTCAGAAGTCATGCAAGATTATGATTCTTGAATAGTAATCTATAGCATATTTGAAAGACATGCTAATATCTATTTATGTGTATATATACACACACAGCCCCCTAGGAAATAAGTGCAGAAATTCAACACTGATATACAAAGGAGATAGATACTTAATATTTTTACTTTTCTTCAATTATCCAGATGCTCCTGATAAGCAGTTGAGTTGGAAACAACATATCAAGTGAACAACTTCTCACTTTATTGATAAGAAAATTGAGCCCAATTTAGTAAATCGATTTGACAATCATTCATCTATTTATCTGTTCAAAAATACTTTTGAGAGCCTACTATGTTGGGGAGAAACAGAAAAATAATGTCAGGGACTATAGACACCATTAACAGAAGCAATGTTGAGAGGGGGATAAAGTATAATGTTGTTGTAAGGATAGGACATATTTTAGAGGTGCTACAGTGTATATCTTTATGATGATATGATGGTGGAAACAAATCTGAATGAAGCAATGTAACATGGCATCAATAATTCCTTTCAATGACCCACTTGTAAAGATGGGCAGACAACATATATTACCAGAAATTTGAGTAAACTTTCTACTATACAAAGGAGAAAAATAGAAACAAATCTTAAAATAAAAATTAAAAAGGTCCAATTTCCAGTTCTACATGTAAGGAGCTTGGAAGTTGCCACTCCATCCTATCAACAAGTGAAAAGCTGAACACACTGAAAACTCAGCAACACTTTTTGAATTCTCAAAACAGTGTCCTCTTATTGGAGAGACAAACAGGTGAATATAGAGAGTTAGGCTTTCCTGAGCAGAGACTCAGAAGCAGAAACCACCATGGGAACCACTGCCTGAATGGGAACCTGAACTGTAACAAATTGCTGGAGGCTCAGTGTGGACAACTCTGAGAGTTAAAATTTGGAGGAGAATCCAGTCATAGGAGGGCCCCCAAAATATTGTGAGATTTACCTCCAGGAGCTTGACCAGGTTCCCACAGTATGTATCAGATAAATTCCTTATGTTTCCAGCAGAAGGAAGCAAAAGGAATCATTTTGAAAGATGCAAAGCATTCTATTTTTAACAAAGCCTGCCCTCACGAGAAACTGGTAAACCAGAGACTAGCCTGCTGGGATATTATCTCAGTCTAACTAACTTGGGAGAAGGGACATACCAAATTTCAGCTCACTCTAGCGATCCAGTCCCAACCAAGGGCAAAGAAAAAGACTAAGACGTGTTTTGAAGTTCATAGTCCAGAGGCATAGGCTTACTAAAGTACTGAGACCAATCACAAGACTGCAGAACACTTTCCCAACTCCCACACCTCATCACACCATTAATAAAGGTCTATGTATAGCAGTTCCTTTTATCCAGTAAATTTTGTCTAGCTACCAAGAAAAAGTGACAGTTCATACTAAAAGGAAAAAAAAAACATAATTTGAAGCCAAAGACTAAGTTTCAGACTCAGAAATGACATGGATATAATAAGTAAATATCAGATCATGAATTTAAGATGACTCTGATAAATATGCTAAATATTCTAATGAATAAAGTAGACAACATGAAAGGACAGATGGGTAATAAAAGTAGAAAGACAGAAATCCTAATAAAGAACCAAACAGAAATGCCAGAAGTGAAAAATATTTTAACTGTAACGGATAATGCCTTTAATGAGCTTACTAAGTAGACTAGACATGGGAGAGGAAAGAATCTCTGAACTTGAGGCTATATCAATAGAAATTTCAAAAACTGGAAAGCAAAAAGAACAAAGATTGGAAAAAAAATCATAGAGAATATCCAAGGTCTGTGGGAAAAGGAAAGAAGAAATATTTGAAAGAATAATGAATGAAAATTTTCCCAAATTAATGGCAGACACCAAACCACAGATCCAGGTTCAGAAAGCTTAGAGAACACCAAGCAAGATAAATGCCAAATAAAAACTACACGTAGGCATATCACATTCAAAGTACAGAAAATCAAAGATGAAGAAAAAATCCTGAGAGAAGCTAGAGGAAAAAAAGATCTCATCTATAGAGGAACAAAGATAAGAATTACATCCAACATCTCTTCAGAAACCAATCAAGCAAGTAGAGATTTGAGTGAAATAACAGAGTAGTAGGAAGAAAATGTATATGTTTATGTGTATATCTTATGTGTATACTTGCTTATGTATGTTTAAATATAAGTGAAATAAACGACCAGCAATGACAAAAGAGAATGGATGAATGAATTACAAAACTAAACATACTTTTACTATATAATACATTAATTCCACTCCTTGGTATTTATGCAAAGGAGCTGAAAACATATCCACATAAAAAGCTGCACACAGATGTTTGTACCATCTTTATTGATAATTGCCAAATTTGGAAGCAACCAGCTGTCCTTCAGTAGGTGAACAGATAAATAAGCTGTGGCACATCCAGACAATGAATGATCATGCAGTGCTAAAAATAATGAGCTATCAAGGAAGGAAAAGACGAGAGAAGGAAACTTAAATGCATATTAGTAAGTAAAAGAAGCCAATCTGAAAAGGCTACCTACAGTGCAATTCCAACGATATGACATTCTGGAAAAAGAAAACTATGGAGACAGTAAAATGGTCACTGGTTGCCAGAGGTTTGGGAGTGACAGGATGAAGAGGCAGAGCAGAGAGGATTTTTAGGACAAGAAAAATACTCTGCATAATACTATAATGATGGATTCATGCCATTATATATTTTTTCAAACTATAGAATATACAACACCAAGAGTAAACCCTAAGGTAAATGATGGACTTTGAATGATTATAACATGTCAATGTAAGTTTATCAATTGTAAAATATGTACCACTTTAGTGAAACGTGTTACTAATGGGGAAGGCTATACACTCGAGGGGACAGGGCGTATATGAGAAATCTCTGCACCTTCCTCTTAATTTTTCTGTGAACCTAAAACTGCTCTAAAGAAAGTAAAGTCTTAAAAATAAAAGAAAATTACGTAAAACTGAAACAATGCAGACAGAGAAAAATTACAGAAAATTCTCATTAATAAACCCAGAATTTGCCCCAAAACACTTCCTTAATAAAATATGTACAAACAACAACAAACAAATTAAAAATGAAAAAAGAAAAAAGAGAAAGAAAAATAAATAGATGACTACTTTGACAAATTATATCACAGAAGACCTCTATTAACACCACAGCAAGGATTTTTAAGGTGTCAAGGCACCCCAAAGCAGCTGAATCTTGTTGGAGTCAGTGCTTTCTTGGCAAGTACATGGTAAACATGAAAAGGGAAGTATTAACAGGATCTATGACCCTTGGGACCTAGAAATTTAAAAAACCCAACACCTCAAGAAGAGGACAATTTACAGAGTGGGCATCTCAGCTCAATCAAGCTGAGAAAGTCGAAAAGCCCTTACTTGCTCCGAGTGGCACACACATCCAGGCTCAATGAGGGATTCACAAAGAGACTGTAGGAGTCCAAAATGTTTGGTGGTGCAGGTCATGGAAGATCTTAGAAAGATGCAGTACATACTCCCTTCCAAAATGGCAGGACTTCACCTTGAGGAAGAACATTCTAAGAGACAAATGTCAATGAATAGGGAAGAAACTTTGGGAAGGAAAGTTTGAAATAAAGAAGGGGCTTCTGTAAGATGTAGGTCTCAGGAAGTACTGTTAGAGCAACATATAATATCTAAAGCACAGAGTGTCACTTTGAAGGTAAGGTCTATCTGGTTATGGGACTCAAGGAATTCAGGTAGAAGTGCTAATGACTTAGGCTTAGCTATGAGCGTCTAAGCAGTTATATAAGACAATATTTTAAGACAATGAAAATATGTGAGTGAGTCTTTGAGCATGAAACTGGAAAAGCCAGCTTGACCTATCTCCAACCTACACATGTACCTTCTTATGATAGTCAGAATGCCCATGACTAAGAAGAAGCATTAAGTAGAAGACATGAGGTCAATAGAAGTGTAGAGAGCCTTCCAAACTGGAAAAAAGAACTGCAGAAAAGTTGTGAAAGTAATATATTGTGTAAGAGGTGCTGTGTAATGTATTGTTGAGGTAATTTAAACTTAATAATCCTTTAATGGGATGCCCTAAAAATAACTCCCTAAAATGAGAAAAGTCCTTAGGTTATATTTGATGTTTTAAGGAGATTGTCTTATTGCAACTAAGGTGATTTTACACACACAAAAAAATGAATGATAATGAAAGGAAGGAAGGAAGAACACAGCCATATATAATTAACATTAAATGAGGATTCTTTGCAATGAAAATGAGGTCTGCAGGAGGCAGGGCTAAACATGGTAGAGACTTCTGTATCCTAGTTCTTGGGCCTTGTCACTGAGGAGAGGTGACATCTTCAAGGGCATTACAGAGGGATAGGAGTCAAAGAAAACTGGAGTCCAAGCTGAGTCAGGACCAGGCCTGTAGGGAAACCCACAAACATGAGCCAGGGCTTAGTTTGGGAAGAGCCCAATCTGCTAGACTACTGCACCTTATTCTCTGAATTGTGCTTGTCTTTTGTCATTCTTGAGTTTAAGTATAATCTTTGTAAATGCTAATGCCCAGTCTCTGTATTCTGTGAGGAAACAAAGAATGGGTTTAATGTCCATGCTCTGGATGAAATAATAAAATAATAAATGGGGGAGAAATGTACCCTTACAAAAAGCATGGTAATGGCACCAGGAATATGAACACATGTCTGTGGTCTCCAAACCACAGGTTGGGATTAGATTGCTGTCAACGTGTAGATCTAAGGATGGAGCAAAGTTCTTTGAACTGGAGTCCAAACCAACAATTCCATGGAGAGTGCTCTGAGATTCTGTGAGCTGTGGTTTTGCTATGGATTAGGTGGTACTTGAGCAAGCTAGTCAGGTATAATTATAAAGTTACTGACAATTGCAAATATTGAAACAAACAATTTGAGTCATATGAGATGAAAGTTAATACTATACATTTTAAAGTAAAGATTACATGCATATCTGACTCTATGTGTATATACCCGTACAATATAGGCCAATATTCATATGTTAAAATCCTAACCCATGTAGCTCAGAATGTCAGTATGTTTGGCAGTACTGTCTTTTTGGAGATAATTAACTTAAAATGAGATCCTTGGAGCTGGCCGAGTGGTGTAGTGGTTAAGTTTGTGTGCTCTGCTTCGGCAGCCGAGGCTTCACAGGTTTGGATCCTGGGCGCAGACCTACACACCTCACATCAAGCTATGCTGTGGAGGTGTCCCACATACAAAATAGAGGAATATTGGCACAGATGTTAGCTCAGGGACAATGTTCTACAAGCAAAAAGAAGAAGATTGGCAACAGATGTTAGCTCAGGGCCAATCTTCCTCACCACACACACAATAATAATAATAATGAGATCCTTTAGAGTGGACCCTAATTCAATATGACTGCTGTCCTTATAAAAAGAGTTAGAACAGAGAAATACATGGAAGAATGATGATCTGAAGACAGAGGCAGAAAATTGCTTTCTTCAACCCATGGAGAAAGGCCTCAGAAGAAACCAACCCAGCCATCACCGTGATCTCTGACTCCTAGGTTCTATGACAGTGATAAATAAATTTTTGTTGTTTAAGCCACAATTCTGTAATTTGTTATAACAGCCCTAAGAAAATAACACAATCTGTATCAGCATATATATACATATAAGTAATTTTATGTATATACGTATGTGTGTGTGTGTGTATATCTGAGAGTGAATTAAGTAAGAAGCAAATAGATGACAGTTTTTCTGCATGTGTGGAAACTGCATGGGTAGAGGTATGACTCTCATCTTTATGCAAAAACATGTAAGAACAACAGAAAGATACTAATAAACTAAAACAGAACATTTTCATCATAACTTCTTGATATGGAGATAATGAACATCATTCTCAACTGGTTTCAATTTAATGATTAGTGTGAAAAATCTGCTTTATTGACACATTAATTTTTACCAAACACTCTTTTCATTGCACCTTTTACATCTTTGTTCCTTAAACTGTAGATGATGGGATTCAACATGGGAATCACAATGGTGTAAAATGTCGACACTATCATGTCATGGTCCAAAGAGTAGCTGGAACTTGGTCTCACATACGTGAAGAGGATTGTTCCGTGAAATATTGACACTCCAGTTAGATGAGAACCACATGTAGAGAATACTTTTTGTCTCCCTTCAGCAGAATGAATCTTCAGAATGGCCACCAGAATGAAAGTATAGGAGATCAGGACAATCAGGATAGTGACTATCTCAATAATGCCCACAAAGTAGAAGAGTAAAAACTGGTTTGTGTGAGTGTCAGAACAAGAAATAGCAAGGAGAGGAGGAATATCACAAAAGACATGTCTAATTTCATTGGATGCACAAAAAGATAGGCTAAATGTGGCCCCTGTATGCACTGAAGCATTCAAAATGCCACCAACATAGGAAATAATGATGAGTGGCACAAAGACCCTGGTTGACATGATAGCTGAATACAGCAGAGGGTTGTAGATTGCTACATAGCGATCATATGCCATTGCAGCCAAGAGAAAGCATTCTGCGGTCCCAAAGGTAACAAAGAGAAACATCTGTGCTGCACATCCAAGGAATGAAACATCTTTTTTCTCTGACAGGAAATTGACCAACATTTTTGGGGTCACAACTGAAGAATGGCAGGCATCCAAGAATGATAACACACTTAGAAAGTAGTACATAGGGTTGTGGAGCCGGGAATTCATAATCACCAATACAACCAGTCCCAAATTGCCTATCAGAGTAAATATATAGATCGCTAGAAATAGCAAAAATAGGAAGACTTGTACCTCAAAATCATCTGTGAAGCCCATCAATACAAACATGGTGACTTCAGTTACATTTTTCATCTGAATCCTGTATAAATCTAAATCTGATGTCAACTGTGACATTTCAGTTTTATTTATAGGTTTTAAAGCAATATTTTTGAATACAGAACCCACTCTATTATATCCTCTTGTTTGTTTCTTAGAAAGGCATGTTGAAATCCTTGGCAGTAAAGAAATAGGCAGTGGTGAAGAAGTTGGGTCCAAGTGAATGAATTACCCTGTTAAATTAAAGAACTATCTTATTCAGGATTGACTAAATTTTCCATGTTAAAAACATGCCAATTTATGCAGTTTAATTTCCAATTTATTTTCTGTTAAATTTACTACCATTTAGTTTCATATTGCAATCTGTTAAAATTCACGGGGATAAATGAATACAGGAATTTTTAAATGCAAAAATATTATCGGAGAAAGTAAACATCTGAGTACAAATCCTAGATTTTCTACAGTGTGTGTGAAATAACTTTCTTTAATGTTCAAAATTATTAAAATGGGAGGAACCATAATTATATCACAAAATTTTGTTGCATTTAAATGAAAAAAATCAATGTAAAAGTTATTTAAGTTTAAAATCTTTCCAGATAACTAGAAAGTGGGATAAATTAGATTTACATTTCAACCTGTCATGCACGATACCCTTTTCTGACCAAACCAAGGCAGGTTCTCCTTTCGGCTATGATCCCATTCCACTAGGACTTCTGGAACACTGGAGAACAGACAGCAGATGTTATTCTGGATACAGATGTACCTGCATGTAAACAGTAACAGCATTGGTTTTGTTTTTTAGTTTTCTCTCTTGATCTACATATCGCTAAGTTGTCCATTTAGGCCTCCATAGTTCACTACACTCTTAATGTTTTTCCAAGTTTAACTCACTATCAATGTAAGGTTTTTCTCTATTCATATACTCATCCTTTCAAAGTCCTTGAGTGTATTGTTGAGACCTATTTCTGCCAAATCACGGCCATTCCTTTAATATATTTTAGTTTCTTAGGGAGTTTCTAAAATTATTATAAAAGAAAAACTACATGATCATAAAATTTATAAAAGCTATTGCTAAAAGAATAACTCATTACATAAGCCACAAAGTAGTGTTTTATTTCTGGTGTATTTTCCTATGCCATCAGACTGTTTCTCATTCAGTGGAATATGAGAAAAGAAAAGCGCATTAAAAAAAAGTGGAAGAGTCACCTGTATGTGAACTGAAGGCTACATTACTGAAACAAAATGAAATCCTTCATCTACCATGTTTAGGAGAAAGTTTTCAGGACTGGGATTCTTGTTTTTCCTTCAGTGTGGCATAGACCAAATTCTATTTAAAGGAGTGAAAAATCTGCAGTATGCACAGCCAGGGACATACAAATGCTTTATATGCATGACAAGAAACGCATCACATTTTTGTCATATTGAGCTCTCCACACATCAAGGAGTGAGAAAATTAGCTTAAGAGTATCAGAAGAAGAAAGCTGCAGGATTTTATTTTCCCAGAAAGGTCTTCCCAGATCCATGTGGAAGATTGTTTTTTTTAATCCAGAGAATAAAAAGCTTTTCAAATGTGGAGAAATTGCTCCCCCCCAAATTACCCATTTAATCCTTACAGAATTCTAGACTAAAAAAAAATAGTTAAGCTAAATTTTGACTTCTGTATAAATAGAGATAACTCACACATTACTCTTGAGAATGCACACACACAAATGTGTCCTAACAATTTCTAGTTTAGTTTGAATGGTTACATTAATAAAATAACATAACTTTCAATTAATTATGTAAATATGTATTAATGTATTATTTGAGCATTAAAAAAGTCATTTCTATTTAAAAAATTTCTCATTCTCTTTGTTCCCCCCCTTTCTCTCTCTGTCTCTCTAGAACATATGGGTTATATACAAAAATATTAATAAAAGACAGTCAGGGATAAAGTGGGAATTAGGCAAATAAGAAGAAACACAATGAAAACAAAACAAATATGCAAGCAAAGTTTGAAAAATGAACCTATAGACCTAAATACATAAAGGAATCCATCACAAAATACATGCTGATTGTTTACAGGTGAAATTTCAGTGACATTACTATTCTAATACTTGCTTAACTGTGGTAGAAGATTAAGAACATTATATCTGGAAGCTACATTCTGTATTAAAATCTCTGATATAGCATCTAGTGACAGTGTAACTTGGAAAATTAACTTTATCCTTCCAAACCAAAGAATAACTAAGGTTGACCAACTTTTCAGGTAGACCTTGTTCAACTGCATGAATATGGTATGATTGCAGAGTGCATATATATAACATACATTAAACTTATATAAAATTAAAGTGTTTTAATTATATGTGGATGAATACTTATGAAATATGACTTCTACATCTGAACTACAAAATATTAATAAGGAGTTATAAAATTACTTCTTCATCAAAACATTGAGAAATAAATAGGCACCAGACCATAAGCTAAGTATTTCTTCTTTTAGTTATGCATTATGTTATATAGCACGACACTTAAGATATACTAAAAATCCTTTCTCATGACATTAAAACCAGTGAATCCCGATATTCTATGGTATTGGGCACCTTCAAAATACATCTCTGTCATTGCATTCTGACTTTGGGCATGACAAGAGAATAACAGCATATTTGCTTAAATTCCCCTGATAATTTTGTACATAATTAATTTCTCGTAACTCCTAATTTCTCTTATTTTATCTGTATTATAAGAAGGTGATGCCTGAATGAAGATATATCTTATTCCCCATTATGTCCCATTAGAGCAATTATTCCTTTTACTGTAGGGAATTGGAGAAGGATAGACAAAAATTTTCGGATTTATTTATTTCATCCAAGATGTTTCCTAAACAGGCATTTTTGTTAGCTAATATTTAAGGAAATTAGAACTGTTTGCTTTTATGTCTGAATGATTTCACTGTAAGAGATAGAGTCTAGAAAGACAAGAATATAGATGTTGAATTTTTAACAAAATGTGACCATTTTGCAAAACTAAAATCAAATCAGTTCCTCAACTCTCATACATTAAGAAAACAGACAGCCAAGAGAACGCTACCTCAAGCACCAAGCTTGAGAAGAAGGAAAGCTAAGAGAGCAGCTATCACATGTTGTTAACCGGCTACTAGAGGGTACAAGTTTTGTGAACATTTTCTTATGTAATTTACATAGCAAACTGCAAACTAATTCAGTGTCCTTTTATAGATGAGAAAACTGAGAACCAGCCTGACCTATAACTTGATCAAGGTCACAGTTATTTACTATCTGAACCAGGACTCAAGTCCAGGTTTCTCTGTCTCCAAACTGTAAGCTGTTTCCACTTGACCATATTGCAGACCTATTGTGATATGCCATAACTCTGGAAATGTTATCCCCTAAAAACAGCACGAAATAATATCCTCATGTATTTGAACTCTTTTATAAAGCCACAAGCTTAAGCAGACCGTTATACTAAAAAAACATATTGAAGTATCTTCTAGACCAATTAGCAAATTAGTAAATTATATATAAATTCATTTATATCCTTCCATGAGAAAGATAAAATTATGATCCCCAAATGGCATGTACTCAACGGTTGCTTAATAGTTAAATTTTTCTCCATTTAATAATTTTCCTAATATGAACTATAGCCCCTTATTTCTACTACCTTTATTTGGACTATTATCTTCAATCAAGCAATTTAAATCAAGTTCCTAACTTGCAAATCTATAGACCTAAATACATAAAGACTATTTCCTCTTGACCCTGCTATGTTGCCTGGACTTCTCTCCTTCAATTTTTAATTCAACTCTGAGTTAACTAGAAATTTCTATCTCATATGTAAATATTAAAGCATATAATCTAGTTTGAGATTCAAGGTTATGACTTCTGAAATATTTTGCAAGTGTTGAAAAACCTTTCCTCTTACCTGTGGAAATGAACTACTCACTCAATTAAGGTGTGGGATGAATACAAAGCATTTGGACCCTTATACCAGGTTCCTAAACTCTTCTTAAAGTCCACAGGGATGTTCCAGGGAGAAAACGTAATAATTCTCTTCTGGGACAGAAAAGTAACAAGATGATTTTGTTTTTTTCTGTGGTAAACAAGAGAATGGTTCTGGAGCAATGAACTACATGATACAAATGGTTACCTGAATGCACTTTGGCCTCTAGTATAAAATGTTTCTTCAGTGGAAAAAGAATATGTATCAGAAGGGGAAAAAAAATCTGATGATACAGAACATAGACTTAACTGTGATACTAAATATCTATGTGCCATTGGGTTGATGATTTAAATTCTTTGAAATCCAACGTCCCCTTCCTGGGACTATAATCTGTTTACTTCTCTCAAAATCCTTTAAACATGTACATAATGAAAGAATATGAAAGCCTAAGCTATGACAGAATTCACAACCACTTAATAAACAGTACTAGACTTAGTTAACTTTTAATGTTCTATGTGCTTCTAGGTGGTATGAGAGATATATTTAAGTTCATTAATTATTTAATAGAGGAGATAAGATAAAATATATAGATAGGAAGCATTGGCAGAGGAGATGGAACAGTATAGAGATAACTATAATATTCTATGTAATGGAACATTAGAATATTAGAGATCTGACAGAGATAAAGGTCAAAATTTGAGCTGTGCAGGGTCTTGTCCTGTCTTGGTGACCCTATATAATAATCTGTAGACTAGTACTAGGATATGTTCTTAAGCAAATTCTTCAAAAAATTATGAAAAATACATAGATGCCTAAGCTCTGCACACAGAGATTCTAAATTAGTTCATAGGGACTGTTGGTCATGGAATCTGAATTTTAAAAGAAAGAAGAAAAGAAGGAAAGAAAGAAAGATGATACTGATAAGCAGCAAAACTGTGAACAAAGGATCTATTAATTAAATGCAATCTCAAATTATCTATATAGTCAATGCAATCCTAATTAAAACTGAATAAGCATTTTTTTCCAAAAATTGACAATTCTACAATTTACAAAAATGGCAAAGGAACTAAGATAGTCAAAGTAATTTTGAAAAAGAACACAGTAAAACTCACATAATTTGATTTCAAGATTTACCTCAAAGGTAAATAATCAAGGGAGTGTGGCATTGGTGAAAAGATAGACATTTGGATCAATGAAACAGAATAGAATCTTCAGCAATAGATTGACGCAATATAGTCAAATGAATTTTGACGAAGTTCCTAAGGAAAATCCATGTAGGACGGATAGTCTTCCTTTTTCTTTAATGATGTTGAATACGTCAAATAGCGTCATGCTACAAAAAAGACACATTGACTCATTCTTTGCGGTTGTCTCAAAATGAATCTTAGACCTCAATATAAAATCTAATACTCTACCATTTCTAGAGAACGAATAAGACATTTGTGTTACCAAGGGCTAGTCACCAATTTTTGTACAAAACACGATTGGAACAAGAAATAATAAATTGAACAACTGGACAATTGGAGCAAGAAATAATAAATTGTACTTCATCACATGTAAAATCTGCTTTGTGAAAGAGACTGTTGAGGGAATGAGCAAACAAATCACAGACTTGTACAAAATATTTGCTAAACAGATATTCAATAAAGAACATGAATCCAGAATATATAAAGAACTCCAAAAACTCAACAATATGAAAATAAAAGGAAAGATAAGCAACAAAAAATGGAAACAAACTTGAACAAACACTTCAACAGAGAAGATACACAGATTGCAACTAGTCACATAAACAAATGTTCAACAACATTTGCAAGTAGGGAAATACAGTGTAAAATTACAATGTGATCCCATGTGCCTATCACTCTGTGTTATTGACCTGGATAAAAGAAAGAATATGGATACAATAAGAACTGTATGCTAGTAATTATAACAGCTCTATTCACATATTCTAAAACTGGAAATAATCCAAATGTCCTTGAACTACTGAGTCAATAACCTGTGGTACATCTTTACAATGGAATATTATTTGGCAATTAATAGGAACATACTCTGGTATTTTCAGGTACAAGGATGGATCTCAAATACACCCTGTTAAGTGGAAGAAGGCAAACTGGAAACCTCACCTTCAGTGTGATTCCACCTATATCACATTCTAGATGTGCAAAGTTATAACAATGGGGAACACATCTGGCATATCTGTTGTTGCTAGACCTGAGGGTAAATGAGGTGACAGACTACAACATGGTAAGAAGAGATTTTTTTTAGGGTGATGGAAATCTTTTATAACATGATTGTGGCTGCACAATTGTATGTGTCTATTAAAATTCATATAACTGGTACCTATGAATGGCAGTTTTTCTGTATTTATATTAAAATTCAATGACGGTGACTTTTAAAAACTATTACCTAAATTAATATTTCCTTCAGAATAATGTGATCTTTATAGAGCAAGTAATGATGAGAAAAAAGGATAAGGTAGGTTCTGGGTGTCGCCTAGGTTCTACTTCTTAGTCTTGGTCTTGTTTAAAAGGTTCTGTTCAGTTTGAAAATTCATCAACATGTACACCTACAATGTATGTAGTTTCCTCTATGCATATTTTCTTCAATAAAGTTAAAAAGGAATCAAAAAACTTCTTTTCTTGTAACTTTTCTAATACACTCTATAAATCTGTTACTTCCGTGTTCTTTGTATCAGACTATCATTTTACTGATAGACTCATTAATGAGATGGTTATAAACTATTTCTCTGTGTTAATTTTATGTTTGTGTAAGTCACATTTTTATCATTTTAAAAATTGTAATTTAGTGCATTTAGGTATGTCAGTTTCTATCAAATCTTAATTTTCTTACTTGACTTGAAACTGATGTTTTCCCTATCTCTCTAGCTTCTCTTTCCTTCAGTATTCTTTCTATAGTGACCACTCATTCTCATATTTTACTCAGTTACTTTTGATTTCTGAAGTTTTATTTGATTTTTATTTTCTATTTTACTATTTTGAATTTTCTGAATCATATTTTCACAACCTTCCGATGTCTAATCAGTTCATTTCTGACATATTTGACTTTCTTGAAGCTTTAGTCACTTAAAAAAATTTCATTTTATATCATTTTAAGATACATTTAATATGATATTCATCTGATTGCTGTGTGGCCTTATTTTATGCTCTGATTTAGTAATATTTGGAACGTTATTTGGTTTTTATTTTTTTCAATTTAAATATCATTATGCGGAGTTCAATAGTGATCTTTTTGTTCCTTTGATGTGTAAATACGATGGGCATTTTGACTGTCAGAAGAAGGTACATGTTAAGTTGGAGATACCTCAAGGTCACTTTTCCAGTTTCAGGCTCGAGGAATCACACTCCTGTTTTTATGATGGCCTTCAAATGTGATTGTCTAGCTACTTTAACTCTCAGAACTAAGCTTGACTCAAGAGTACTTTCTACCTGCTGTTTCTTGTGTCTAAACAGATATTGCTTTCCAAAGGAGTACTCTGCACTTTAGACATCATGTTGCTAAAACAGTAATTTCTGAGTCCTACATCTTTCAGAAGCCTCCTGTGTTGAAATTTTCCTTCCAAGTGTATCTGCCCTACTCATTGACATTTTTCTCAACACCTTCCGTCACTAGCTGAAGCCCTACTTTTCACAGGAAGCATTGCCTGAATATTTCTGAGATCCTCAGTGACCCATAGCATCATTTCAGTCTCTCACAGTCCCTTGTGATATTTGATTGAATTTGGGTAGGGGGGAACATCTAGAAAATTGAAGAAAAATAACAATTAGACTATGCCTCTATTTTGCACCAAGATTAAATTTCTCTATTTTGGTTCTAGGCATGTCTTTGTGTGCTTATTATGTTTGTCTATATCAATCAACTGATTGACAGATAATTTTTATTTAATCTGAGTGAACTCTCAATTCTATTCAGGATTCACAAAATTACATTACTTATGACATCCTACAGAGCTTTAATTTTTTTATGTCCCCTCCACCTTTCCATGACATTTTTTGGACTTTTCTTATTACCTTGAACAATAATGTTCCAATAAGCTAAAAAGATATAGTTTATTCATTTAAACCACACAATTTATAATTTTAACCGAGCAAAAGTGTAATGAATTTGATTGACTATATATCCATCTGCTACATTCTGCAAGAGATACATTATGATTTTACATTATGTATGAATAGTTTACCTTATATACTGACTTGTTGCAGTATAAAATGGCTTATACTGCAGGATGAAGGCACTGATTCTCAGAGAAGTTAGTGCTAACCCAGTGTCAGAGCTATGATGATATAAGACTGTGTCTTATACGTTAAGATTTCATATCTAGTGTCTAAACATATATTTTTTTCTTAAGGCATCATTTTAAAGCAGAGACCAAATAACTTGATTCATTTTATAAATATCAACATGTAGTACATTATTCCAGAACCATTTACTTTTTTATTATTGAGTAAATCATCACGCTGCTATTTTGAACCAGAAGATAATTGGGGCACATTCCCCTTGGGGCATCTCCTGTGGGTTTTATCTACAGTTGTGTAAGTGGGTACAGACAATTTAAGTTAATCATATTTATAGTGTAGTTAAATCTGTCTGTTCTTCAAGTAAGAGAAAATTTCAGATCATTTGATGAATTTGTTAGGAGGTGGGACCTAAAATATCAAGGTCAAATATGTTACAAAATCCTCAGTACTAACTCCTTTAATTGTTGCCTATTCCATAGGTGAATGGAATGCATTCACCACAATCTGATTCATCACCATCTGATTTATGACGTCTAAGAATTGAAAAACAATAATTCCAGGAATAAATAAAAAGAATAGTAAATATGTGATTTATGTTTGTAGAAGTAAAGAGAATGCTCCAAATAGAGTATATGCTTTCATTTTCCTGATGACAAAAGACAGACTAGTTCAAAGTAAAACAATCAGGAAATTTATCAAAAGAGGGCAAGAAAACATTTGACCAATTCAAATATCTGGGAGCTTATATTCTGATGTAATGAGAAAAATAATCAATAATTCCTTGAAGTTTATTTTGTCAGCCATTTAATGCAGAAACTCCTTCAGATTACTACTGATTTCATAAGGTTTCTCTAGTCTTAATGCCTTAAAAATATCCAAATACATCAAAGATCATGTTTTGTTTTATTTCAGTGGATGTGGTGAGGGGAAAAGTCAGTTGCGGAATGGAGCCTCGGTGTAATAAAATGCAGTAAAAAATGGTGAATGGTGCATGCACCATGATGGAGACCTGGGGTGGAATCTTGGCTCTAGCGCTTATTATCTGTAATAATGTGTGCAAAAGTCCATTTCTACAGCTCCATAAGCTGCTATTATTTCTCTCCTCCTCTGCAAATTTAGTGTTTCAATGTTGAGCCCAGGATATTTGGAATATTCTGCCTTCTATTAAAGTGAATTTTTTGAAGAGGATTTATATTAATTATAAAAGATGATTCTATATTATTAAATTCTTCAAGAATCATAGTCATTTTCTTTTTATAACTCTGAGTCTTTTCAATATGTACTAATATTGATTGTCAAGTCCATCTAACAGAATAGTTTTAAAAGAAATTTAATTTCAATTAAAATTGAAACCAATTAAAACTAAAATTAAAACTTCAGTGTTTAATATTGTAATTTTTTGCTATCTTATTTACACAGAGCAAAATTAATCCCACTGCAATGTGACAAATGGGATTGTCATGATCTGTATGCTTTTTTGTTTTGTTTTGTTTGTTAATAAATCATACAGTTCACAAAACTCCTTTATTCTCTAAGCCACAAAAAGTACAGAGAATGAAATATCTAGTTCAAAGTTCTGGTCAACTATGTTTTTCAATTATTTAGTTCTAACATTAGTGTTGTGGCCTCATAGTTGCTAATTTTTAAAAACAAATACATGTAATGACAAAAAATTCAATTGTATGGGCATCTTAAATTTATACCCAAAATTTACATATTAAAAGGAAATTCTTTAAATATTCATTGTTTCACAGATTTAATTAATTTGCCTGGATGTGCCTTATTGTGTCTACTTTGTCATTTAAATTTATTGCTATTTGAAAGAGGAGTAAACTTCGGAGGGAAAGCCCAATCTCACATGAGGTTTTGAATTATGAATCTGAGTGAGGAGCACAAACTTTTAGATTCTGAATCCTATGTGATTGTCCTTGTACCAGGTTATCAACGAACTGATGGCAAGAATTTTATTGGGCTTGAACTTTTTCTTGTGACTCCTAATTGCATTAAAACAGAGATTGATTTCACTAGATTCAACAAAGTTTGTTTTCTATTTCTCTCTTTACCTTATCTATGTAAACTTGTCTGCATCTCCCACTGGTGTCGATGAAAATAATCCATAACCAATCTATAAATGAAAATTTGGGTGAGTTTATTCTGAGCTTAAATCTTAGGATTATAACCTGGGAGAGTCTTTCCACAAAGGAACAGAGCACTCCAAAGAAGTGGGGGTATAAGGGTGGTTATATACCCTCAAAGAGTATATTTCACATATGATTGAAATGTCCCTTTTACAATAGTCATGAGGCTGCTCTGTCAGCACAGCGATTGATGGAAATAGCAGATAGGTCTGCTGTCTCAGTGAATGCTGCAGGGTGGCAGGTCTGTTTCCTTGAGCTGGGCAGTCACAGATGAGCGCTGCAATCAGTTCCCAGCCTAAAGAAAGATGCTTAATCTTTAAGGAGATGCCAGCGTTGGGAGGGGGAGGGAAGTTGCACCTTTATCTCAAGGGCCTCTTGCTCTTGCCATAGGGAATCTCTAAAGCAGATATACAATGCATGCTCAACAGCCTCGGTCAAGCCCTTTTGGAAAGACAAGGTCAGGCCGAATTAGGTTTACACCAAATGGCTTCCTCATATATTCCAATATATCCTATTACTTGCCATTTTTATTTGTCACTGGTTAATATTCATGTCACCCCTCCTGCAGCATTTTTAAAATAAGAAATATGTATTGAGGATTTTCCAAATGATTCATTAAGAATTTTTCAAATAAAATGATATATTTAAAAGCATCTTATAGTATTGTTACCGAAACTGAAGTGAGTTCGCTCACCCCTTGCGCAGCAAGCCAATCTCTGACACCGGGGGTGGTGGAAGAAAGTAGGAACTTTATTTTTGCACAGCACTGAGCAAGGAGAGACGGCAGCTAATGCTGAAATCCCAAACTCCCTGAAAAGCTAAAAGGAAGGGTTTTTATTTGGGGTTTTAGGTAGGGGAGGGGGAGCATATGGCCTTGCTGGTCAGAGCTTTCCCACCAGCCTGTCTTTGGCCTTGAGACACTTGCAGAGAGGAGGGAGCTTGTGACCTTGCTGGTCAGCAGCTTTCCCACCAGCTCCTATCTCTTTGTGGGGAGGAGATGGTCCAGGTGCTTGTCCTTGATGGTGTCTGTCTCCATGGAGAATAGTGGATTCTGGAGTCAGGAAGCCAGAGAGTAAGCAGGGAATGAGTGTTTTGGTTTTAACCACATTTATGCTGGGTTTAATGTGGGGAAACTGATACCAGGGTCGGTATCAGTATTAGAGCCACTGAAAAATATTCAGTTAATTAGAATAAGTGATTTGACTGACTTATTTTTTTTGTTGTAACTTTTATTTCTAATACATAGGATTCAACTTAAATTCTGTCTTCTCCGATGTCTCATAGGAATATTTCTTATTTTCTTTTCCTTTAATCTTTCCAATAATTCTATTAAAATATTTTTTCCTGATATTGACAATTTTTCTAAGGAATCCTGACTTTGTCTTTCCAAGAAGATTGTTGGTCTATGCTTTCTTCTTCTATCTCTATTTCTAGTTCAAATCACTCTTTCTCTTACTGATTGGATCCATGTCAAAGTATTGAAGCTGGAGCTTGATTGTATTATGAACTTAAATAATGTATTATTTGCAGCAGATTATGTGCCTTCAAGACTGACTCAAATTTTCTATGGGTGGATATATAAAAAATAAAATAAAGAGCTGTAACAAATAACTTGAATAAAATCTATCCTCCACGGGCTGGCCCATGGCCCAGCAGTTAAGTTCACATGTTCCACTTCAGCAGCCCAGGGTTCGCCAGTTCAGATCCTGGGTGCACACATGGCACCACTCAGCAAGCCATGCTGTGGTGGGAGTCCCACATATAAAGTGGAGGAAGATGAGCATGGATGTTAGCTGAGGGCCAGTCTTCCTCAGCAAAAAGAGGAGGATTGGCAGCCAATGTTAGCTCAGGGCTAATCTTCCTCAAAAAACAAATCTATCCTCCAACTTGTGCCATATTATGGACTAATAATGGAACTTTGAATTCGGGTTTAAGTAACACTTTAACTCCTAATTTGATTAACCATGGGATTATACAGGAATGATTTTTTCTATGCCTTCTAACTTTAATTTTTTACTATTTTTTTACTCTCAAATGCTAAGTTTTATGTCTAGATGCAAAGATTGTTTTTTGTTGTTATATTTTTAATTACTAATCTTTATGAACTTATTTGTTACTTTTAGATAATATTTACTTGTTATTGCACTGAATCCAAAATCAACAATATACAATCAAGCATAACACTCTGAAAGAAAAATCATATTTTTAAATTTTTTCCTGTAATTCTCTCAATTTTACCATAGAATTTTGAAAAAGTAGAAAAACATAGATTAGAAAGAATTTAGATTTACAAAAACAATACATATGACCGAACATTTACCTAAACAGGACAAAATAATGCTAAGCATATGAAAAAAATAAGACAATGTGACATTAAAATGCAGAAGAATGAGAAGTCTAGCAGTAGACAAACACATATGCACCTTGTTCTACAAGAGTCACTGATATGCAGAAGAGAAAGATGCTTTTTATTTAATTTTAACGAATTTTGCTAGAGAAATTGGATAACTACATAGAGAACAAAATGAAAACTTATGTCCCAGGACTTCCACCTAGATATGAATGTGTATGTCCACAATAACACATGAACAAAATTGCTCTTAGCAGTTTTACTTATGATTTATGTTATCAACTATAAACAAAAAATGTCTATTATTAAGAGAACAAATAAATAAATTTTGATATAAAGAAGTTAAATTCCACTATGATCAGAAAATATACTCTATATGATTTCAATTATTGAAATTTGTTTTATGATGCAACATAAAATAAATTTTTAAATATTGCATGTGTGTCTTAGAGAATGAATATACTGTAGTGCATAATTTTCTAAGCATTTCTACCAGGTCAATTAAATTGATCATGCTGTGATTTCATTTTTATTTAATTGTTCTATAAATTACTCAGAGAGCTATTTTAAAACCCCAAGCTATATTTGTGAATTTTATTATCTCTCTTCCATCAGCTTTCCTATAAGTATTTTGAAGGTATTTTTTCAGGCACATAAAAATTGAGGATTATTTTTCCTTCCTATTTAAGTTGTTATTTTACCATTAAGAAATATTCCTTTTTATGAATAATAATGTTTTTACCCTTTAATGTTTGACTTTTCTGGTATTAATATAGTGACATCAGCTTCCTTTAAGCATGTGTTTACCATGGTGTAACTCCTTGCATCTTTTTATTTTCAGTCTGTCTGTGTCCTTGGAACTCTTGTAAACAGCATATATTTGGCTTGTGCTTTTTGTTATTGGTTGGTTGGTTGTTTTCTTAATCTACTCCAGTAGCACTTAACCTAGGCAAGTTTGACTTCCAGGGGACATTGACAATGTCAAGAAACATTTTTGGTGTCCTAACTGGGGAATGGGAATACTGCTGGCAGCAAATGTTAACCTCCCACGAACAGGACAACCTCCATAGCAAAAAATCATCCAGCCCCAAATGGCAATAATGGCGAGCTTGATAGACCCTGATTTACTTTGGCAATCTTTGTTTTTATATGTAGTAATTGTCCTGGCTGATTTTACATGGAGCATCTCACTATTAGAGTTATATGTTTTCTCGGAACTTTATGTCTTCCTTGTTGTGTACTGTTAAGTTAATCAAGATTTCCTTACTCAGTTTTGTCTCATTTATTAGAGACTTTTATCTAAATATTTTGATTATTTTATTGGTTGCAAGAGAAATTACAACATGTACTTTCCGTATTACAATCTTTTAAAAAATCAGTTATTTACCACATTTTACACTGGAAGAAACTTACAGCAGGTTAATTCACTTATTCCTTTCTATCATTTATGTTATTTTGTCCTGTATTTACTTCTCCACATGTTGTCATCCCCTTAGAAAATCATTTTTGGTATGGCTTTAAACAGTCAATGTTGTTTAATATTTTTCAGATATTTAACCTTGTGAATTTTGTTCTCAATTATATTCTGTATTTCCATTGGGATAATTCCTTCTGCCTAAAACTTCTTTTGGAATGTCTTACTATATAGTCTTAAAGTTTCTCTCAGTTTATTTTTGTTGATAGTAGCTTTATTTTTCCTGTCTATTTTTGAAAATTTTTTCCCTAAGGATAGGCTATTAGGTATTTACTTTATTTTTCTTTCATATCTCAAAAATCTCAATCCGTTTCCTCTACGTTTTACAGTTGAAAAGTTTATACTTTGACTAGTTTATCTAATTCATACTGTTGTTCCTTTGATCGTGATGATCCTATGTATGGGTTTCTCTGCATTTTTTGACTTTTGGGATCTTCTGCCCTTCTTGAATATGTTTGTTGAGTGTTCATCAGTTTTGGAAAAATTTTAGTCCTGTTATCTTAAAATATCTATTCTATCCATTCTCTCCTTTTCTTCTGGTACATGTGTACATGAACTACACATATTTCACACCATTTCATTGGGTCACACATATCTCCTATGCTCTGCTCTATCCTCCTAATTTTTTTCTCTCTCTCTGTGCTTTAATTTAGATAATTTACATTGTTTTGTGTTTGAGTTTATCAATCCTGTCTTCCACTTTGTCTGCTATGGTCTTAAATCCTTCCTGTGAGTTCTTATTTTCAACTTTTGTGGGGGTGTTTTAGCTTTAGAATGCCTTTTGTTTCAGTGTTTTTTAAAAAAATGTTCAATGAGATACAATTGCACAGAAAACTGCACATATTTAATGTATACAATTTGATGAATTTGGACATATATATTCATGAAATCATCACTGTAGTCAAGGTAATAGACATATCCATCACCTTGAAAAGTTTCCTCCCACTTCTTTGTTTTCTTTTTTTCTTGTTGCTGTGGGAACACTTAAAATGAGATCTACCCTCTTAAATGTTTAAGTGCACAAAACAGTATTGTTAACTATATTATTCATAGTTATTATATAGATAGAATATATGTATACAACATAGAATATTGTTATTCATCCTGCATAACTGAAACTTTATATCCATTAAACATAGGTGCTCATTTCTCCCTGCCCCCAAGAGATACCTGCACTCCCATGTCCACTGTGACATTATTCATGATAGCCAAGACATGGAAACAACCCAAATGCCCATCATCAGATGAATAGTTAAAGAAAATATGGTATATTCATACAATGGAGTATTATTCTGCCTTCAAAGAAGAAGAGAATACTATCATTTGTGATAACATGATTTAACCTGGAGGGCATTATGAAAAGTGAAATAGGCCAGTCACAAGAGTACAATACTGCATAATTCCACTTACATAAGATATCTAAAATAACAAACTTAAAGAAGCAGAGAATGCAATGTTTCTATTTTATTTAATTCTCTCTTGAAGTATTTTATCTTAAACCATTTTTCTAACTTTTCTCTATTTTCGTTAATATGTTAATCACAGATTACATAAGGACCATAGAAACTAGAGATAATGTTACTTTTCGGAGATGAGGGTTTCACTCTCTCTTGTAGACACAAAGGATAAGTGGCTGACTATGTCAATAATTCAATTATTAATCAGGCTGGTATTAGACTGTTTTGGAGTTAGACCTCATTTTTTCTTCTGGCTTGTCCCAGTTTCAGTAGGGAAGGTTTTCCAAAGTTTTGATTAACAGATGGGCCTTTCTGTCTCTCTCTCCAGCCCTTGAACACTGCCAAAAATTTGGTTTTAACTCTTTGGAGTGTGAGCTTAGCTTCCTGCCCTTCCACCTTCAAATCACAGCAAATATCTTGAGAGGGTTGCTGGCCTTGTGTTTGCTGCAGGCTTCTACCTCTGGTGGGACGTTATCAATCAAACAGGCAGAGACAGAAAGATGTCACTTTATTTTTCCAGCTCAGTCTGAATCTCCTTGTGCTTTAGAAAGTAAATTCTATTCCTCTGTGCCTGGCTTTCAGCAGGATCAAAATCTGGCAAACGTTTTGAGAAAGAGATCTACATTACATTTGTTTTTGACTCTTCCGTCTACCAGACATTTGTGTCTTCTAAGTGCAGCAAGAGTGGCAGAAATTTCACTGTGCCTCTGTGGCCCAGAAAGAGCTTCTTACAGACTCCACCCTGTCCCATCCAATTTCCCAGGGGGAAACAGTTGGATGTTTAAGGTCCTTTATAATCCATTTCATCTTGTCAGCCCACATAACTGCTTAAATCTCCACTGTTTTCTCTTTCCCCCAAAGCAGCCGCAGGGCGCATATTCAGAATCAGTAGCCCTTCTTTTGGTAGCTCACAATCTGTAATATTTGTATTATTTGGGGCACAATCAAAAATTCGTCTTTATAGAAGAATTTTGTACAGAAAACTTCTTCTTTACAGAAGTTCCCCACCAAATTCTATCTATCTATCTATCTATCTATCTATCTATCTATCTATTTGTCTATCTATCTACCTATCTACTAATCTACCATCTATCTATCATCTATTGTCTCTCTGTCCCTCTATCTATTTATTTACTTACTTGTACTCCAGGCCTGATCAGTCTCAGAATATGCGTAATGCTCTGAGAGGAAATGCAAGCAAGTGTGGTGAAACCTCCAAAGTATCTGCCAAAACTCTACTGGTTCCCCTGAACATTTACAGAACACACTATGAATGACGTCTGTATTTTCAAGTGTTCCCTGAACTAGTGGGACAAAACTCAGCTCATTTCTCCAAGTTTACATCCCTCTGAATTTTAAGCCACTCCATTTCTCTTTTCCTTAATAGCTACTCACTTTTTTCAAGAGATAACTTCTGTATCTTATCTTGCTTTTCTTGTTATTTTTGCGTAAATGCTGTTTTCATCATAAGGTCTTGAATGCATCCAGAAGTAAAAGTGCTCCTGTCATTTTATAAGCACTTTTCCTTGTTTTCCTAACTTTATATTGAAATATTTCACACTTATAAAAGAAATTCAAGTATATCTTCAGGACATTTGGTCCTGTCCAAAACATCCATAAGACATTTGGTCCATAAAATATTTGATCCATAAGATATTTGGTCCAAGCCAAAAAGTCCTTAATGTTTGGTCTTGTCCAAAATATCCTTGAGCATATTTGGTCTACACTGAATGGTTTTGGACATGACCAAATCTCAAGGACCTTTTGGCCTGGACCAAATGTGTTAATGGCCATTTTGGACAGGACCAAATATCTGCTAGCCCAAGAATAATACAAACTTGATAGAATAGTTAAATAATCACTTACATACCCCTTATTTATAACAGTAATTTTAATTGCTACATTTGCTTTAACACTCTCTCAATCTCTGTCTTACTATATGCACATATATATACATATATTTAATTTCATGTAGTAATAACATAATATTATTTTCTAATATCCAGTACATATCCATGCTTTTCCAAAGTTTGAGATCTAAAGTTAGGTAATACATTCATTTTCTCACAATACTCTGCAAGCTTTGTTTAGTGTGCTATATCACAAAATCGTGTTTCTTAACTTTGAAATTTTTTTAAACTCATGTTTTTTAAATGTCTGATATCCTTAAACTTGACAGCATTATTCATCTTTTAATATTTTTCTATCTTGCAGAATTTCAGCTCTTAGGAGATACTAAAATCACATTAAACTGTGTATCTAATCTGTATTTATCTATATTTGTCCATATATCATCATCATCATCTGTCTAATCCATCTACCTATCTATGTATGAAACTTTTTGACGTGGTATAATTATTTTCTCTTTACAAGTGAAAAAATTTAATTTAGGAAATTTAAGTATCTCATCTACTGTTAAAGAATTAGAACACATCCTTCGATGCATATTGAGGCTTTTTTTTGGTCCTATCATACGATCAACTTTGCCAGTATCGTATATTTGCTTGAAAACATACACATATAGTCGATTTTTGGTTGTGTTATAATAATATTTTGTTAGCTCATTTTGGAGTCATTTTTGACTCTTCTCTTTCCCTCACAATCCTGCCAGGTCTAGCACCAAAATATATCTCATATCAGCTTTTCTCAAGAATTTCACTATGATAGCTCTGGTCTGACATGCCATCAACTCTTGGCTGAATTATTGTGCGGTCTCCTGCCTGGACTTCTGTCTTCCACTTTTGCCATTCTATGGTCTATTTCTTATCAATACAGTAGCCAGCGTGAGCTTGTTAATCTGCAAAGTGGATCATACGACTCTTATGCCTGACTGTCCCTGTGCCTTTCTCTTCACTCAAATTCAGAGCGCCTACATACACCCTACATGATCTGGAACCCTTTTCCTCTCTGGAAACATCTCCTGCTATATCTCTTCTTGCTCTCTGCTCCATTTTGGATCTTGAACACTTCATGAAACCTCTCACCTCTTTGACTTTGTTATTGATTATGCTCTCTTCCTAGAAAGTTCTTCCTTCAGAAATTCTAATGACACACAGATTCTTAAGTTTCTTATTATTTCTCTTAATCAATCCATCTTATTAGGCACATGGGTTCAAAACCTTCCAGTCATGTAAACATTTGCTTCTCAAAGAAAAAATACTCTAATCATTTCTCAAGTCCTATTGATGATTTTCACGAACTATCATTTAAATATATCCTCTTCTCCATGTTACTCATGTATAACATTTCTTACCTCCCTCTGAGTATTTTTTTCTCTTCACATTCACAATAATTTTTTCCAAATTTGTTCTTCTACGTTCCAATATACCGATAACAGTGGCATCACAGGAATTTTCTTAAAGTGTGCTATTTGCATTTAATTTAGGGTTTAAAATATTAGCTATTGAGGGAATCTTAAAACAGGTTATACTGGCACTACTAAGCCTTCATACATATGGCTCTAAATAACTTGCCAGCCTTATTTGTTAATGCTTTTGGTTAAAAATTCCATGCTGGAGCCAAATTCATATATATTCTTTAAATAGTCTTTCCCATTTACCATATTTCTCCATTTCCTGTTCCTCTAACATCTTTTGCTCTATACTTTAAACCTCTCTACTTTTGGATCACACAGAGGAACTGGTACAATAAAAGCACTCAGTAGAAGTACATTGAATGAATAAACTATAAGTAACTAGAATTACTTTTTCGATAGCCATTTTTTATAAGATATGGTTAAGATACGTAATTTAAATACAAAATTTAAGATACATATTTTTACTTAAATGACAGCATTTGTAGAACAAAAAATAATGGTATGATCTAAGAAAATCATGGCAAGGGAAAATTTAAATTTTTCTCCAAGATAACAATGCATTTAATAAATGCTTACTGCTGGAGTATTCTTTTGATTTAAGTCAATGTCAGATTCCTTTTAAATCCAAGGTGAGCTCTGTTAGAGTTTATCATGGGGCTTTGTTGGAAAAAAATATTTATCAGCTCTTGAGAGAATGAAACTATTAAGCTACCAAACAGTGAATAGTTAAATAAAGTGATATTTAGTCTTCAGATCAAACACAACCCTCATGTCTCAAATTGCTTAAGAGTATCCTCACTATGGTTTTGCTTGTGATCGTTTCTGTGGTACAATTTTAAACAAAGTCTATCTGTTTGTGGGCTAATGTTAGGTTAACAAAGCTGTAGAAAAGAATGAGTCAGGTGGGAGTTCTCTTCCAGAATATTGAACTTTTTGCTGTATCTTTCATATCCTTATTCCTTAGGCTGTAAATCAGTGTTTGTGGCATGGGAATCATCAGGTATAAAACACGCAGAGGCCTTCTCCTGTTCCAGGGAATACTGAGAGCTTGGCTGGATGTAACTAAAGGTCACAGACCCATAAAACAAGGTCACGTCAGTCAGTTGGGAGGCACAAGTGGAGAAGGCTTTGTGCCTTCCCTCAGCTGAACAGATTCTCTGGATGGCAATGATAATGTGAATATAAGAGACCATGATGATAATGAAAGTGAACATTCCAGTGACCGCAGAGAATATTAAAAGCAAGATTTCATTGTTATAGATATCAGAGCAAGAGAGTCTCAGAAGAGGGGGAATGTCACGGAAATAGTGATTCACAATGTTATGATGAGAGAAGTCTAGTTTGAGCAAACATATTGTGTGTGTCAGTGAGTTAATGAGGCCACCCAAGCAAGATGCCAGGACCATCTGAATACAAAGCTTTTGGGTCATAATGACTGTATACAAAAAGGGTTTGGCTATTGCTACATAGCGATCATAAGCCATCATAGACAGGAGATGCCCTCTGTGGTCACATACACTGCAAAAAAGATACTCTGTAGGACACAGCCAGAAAATGTGCTGGACTTGTGTTTTGATAGGAAGTTGGCCAGCATCTTAGGAGCAAAGACAGTAGAGTAGCAGATGCCACAAAGAGAGGTTGCTAAGGAAGAAGTACATAGGAGTATGAAGTTGGGCACCTAACCAGATCAATATGATCATCCCCCAGTTACCTACCAGAGTGATGAAATAAATAAGCATGAAAAGCAAAAGGAGAGGGATTTGCAAATGAGGATTTCAGTTAGACCTACCAGAAGAAATTCTTTCACCTCTATATGATTCCAACTGGCCATAGATGCAGGTCTATATAACTCTTTAGTTGCAGAACAAGATGATATCACTCAGATGGAAAAAAAAATGATCTCCTCCATGACCTTTAGTCCATAATAGCATGGAGTATTTAAGTTTACCCTGTAGTTGGATGAAGATAAAAATTAACTTCAGGGGCCTCCCGGTGGTGCAGCGGTTAAGTTCCCACGTTCTACTTCTGCAGCCCAGGATTCGCCGCTTCAGATCCCCGGTGCAGACATGGCACTGCTTGGCAAGCCATGCTGTGGTAGGTGGCTCACATAGAAAGTAGAGGAAGATGGGCACGGATGTTAGCTTAGGGACAGTCTTCCTCAGCAAAACGAGGAGGATTGGCAGCAGATGTTAGCCCAGAGCTAATATCCCTCAAAAAAAAGAAAATTAACTTCAGCAGTGGACCACATGTGTACTAGACAATTCATTTATAGTGACTCAAATGTTTGGAATTAGAGAAAATTTATTTCCTACTTTTCATTTTTCACATATAAAAATTGGGATAAGTAAACTCTCACAGATCAAAAAAGTATTAATTGTCAGAACTGAAAGTCACCCAGATATGCCTTGTACTAAAGCTCTGATTCATTCTATGATGTACACAAGTCCTCTGCTTCCATGGGCTGCAAACTGTGGCACCCTATGACAGAAATTATTTCCTCATCCTCTGGCTATTTTTCTCCTATATTTTCACGCCTAGTTAACTCACAACACTGACTTTCACAGTATGCAATGCTCTTCTTTTCCAAATCTCAAACACAAAAACTTGTTTTTGGCTGACTTTCTGCTCAGATTCCCCAGATGGAGAATTAATTACTGTGCCCTCCAAAAGAGTTGCATTAGGAGAAAGAGATGGAGAAATCTTTTCATTTACTACTTAATATTAATGATAATCCAAAAATAGCAATGGAATTTAACTTGAAAACCCTATCTTTTTTCATCTTTGTATAAATTCTCTTTTACATCTCTGTTTTTTATCCGCATTACAACAGGAAACCCAGAAACCCAATGCAGAGGTAAGGTGGGAGTGTGAGCTACCAAAACTCTATTGGATATGTCCTACTTTCAAAAATATAGGTTGTCACCTACTTTCACTTCTTTTTTTGACATAGCAAAACACCAATTCAACAATATTTATGGTTAAATATTAATACATTCATTCATATATGCTTTAATACATTTAATAAATATATATTACTTACTACTTGAGCCAAGAAATATGTGCTAGAGATGAAGCAGCTCACAGGACAAATGTCCTACTTTGAAGGAATTCGCATTATATTAGGGAAATAAATAAGTGCATACTGATATACTATATATGTATTGATATATTATATACAATAATGTTGAGTTTTATGAAGAAAAGTAAAGCAAGGAAGGGTGAATAGATAGAGATGATAGGTACTCTGTTATATAGTATATTCATTCCTATTGCTACTTTAACAATATACCAAAAAAATCATGGCTTAAAACAACAAATATGCCTTTCCTGCAAGGCACTATGTTAGGCATTAGAGACCTCAAATAAGATATATGGTTTGTGTTCTCATGAAACTTGATGTCCACTGAGGTCAAAATTTGGGTAATCTTGTGATGCAATCTTCAAATATTACTAAATCAAAACCAAAATCTTCATGCTATGGGTATTGTCATGTGGGGGACTGGAATTGGCCACCCCAAGATATGTTTTTTTGGTGTGAGGATTATTTTGGACTCGTTACTTTTAAAAAACTGCAGACAGGAGCGAAACTCTGAAAAGTAGAATTTACTCACCCTTTGCTAAGAGATATTTACATTGTAAAGGAAATCTCCATCTGTAAAGGTATCTCCCTCTCTGTACCAGAAAGAAGGGGGGATGATCTTATCTCTAGAAACTCTTCATCAATGTGGAAGGCAAGGAAATTAGATCTGCATAATAATCTTACTCTTGTTTACTGTACTTGTCTGGTAACCTTCCATAACTGACTTCCCCCACCCCCAACATTCTATTTTTCTTTAGCTGAAGGTGATACTTAAGGTGGTGGCTTCAGCCATTTTGGCAAGTTACTCAGTTTGCCTAAGCCTCTCCCGTATATACATGTTATAAAGCTTTGTTTGATTTCCTTCTGTTATTCTGTCTCATGTGAATTTAATTCATTCTCTGGCCAGAAGGACCCAGAGTGGGTAGAGGAACTGTTTTCCTCCCCAACAGTCCTATCCCTCACAACCTGAGGTTATGTATTAGATCCTGTCTATATTTTAGATCAGTGGACTTGGCAGTGAATCCAAGTCTAACTGTATCCAAGAAAAAGAGGGAATAATTTGCTGGAAATACCAAGGAATTTTTTTTCTGTTAACAAAACAAGATTATAAAATATAGATTCAGAATTTTATAACTTGAAATAAGCTCAATTTAAAAAAAACTGGAGATTAAGGGATATTTGTGTGTATTTCCTAATGGCAAACTTTTCCTTCTGCAAGGCTATTTAGTGTAATGGAAACATCACATCACTGGAGTATATTAGAACTACGATGACTTGGGTTCTAATATGACTCTGTCCTTGATTTGTTACATATGGTACTTGTCTAAAGCAAACCATATTGAGGAACCAATACACCAGAGTTTGTATAATGTTCCCATTTATCATTTAGAGAAAGAGAGGAAAAAATGGAGTTCCTGCTAGTTTGACTAACATAAGATTTCACGAAGTGGATGTAACAATGATATGACACATGATACTGATGGTCATGTCTCAACACCAGGACACAGAAAAGCAGAAGCCATGTGGAGGAGGAGAAGGAGGAAAGGAGGAAAACAAGTGTGACTCCACTAAGTTAACAGTAGGATTTCCAGCAACAGCTTTATCTTTTGAATTCATAAAGAAAACTATAAATAGAGAAAAGTATTACCAGAGATCAAGGAATAATTTGTTCTCATGCTGGAACACAGATTCATTCTGTCACTAAATGTGGTGCTTTTGCCATCACTCCCTGTCTTCTTCCTGATAAAGTAAGAGGCTACTTTAGAATATTAACAGCATGAGTGTTCTCTTAGGAAAATAAATACTGGAAATATCATTTTTATAACCTAATAGTATGCTCAAATGCAATTTTTCCAAATTTCACATCCATATCTTGAAATGTCAGGACAAAATAAAGGTATTTTTTTGTTTAAAATAATAAGAAATTCCTTCACTGTAATTTCTTTTTGATTTACAACTCCAAAGCGATGTTAGAAAATACATGATCATCATTGATCAAGGACACAGTTGATGATAAGGATATTGGTGAGAGAAATCACAAAGTTAAAAGCATTTTTATTATAGTAAAAAAGGGAACCCAGCCAAATGCATATCAGAAGAGTTAATGATTTTCAAGATAGTGGTCTTTCCACATTGTAACAACCACAAGTTGTCAATTAAAACTGAAATATCTCACTATATGCTCTTATGGATCTTTGCCCATGAAATATCATTATGTTGACAAAATATTTATAAATAAATACATTATAATGATTTTATGCAAATTTTATATTTCATTCATTGTTCATATTATTGTTCATGTTATTATATAATGTTATATACAAATAGATATATAATTGATTAAGTATGTGGATTATGTCATATATAAATTCATGATTCTATAATTTCATAAGTATATGCATGTATATATAACTTAAAATGATATATACTGAATAATTTATAACTAAAGATTATTTGTAAGAAAAAAGAAGCAAAATTCCAATAAACATACACAAAAACAAACAACAATCACAACTCAAAATTTTGAAAACCAATTTCCCACAACAACAATCTCAACATACAGAAAGACCTGAAACAATAGTTTGGTTGGTCTAATTTAAAAACAATATGCATTGATTTGAAGACTATTTTATTCAAGCACACTAGTGTTAGCAGTGAGAATAAGTAACAGCTTGTAGCAAAGCAGTCCTGAGCTCTGGGCAAGTATCTGAGTGAGGCTTGGTTGTGTTATGGACAGGATATAGTGACAGACTAAAGAAAAATAGAAAAAAATTCTTAAGATGTTATTATTGGAATCATAGAATAAAATTAGGTCTCAAATACTTCCAAAAACTATTACGAATAAGATTGGGAGGAAATGATTTTCCTTGTGATATAGCTAAAATATATTACAGTTCTCAGATATTCCATTTTAAGTAATTTTCCATAAATATGCAAGTAACCTTATGTTATAATATAAACCAAATATTAAATTCCTTAAACACACACACATATATACATACACAGGAAAATATTGAATACAGGTATTATGTAAATATAGACCTATTTCTATAAATGAGAAGATCTTTCAAAGATAAATAAACCACAGGTTAGGAAACTGTTTTCTGGCTGTTTGAGAACAGTACTGAAATCATACAGCTGGTAACAGATTATTTTAGTGTGAGTAGATAGGAAATATTAAAAGTTTAAAATAAACCTCCATTATCATCTCCTAAACATACTCACAACTAAGCAAAGTCCAGAGAAATAGACTATCAAAAGACAAAGACCAGGTTTTCACATTTCTTAAAGGACTCATCATTGAAAGGAGAGACTTTTTACATTTGATTTCCTTCTTTTGGGAAGACAAACTGCAGCTCATGGTACAGATGTGAATCTCAGACCTCCACAGGTTGGATGAGCATCCTTTCTGGTTTCTTGACATCGGAAATCATCATAGACATGCCGGTGTTCTCAGTCACTGCTCAGTAGATGCCTCTGCTTTCACTTTGATAGAATGTACTTGCTTTCACAAATAAAACAATTTTAAAATTCAATATGTTCTCTAAAACTCAAACATCTTGGAATAAAGGCACAATACAGACAGTAAATGCAAGTGCAGAAACTAAAGGAATATGGGCCCAAAACATCAATTCTACTCAGAAAAGTCTTCAAGTGTTTTAATGATGGAACAACTGAAACTGTCTTTCTTCCCTTAAAATGAGAATATTTGTATACGCTCTACCAGCTTCATTGATTCATTATGAAACTGATGTAAGTTAATGCATGATATCATACTCCAAAAACTTTAACAATCACTCATATTACATTTTTATGAGAAATTTCACATACACACACAGAATAAAATTGTATGTTCTCCTTTTGGATTATTTATATAAAAATATACGCTTTCTTCTCTCCAATAATTTAACAGTCACATAATACAGTATGTGTCTACTTTTACTTAGCTCTACTTAGCTTTTCACAGAACTTTATATTTAGCTCTCTTCAATCATACAAACATATTCATTATTTGTGTGTTTGGGAGAAGGTGGCAGATGATTTTGTTAAGTTCTTTTGTTAACTCATTAGCTATGTCTTAGGTATTTCAGCATAAAAGAAGAGTAAATTACAATATATGCAGATAAAATAATGAAGCCATATGTCAATCAAAATCTACACAACTCAAGGAATTGTCAGAAAATTATACGCAGTTGTGAAAACCTCAATACAATATTAGAGTGTCTTTAGACACAAATTGGAAGCTACTACGATGTAATAAGAGAAAAAATAGTTTCAAAATCCAATAAAATGGTCAGTAGAGGAATGAAGTTAGCTACATGATGGATTAGGGTTGCAGATTAAAAGCAGGAAAAAATATGATTAAATGTAGTGAAATAAATGGCACATATTGTAATCCAATTCCTTTATAATTTATGAAGTCCTTCTTATAATAACTCTAACAAGGGATGTGTTAATGGCAAGAAAACAATTCCAGATGATAGCCAAAAATCTCTTGGCTGATATACAACTTGGGTCTTCTGAAATGGAATCATGACATTCTTGAGATCGTTTAATTGCTTTGTAATGAGTATTTTTGACTCCAAGAAGCTTGTATTTAACATAGAAATGATGAACTGAAACACACTAATCACAGTGTTTAAGATAATTTAATAGATTAGGTCATCTGATTGGCCATGTTTGTGAGAAAAATTTCAAATACATAATTCAGAAATTGACTTTGAATTTGGTTTTTTGTTGAAAAGTGAAGGGAAATTTCTGTGTTTATGCATATTATCAAAGTAGATGTTAGAAATGAATCAAAATTAAGGAATAATGCACAAGAAAATAAATAAAATCACATCTGAGATGTTCTTACCAAATTATTTTTCTGAGTTATTCTCAGGATGTGACTCACTCTCATGGATTTCATTTGCCTTATCATCTTGAGCAAGTTTAATGGTTCTCACCCAGGGATAATTTTGCCTCCAAGGAGATATTTGGTAATGTTTGAATATATGTTGTTTGTCATAAATAAGGAGGAAGCTGCTGGCATCTAGTAAGCAGAGACCAGGGATGCTGCTAAACACCCTAAAATGTACAAGGTAGGTCTCTCCCCACCTCAACAAAGAAATATTGGCTCAAAATGTCAGTAGTGCTGATTTTAGAATCTCTGGGCTAGATAAACTCTTAATAATTGTATAGTTTACAAATACATTGTAAACTACTTATCTTAGGCTAACTTATTTTGCAAAATTAAAGCAAACCTTAGCTTTAATGGGTGTCTCTTAAGGAAGTTGGTGGATTTCTTCATGCAAACTTATGTCCATTAGCACCATGGAGTACACTGTGCTTTGTACTCTGACAAAGTCTTCTTAGTAGGGCAGATGTTTTAACATGATGAAGAATCCTTAAGTTGTATATTGAGTTCTTTTTTGGTTTTTTTTTTTTTTTTTTTTTGCTCTCTGTCAACATCTCAGAACATTTGGAAAGCTTCATAGATATTTTAAAAATGCCTAATTTCTCCTAGGGAATCAACACCTAACTGTTGTCTTGAAATCAAAAAATCATGTAACAGTGGTAAAATAATGAACAACAACACCACATTACATTATACTAGGCATTTTCTAAGAGCTTTACATACACTCTATGAGATCATTTATGCATATTTGATCACCTCTCAACTCATACATATACTAGGATCTTTATATATATTAGTTCATTTACTCCTCAAAGTAACCCATTACAGTGGGCAGTATCTTATTGTCTCCATTTGCAGGGTTACATCCAGTGTAAACTAACCCAGTCATTTAAATTTGCATAATTACTACGAAATAAACAATATTGTATATTCACGTGTTTACAGTTTATTTCTTCAAATTTGTCAAGATAAAACAAAAAGAAAATGGAGACTGAAGGATCAAAAGCAACCACAGAAATAGTCTGATAATTTAATCATTGAAATCGATCCCAAAGAGAGAAATGCTTGTATTTCAATTAGTTTGCAGTGTCAATTTATGGAATAAAATGATTGAGGCAAATATTCACCTGTTCTTAAAGATAGAGTCTCAAAGATTATGTCAGTAATGTTTGTGAAAATAATTAGTAATGTATATGGTTTATAATCTTGATGCTCTTCCCAAACTTGTTTGGTTTTCACATGTCCCACTGGAATGGAAGAGTAGAGGATCTCTTACAGTAATCACTCTAGCCCAGAGGGAAACAGTGTCTTATAACTTCACGCAGTCCTGATATTAGCAGACTATTGCTATGGGCCTTCTATCTGATTTCCTGAGAGCCAGTGAAACCACCATCACCCATCGTGAGTAATATCAGATTTTCCTGATTGCAGATGTTCTGTAAGTGCAGAATATAGACTTATTTTCCCAAATACAGAAAGCTGCATTACTCATCCATTCATCCATCCATTCCATCCATTCATCTATTAAACACATGTGTAATAAGGATGTGCCATATACCTGGTACTATACAGGTATTGCACAAATAAAACAAGAAATATATTCCCTGCTGCCAAAGAGTTTCTAATATGGGAGAGCTGACAGACAACTCAACATATACCTTCAATACAACATGATAAACAATATAATGAATCAATGTGCAAAGTATTTTGGAGAGCTAATTGGGGAATGATTATTACTTATTTTAATTCAGGAATTTTTCACAGAGTAGAATAATTTTGGAGAGAACATTTCTGCAAGAGAGGACAAATATTTCAAAGTATTGAAGATGAAATATTATCATTATTTCTGAAAAATGGTGATAAATTGAAAATATTTGACATATAAGGCTTTCATGGCATGGCACTGATAATGAGACTGGACGGGCAGGCTATGACTTGAATATTCTTAAATGATTTAAATTCTTATTCATTTGAAAGTCTAGTTTCTTTCTAATAGCTTTTTGAAGGCGTTTTTTACATCCTTGTTTCTGAAACTGTAGATTATTGGGTTCAACATGGGAAAGACAACAGTATAAAACACTGCAACTATCTTGTCCGTGTCTAGGGAATAGCTGGTGGTGGGACGTAAGTACATAAACAGTAGTGTTCCGTAGAATAAAGTGACTGCTACAAGATGGGATGCACAGGTGAAGAATGTTTTGCTTCTACCACCTGAGGACTTGATACTCGAAACAGTGATGAGGATGCAGAAGTAGGAGATAAATATGAACACAAAAGTAGTGGTCTGAATGAAGCCACACAAGGCAAAGAGCAGAAGCTCATTGAAATGAGTATCTGCACATGATAAAGCCAAGAGAGGTGGGATATCACAGAAAAAATGGTTGACAATATTGGAGTCACAAAATGGCAGCCTGAATGTGAGGCAGACATGTACCATCGAAGTCACACTTCCACTGAAGTATGCCAACACAATGAAACAGATACAAACTCTCCTGGATATAAGAATAGGATAGAGCAATGGGTTACAGATGGCTGCATAGCGGTCATATGCCATTGCTGCCAGGATAAGACACTCAGCATCAGCAAAACAACCAAAGAAAAACATTTGTAGTGCACAGCCATAGGGAGAAATGCCTTTCCTGGATGCTAAGAAATTCACCAGCATTTTAGGAGTGATTGCTGTAGAATAGCTGATGTCTAAGAAAGACAAGTTGCTGAGAAAGTAATACATGGGGGTTTGAAGGCTTGAACTGATATTAACTAGGATTATTAAACCCATATTTCCTACCAGAGTTAGTGTGTACACTATGAGAAATACCAAGAATAGTGTGACTCTGAGAGGTAGAGAATCTGTGAATCCAACAAGTAGGAACTCCATTGGCATGGTATAATTACTCTGCAGCATCTTCTTGATTTTCTCATTTTTCTCATCCAAAATAGATGGGATCAGAATACGACAGTTGCCTTCAGTTATCGATGAATGAGGAATATCTTTATTCTCCCTTCTAAGAATGCAAATGGAAAGATAATAAAATCAGTTATAGCAATTTCTATGACATATTTGATTTGTTTTGTTTTTTTGTCATTTTCCTTAAAAGAGATAATCTTCATTGATACCAGAGGATGCTATTCAGAGATGTTGTTTTGAGGTGCAGTAACTCATTAATAGCTGTGCACATTGAGAAATGATATTAGTTCCTTTCAGGCTGAAAGGGGATGGATGTGACTCACTTGGTTAAGTCCTGGTAGAATCATGAGAATTGATAAAATCTTAGGGGTAAAGCTTTATTTTCCTGTCCTAAAATCACATTCTTTCATGTAAAGGAAAGTAAAGTTGAGAAAAATTCTAGGAAAAAATTATCCACAGGTAAACTAGATAACTCCATAGAAGAATATCTGTGATCTTGGGAGTTAGTTCAACATAACGGTTAAAGCACAATAGTTATGCAATAGAAGACTAGGTTCAAATGTTAGCTTTGCTACTTACTGATTGTGTGACCTTCATAAAGTTATTTAACCACTCTGTGATGGTTAGAGAAATAAATGAATAGATATTTGCAAAACATTTATGTAACTGACATAATCAACACTAATATGAGCACTTATTAAATAAAATCTGTTAAAAGAAATAAATTGACTTTTTTGTTTCTTTTTAATTGCTTACTCAAGGGCTTGAAATACTCAGTTGTCTCAAAATTCATCTTACATTTGTCATGCTCGACACATGATCTGTGGTCTCTTAGAAAGGAAAGCTGTGTGCATGTGTTCTATTCTATCCAAATGCATTGTCTGGCAGAAGAAAATCTTTTACATGTGCCTTATAATTATTGCTTTTCTCTCTTTAGGTTTATGTCTCATATCTGAGGTAAGACAATGCCTGGTGTGAAGTTCCAGAAACATTAAGTGTTTTGAAAAATAATTCTATCTCTACACTTACTAATGAACTTCTAAACTGGGGCTATATGAAAAAATGTATATTATAGAGTCTGAAGGAGAAATAATCAAGGGAACAAAATGATGGCTGCAAATAAAAAATAAATTATAATGGGATGGAATATTTAGTGAGAAATTAAAGATTTGTAACTTTGGAAGTGGTTTAAGTGAGTAACAGTATAGTGAGTAATAAGGTAAATAAGTAATGGAGAGCTATTCTCTCTGTCACGCCTGGTGAAACCTCAGAATTTCTCCTCCTCCAACAACATGACCTGCGACCTTCTAGGTGCACTGAGAAGAGAAGTCAGCTTTCTTTGGGTACCAGATCTTAAAAAAGAAAAAATTAGATTGGGAAAAGATGGAAGGTAGGTGGTGAAACTATAGTGAAGAAATTTAAAACTCTTAAGGGAGAAAAACCTTTGTGTCCATGCTGTGCAAATGTCATGTCTAAGCTTTACATAATATTCAAATTCTCACTCTTGAATCCTTTTCTTTTTTCTTCTTCTTTTTTCTGAAATAATGATTAAAAAGCAATTCAGTGGTTAAATAATCTGCAATTAATTAGTCATGTATATTCTATATTAAACTTTGGATAAGGAATTCCATGGTTAAAGAATCAATTAAATAATCATAAAAAAGGTTCCTCTAAGTCATTTTTGTCAAATTTCTAACTAAAGAATTAATATTAGGGTCCGGCCCAGTGGCACAGTGGTTAAGTGCACATGTTCTGCTTCGGTGGCCTGAGGTTCGCTGGTTCAGATCCCGGGTGCAGACATGGCACTGCTTGGCACGCCATGCTGTGGCAGGTGTCCCACATATAAGGTAGAGAAAGATGGGCATGGATGTTAGCTCAGGGCCAGTCTTCCTCAGTGAAAAGAGGAGGATTAGCAGCAGTTAGATCAGGGCTAATCTTCCTCAAAAAAAAAAAAAAATATTAAAGAATCTATAAACACCAAAGATATATCAAATCTAGGAGATTCCATGTCTTTGGTTCCCAAAGATTATATCTAGTGAGATATCACTACTAGCATCAGCCTTTTGATTATGAGTTAAAACTCTACACTGAGGCTTCCTGATTATCATGTTTGCCTGCTTAATGGGCTTGATTTGTTATCTCTGATACAGAACAGGCAGCAGCAAGGAAGAGTAGGAAAGAAGTAAATGGGTGTGTGGAGACCTGGGCTCCAATTCTGATTCTACTAGTACAAATCACTTCACCTTTATGTCGTCATATGCTCATTCATAAAATCAGACCTACTCTATTTATCACAAAGAAGTGCCATCTAAGCAAATGAGACTGTGCATATACAAGAGCTTCATAATTGCTCGGTAAACTTTTATGTTTTTTAGAGATTTATTAATAGAAATTGTTAAAATCCAGCACGTTTATCAAAACATGCTTTATTTCCTCACTAGAAACAACAAACAAATGAACAGACTTGCAAAAATTAAAAACTACACAAGCTCTCACCAGACAGAAATAAAGTATAACCACCATCGCCACAAAGGGAAACTGTGACTTTTCTTTTCCTTGAACAGTTTTCATCTGGGTTTTCTATGAACCAGAGTCCTAGTATATTCTGCTACATTGCCTAGTTATGTGCATTAGTGACAACAATGATGATGATGAAAGCAATCAATACTAGCACAAATTATGAAAAATGGCCCAAGATATTTTCTGAGCACTTGACATGCATCATTCTACTTAATCCTCATACTGTCCTATGAGATGGATTTTATTATGCCTGTCTTTACAGATGATAAAACTGAAGCATAGGGATGTCATTAAATTCCCAAGTATATATAGACAGATTTTAGGTCTCACTTCTTAACTACAATACTATGGTGCCTCTAATGTAGAAATATTTTCTCCCTCTGTAGGAATTTTTTGATACTTTATTTAAATATAGAGTCTTAGTGCCAAAAGGAATTATCAAATTCACACCTTTATTTTTGAGATGGGGCGACTAACTCACCTTCAAAAGATCATCCAGCAAGTAGCATGTCTACTAACGATTTTATTAAGTGTATATCTTATATCCATAAATAAGTTATGAGGTCAAAGTTTGACTTTCCTTCCTGGAGTCCCCATAAAACCTGTGAAACTGTCTAGAGGGTTTCTGTAGTCAATTGTTGAATGTGTGAGCATCACAGAGCAATTTCACTTTTCTTGAAGGATTCAACTCACACTACGTTAAACTGGGATCAGAGTAATCTCGTAGAATAAGTTGAGCCCCACTGATTCTCAGGGAAATCCTATCTGACAGAGCTGCTATTTCTAAAAGGTGCCCGTGAATGGATTTTTATTTGCTACTCTGTTTGAAGTATGAATGTAGAATATAGAAGAGAGAAAAATAAGAGCTAAATGTACACAATTTGCTGTCTCTCCTTTTCAAATGGCGTTGTGCTGTAGTGGTTAAATACACAGGATTTAGAGTTAGGCAGGATTGAGTTTATCCTCAGATGTGACATCTAATGCTGTACAGGTCATTGAACTTCTCTATGCCTAAAAGTCTTTGTTTAATTAGCATAATAATATACCATAAGGTTAAAACCAAGATTAAACTAGGTAATTCATAGCACTGTTTACAGAGCTTGCTATATTATAGATTCTAGCATGAAAATGTACCCATTATTATCTATTATTACTATTAATGCCTTTATGATTATTTAATAATTCAATATATGATCTCAAAATCATAAGTTCCCTGAGTTGATAGTTCGAGGAAAAATCACAAAACAGTCATTCTGAATGTGAATATGAATATGTGCTCATAGAAACTGAGGTTTGGATTACTGATGAGGTTTAGCGTAATTTAGCCTACTAAATTAACTAGACCGTTGAATTTCCTCAAATTCCAAAATAGGCAGAGTCAGCTTCCTCGTCATGGCAATAAGGGGCACAAATGAAAAGGCAGTGATTCTTGGAAAATGCCTTGGATAAGGTAAGGTCAGATTTATGCACCCACCGACTCCCACTCATTCTCCCAGCCCATGCACACACACAAACTAAGAAAATCCCACACAGAGTCAGTGAAGATACATTTCATCTAAGGTAAATCCATTCTCTTTGCAACACTCACAACAGATATTTTGTTGGTGCTTTAGGGAATCAATCACCTACCTTTGCACCATCTGGAATTTTGAATTATAGAATTTATTTTGTACAAGAGGCTGACAGCATTTCTCTCCAGATTTTACAAATAGGTCTTACAAGGGATGAGTATTTATCTTCCAGTCTGCGACAAGTGGGACATTATCTCAAGAAAATCCCCGCCCCCAGGAGACCTTTGGACAAGCAATTACTGTCTTTCCAGTGATGTGACATGAATGATTTGTTTTACATGAGAAAGATGAAGAATTGTAACATAATGGACTATAATGAAGCCAGTTACAGCATAACATACATCTCATAACACCTTGCCATTACTGAGAGATCTTTGCTTAAAAAAACAAGAAGAATACAAATTCATTAATTATAACAATGGAGGAAAATGGAGGAAAGAAAGTCTCTTCAACAAATGGTGCTGGGAAATCTGGACAGCTACATGTAAAAGAATGAAAATCAACCATTTTTTTTTCACCATTTACTAAAATAAACTCAAAATGGATCAAAGACCTAAAGATTAGGCCTAAAACAATAAGTCTTCTAGAAGAGAATATCGGCAGTACACTCTTTGACATCAGCTTCAAAAGAATCTTTTCAGACACCATAACCCCTCACATGAGGGAAACAATAGAAAGAATAAACAAATGGGACTTCATCAGACTAAAGAGCTTCTTCAAGGCAAGGGAAAACAGGATGGAAACAAAAACACAACCCGCTAATTGGGAAAAATTATTTACCAGTTATTTATCCAACCAAGGGTTAATCTTCATAATATACAAAGAACTCACACAACTAAACAATAAAAAATCAAACAACCCAATTACAAAATGGGCAGAGGACATGAAAAGACATTTCTCCAAAGAAAATATACGGATGGCCAATAGACACTTGAAAAGATGCTCATCATCACTAATCATCAGGGAAATGCAAATCAAAACTACACTAAGATATCACCTTACACCTGTTAGAATGGCAAAAATATCCAAAACCAAGGGTGACAAATGTTGGAGAGGCTGTGGAGAAAAAGGAACCCTCATACACTGTTGTTGGGAATGCAAACTGGTGCAGCCACTATGGAAAACAGTATGGAGATTCCTCAAAAAGTTAAGAATAGAAATACCTTATGACCCAGCCATCCCACTACTGGGTATCTATCCTAAGAACCTGAAATCAGCAATTCCAAAACACCCATGCACCCCTATGTTCATCGCAGCATTATTCACAATAGCCAAGTCAAGGAACCAACCTAAGTGCCCAGCAATGGATGATTGGATAAAGAAGATATGGTATATATATACAATGGAATACTACTCAGCCATAAAAAAGACAAGGTTCTCCCATTCACAACAACATGGATAGACCTTGAGGGTATTATGTTGAGTGAAATAAGCCAGACAGAGAAATACGAAGTCTGTATGACTCCACTCACAGGTGGTAGTTAACATGTGGACAAAGAGAACTGATCAGTGGTTACTGGGGTAAGGGGGGTTGGGGGAGGGCACTAGGGGTGAAGTGGTGTACCCACAACATGACTAATAATGATGTACAACTGTAATTTCACAAGGCTGTTAACTATCATAACCTTAATAATAAAAAAAACCAAGAATACAAATTCATTAATTATAACAGCCAATAAAAAAGAATGATTTCTCCTATAAATTCTTCCATTTCTTTCATATACTTAAAGATACTTTACAGCATTTAGTTATATGAGAGAATTCTAAAGTACAATCTCAATATTATTGAGAAGAATCCAAGACACTGTAAATTTTGTTTGTTTTTCAGTTATGTGGGTTATTATAAGGAAATAGGCCTTAAATGATAAGACTAAGATGCCAAGTAACAGCTTATGACTCAGGCAATCTGGATTTAAATGTTAGTTTTGCCATTTCACAACTGTGACACATTGAGTTCCTCATTTAATCTTATTTTAATAATTTTTTAATTGTGAATAATAATTTACTACCTCATCAGATTCTCATGAGGATTGGGATAAAACATGTTAATATCAGCCCCTTGTTCAGCAGATTGTATTCATTTAATGAATGGTCACTTTCTTATGCAATTATTGCACTATGTACAGCAGTATTTCTTATTGTTTTTAAATGTATCTAAATTTTAACTTTCTTTAAATTATTGACAATGGTGTAGACTCTATACTTAAAGATAAGGGGGACAGAGTGGTGAATGGATTAATACAGTTTGCCAGACTTATTGCAAACAACTGCCTTCTTTCCTAAATTTGGTGGGGAGATTGAAATAAGTTTCGTTGCTATTAGAAGGCTTCTTATCAGATGAAGATCACTGTATTTAGAAAAAAAAGATCATCTTTCATCAATCAAAACAAAAATGTGTGTGAAAAATGAAGAGCTGGAAAAATACAGCTTAAAAAATTTCAGTGAGGGGGCCAGCCCTGTGTCTAAGTGGTTATGTTTGCTCACTCTGCTTCACTGGCCCAGGTTTTCTCTGGTTCAGATACTGGCCGTGGACATGGCACCGCTTGTCAGGCCACACTGAGGTGGCATCCCACATGACACAACCAGAAGGACCCACAACTAAAATATACAACTATGTACCAGGCGGGGGTATTTAGGGATGAAAAAAAGCAAAAGAAAGAAAGACTGGCAACAGTTGTTAGCTCAGGTGCCAATCTTCAAAAAAAAAAAAAAAATTCAGAATGAGAGAAGTTGCGAAAATTATTGTGCTTTCTTTATTTTCTTTATTTTTCACTTAATAAATCTATGCATCTGGCAAAAATAAATAGTAAAAAAAAATACTAATGTCCTAGTTTTATTTTTTGGAAATGTAACTATAAAGACAATTTCTATTTCAATAAGGAATGCATGTGTTATTAAAACAAGAGGTTTATCCCTAACTTTAAGGGTACTAGCATATTTTTTAAACAGTGATATTGGCACAGACCACCATCAACCAGTGTTGCTCATTAAAGCAGAAAATGAATGTGCTGAAAGGATATTGGATATTATGAGGAACCTGGGGAACTGGTTGTGAAAACATGCAGGAACCGAAGAAAATAAAAGTGAGAATCTCACTATAGGAATTTTGCTTCACATAAAATTGCCAGCTACTTGCACTGCCAGCTGTTTTGAATAATCTCTCATTTTGCTTCATTTTCAAAAGAAGCAAAAGTCAGGAATGGAATGTTTGTTTAGCCTACAGCGGTGCACATACCCAAGCCTTAGTTTCTAGGGAGCAATGAGAGGAAATATCTATCTCCTTAGCCTTAGTTATGGGGCCTGAAAAGTCACTGCAGCATTCTCTGCTTCCAATTCAGTGGAATCACCATTGGGTACTTTAGAGAACATATTGCTCTTTTGCTTAAGAAATCCTCTAAATTGCTGAGCCAAGAGTTACAGATCAGAGAAGAAACATTTTTATGAGTGTGTTATCAGTTGAATACAGTCCATCTCAGGAAGTCCATCCTCATGCAACTTCCTTGAACCTCCCCTTTCACTACCAATTTATTCCTTCAGGTTTCTGATCTCCTGGCCAAAACAAAATAGATCTCCTCTACTAAGTAATGTAGACGAAAAATGTTCATTTCTGGAAGCTGTACTAATTGGATAAATTCTTCAATATTATCTAATATTCTTTGGAAATTACCTAGTCTGGGGTAATAATACTGCAGTAAACTCTTCTTTGGCATGTAACCACTACAGCATGTAGAACAAGGCAGCCAGCAGGCTCAGTTTTTGCTTTTTTTTTCTTAGCTATTCTGTTAATTGGTCATAGAAAGGTCCCTTGGTGCTACTTTGTGCTGGAAAAGTAACTGAAAGTTTCCTGAAAATTGCTTGGGCCTTCAGGATTTGCTCGTGCCCAGCTCCACATATGCAAATTCCAGGAAATAATAAGGTTCTTCCCAGCCTGACTTGGTCACTAAAAGAACCTTATATCTTCATGCTTATAATAAAGAATTTAGGGCATATGATAACCTGGTGTACATTGGCCAGGTATCCTATCTCAACCAGAACCCAATAGTAAGACAATGTTTATTCCTCAAAATGAGAGAGATAAATTTGCTGACCAAAAATCTGATTCAATCAAAATCTCTAAAGGCTTCTCTGCTACTACATATAATGCCTAGATATGGCAGTATCAATTTTGCAACAACTGTATGAAAAGGGCTGAGGTATAGAACTGCTTGCATTGCGGTCTGAAGCACCCTTTCTTGCTATGCATCCTATACAACATTGTCAGCTTTGAAGAGGACCTAGTGAGTAAGCCAAAAGTTCATTCACCCATATAAAAGATGTAGTCTACAAAACTGAAAGCAGCTTATCTATATGTTGTGTAGGGGAGGAAGATATTTCCTCTACCTGCTCTAGGTCCTTTTGCTGGCTGGGCTACAAACTAAATTCTCTTGAGACAGATTAACAGAGAAAATTAAATAAAACTTTATAACATGTATACATGGGAGAGACTCATACAAACTGAACAACTCGCCAAAATGGTGGAAGCTCTCACCTTAAATACCATCCTCAGCTAAAGACAAACGACTATGTTGGGGATAGGGGAAGTCAGTTACGGGAGATGACCAGAAAAACACAGTAAACAAGAGTAAGGTTATTACTTAGATTTAAGTCCTTGCCTTCTGCACTGATAAGAGTTTCTAGAGATAAGGGCACCCCCCTCTTCCTGGTACAGAGAGTGAGACAGATGGAGATTTCCTTTACAAATGTAAATGTCTCTTAACAAAGGTAAGTAAATTCTACTTTTCAGAGTTTCTTTCATGTCTGCATCTCTTAAAAGGAACCAGCCCTAAATAATCCTCATGCCTAAGAGTCATGTCATGGGGTGGCCAATTCCAGTCCCAACAGTTGCATCTTTTGTGTGTTGGGGAATATAAGGTTTAGAAAAGGCTACCTCCACTTAAGGAGTTGGTGATATGTGATTTACAATGAGAAACATGTACTTGAGAAACTCCAGTTTCTAGCACAGAGCTTCCAAAGCCTTTGGAATTTCTTAAGTGGTGAGAGAGATAAAAGTGTATTTTGTTATGTTAGTTAGCTGACTTTTGGAATGCCCCTAGATCACATAAGGATGGACATTGATTTCCAGGGGAACAAACCCTGTGATTAAAAATTTTAGTTTTACCCCTTGACCTCCCAGGAAGGGAGAGAGGAATGGAGCTGGAGGTTGAATCAATTACCAATGGTAAATATTTTAATCAATCCTGCATAATATAATGAAGACTTCATAAAACTCCAAACCAACAGGGTTCAAATAATTTAATATTTGGTTGACACATGGAAGTGATGGGAGAGTGGGATGCTCAGAGAGGGCAGGGAAACTCCATGCTCTTTCACCATACCTTGCTCTATGCTTCTCTTCCATACAGCTGTTCCTCAATTATATCCTTTATGATAAAGCAGTGATCTATTAAGTAAATGTTTCCCTGAGTTCTGTGAGCCACTCTAGCAAATTAATCAAACCCAAGGAAAGAATCATGGGAACCTCTGTTTTATAGCCGTTTGCTCAGAAGCAAAGTGACAACCTGGACTTGAGACTGGCATCTGAAGGGGGAGGGAGTCTTTTGGCACTGAGCTCTTAACCTTTCGAATGTAGTGCTATCTCTGGGCAGATAGTGTTAGAATTGATCTTAAGTGTAGGAAACCCAGCTGGTGTCCAGAACATTTCTTGCATGCTGGTAATGAGGGGAACCCTCCCTCCACATATTGGAAATTGTGTGCAGAACTCTGAATAGAGGACATCCTAACATGCCCCAAATAACTGGCCCCAGAGAAACAATGCTTCTAGATTGCTGATATTTCCAGTTGTGCATATTATATTGTAGGGGAGGAAGAGAAATCCTCTAATCTCTAGGTCCTATTGGCTGGGATACAAATTAAATTGACATAAGACACAGTAACAGAAGAAAAATCAAATAAGTTTAATAACATATATACATTGGAGAAACACAGGAAAACTGGGTAACTCAGTCAGATGGAGGAGCTGTTACCTTCACTATCAACTTCAGCTAAGGACAAAGGAGGATGTTGGGGGTGGGGAGAGTCAGTTATGGGAGATTACCAGAAAAGCACAGTAAACAAGAATAAGGTTATTATGCAGATTTTTCTTGTCTTCCTCATTAATAAGAGTTTCTAGAGGTAAGTTCATCCTCCCTTTTCCTGGTACAGAGAGGGAAATATATTTACAAATGGAGATTTCCCTTACATATGTAAATGTCTCTTACAAAGGGTAACTTCTATTTGGTTTTCTGAGCTCTTCCCCTGTCTGTAGTTTTCAAAAGTAATCAGCCCAAAATAATCCTAATGCCAAAGAGACACATTTTGGGGTGCCCAGTTCTGAGCCCACACAATATTCTGGTCTTCAATATTGTGAATAATTGTATCCTTTCTTGAGATCGTGAGAGGTAAACTTTTATTTTTCCTGAACCAGGATTTACATATTTAAAGGCAAAATTTTGAAAATTATTGTTTACTTTGCCAAGAAAAAGCAAAATGATTCAGGAGATTTGTTTTTCTTTTGTGACGTAGGGAGGGAGAAAAAACATTATTTAGCTTGAAAGCTGCATACCATGTACCATGGACTGTACTGCAAGAGGACTGTATTTGGAATAGTAGTTATAAATGGAGATAGTCAGCTGAAAAACTTCATAAAGAATAGTTAACTCATATTTGAAGATTCATTCATTTTCTGTACTTGCAAAACTAGACAGCCAAATTACAATCATGTAAGAATCATTTTCACTAAGTTTTTTATATTGGTACTATACAGTGATGGGTTCACTCAATCAGCCTGGGCTAGTCAAACTCTTCATATTCCAAAGATCTTAAGGGCTGGCCTTTGACTGGCTCCTGAATGATAACCTTTGAACCTTGGAATACTCTTCTTGATAAGAGCATTTTTGGGGGCTGACCCAGTGGCCCGGTGGTTAAGTTCCCATGTTCCGCTTCTTGGTGGCCCGGGGTTCTCTGATTCAGATCTCGGGTGCAGACATGGCACCGCTTGGCAAAACCCATGCTGTGGCAGGCGTCCCACATATAAAGTAAAGGAAGATGGGCATGGATGTTAGCTCAGGGCCAGCCTTCCTCAGCAAAAAGAGGAGGACTGGCAATAGTTAGCTCAGGGCTAATCTTCCTCTAAAAAAAAAAAAAAGAGAGCATTTTTGGATCATGGAGCCCACATCAAACAGTTTATGCTAATGGTGTGATTTCTGGTGAATACCTGGGGGATTTTTGTACCATTTGTGCTAGGCTGTATCAGACTGAACTCTAACGTGGGGTGCTTGGAGACTAAGAAACTGAGGAGAATTGTGTGTGCTCTCCATGCCTATGTACTGACCTCCAATAAAACCCTGGACTCGAAGACTTAATTAATCTTCTCTGGTTGGCAGTACTTCAAACAAGGCATTAGACAACACTGCTGGGGAAATTGAGTACTGTCTGTGTGACTCCACCAGAAGAGGACAAGTGGAAGCTCATACCTGATGTCTCCTGGACACCACGTACTCAACTTTTTCCTTTGCCAATTTCAATCTATCTATGTATATGTTAAAAGCCATAGCTCTAAAAACTATTCTGAGTTTTGTGAGTTCTCCTAGTGAATCATTGAACCTAGTGGTGGTCTTTGGCACCTCTGACACAAGTACTAAATTCAAACAATTTTCTCAAAGTTTTTTTCTCTTTTTTATATTAAGATTTCAAACTTATTTTTATATTATGTAAAATTTTAAAATTTAGTTCATTCTAAAAATATAAAATAATTTTTTAATTAGCATAAGAAATAAATGAATACATATAAATTCACTGCCCATATTAAATACAAACAAAGAACTTCTAGTATTGCCAAAACTGGAAGTTCTCTCTGATCACTCCCATAACCCTGCTCCCTTGACAGTGACAACCACTCTTCTATATCTTTTATTATTCCTGAGCTTTCAATTCTAAAAATAAACTCATCCATATTCCTAAAATTATATTTTTAATAAATCTCCCCTTTTATTTTTGAATATTATAAATGTGATGTCATATAGTTTGTCCTCTGTATTGCTTTTGTGTTTCTTCAATATTGTGTTCCTAACATCCTACCACATTCATACATTTTCCTGCACTCTTTAATTTCACAACTTCGTAGTATTCTTTTTCTTTAAATCATCAAAATTAAATTGCCTGTTACCTTCTATTATGACCAAAGATGATGCTTTACATGTCACTTGGTGCACAGGTACAAAACCTTGTCTATGTGCATCCCCAGATGTGGCATTGATTGGATATACGGTATACCTATGTTCAACTTTAAAATACAAAAAGCTGTTTTCTAAATTTCTTGTTCTTATTTATACTCTCAACAATAGCGCATAATACCTCAGGTTTCATAGTCTTGCTGACACTTGTTATAGTCAGAAATTTAACATTTTTTTGCCAGTGTAGTTAGGGTGATGGAAGCTTAAATCTTTACACATCTGAAATTATTTTTTGTCCATCATTTTCAGTAGGGATCTTTTCTTTTCTTTTTTTTTTTTTTCATTTTTTTTTTTTTTTGGCTGAGGGAGATTTTCTCTGGACTAACATCTGCTGGCAATTTTCCTCTTTTTCTATGTGAATCACTGTCACCAGGGCCACTGACAGACAACTGGCATTGGTCCATGCCTGGGAAGCAAACCTGGGCCGCTAAAGTGGATTGCACCAAACTTGGCACTAGACCACTGGGGCTGGCCCAGGATCGTTTTTCTTTTGAATGCAGGCAGCATATTTATATATATTTTAACATATGTTCATCCTCAAAGACACCTTCTGACATATTAAATTTTAATTTATATGTGGATCTGTTTCTGTACTCTCTATTTTGATCATCAGGCTATTCAAACTTTGTTCATTGGCAATCTTGCCTTCATACAATTGCGTTGATATCTGCTAGATACTTCATCAAGAATGGCTTGGTCTTCTTGCTCTGGGTTATTCCACAAAAAATTTACAATTGGCTTTTCACTTTTAGAACATATTTAAGTTGTTTTTGGAATTGTGTTGTATTTACAGGCTCCCTTAATAAAACTTATATCTTTAAATATTGAGTCATCCTCATAAACATAATGTCACTGTTTATTTAGATTATTTATTTAAAATCTTTTAATTATGTTTAGTAATTTTCTCCATAAAAGTTTTGAGTATCTATTGTCAGATCTATTTTCCTAAGGACGTTGTGTATTATAAATGTTATCCTTTAAAAGATTATATTCTACATATTTTCTACAGTTAATATTCAGATTAAATATTGATCCTATATTCAGCAACCCAGACAAACTCTTTTATTAATTCTCATAATTTGTCATTTTATTTGTTTACATGAGTCTATCCCTTATATTTTTAAAATTTTGGGTTTTTTTCTCTGCCAGCTGCACCCTCCGGTGAATTGTTACCTACAATTTTCAACATTGGACATCATTACCTTTTATATAATTTTAAAATGCGTATCACCAACCGTCTGTTTATTAGCTTTGATTATAAGATGTCAATTCAATCTGAAGTACTAATTGAAATTATGTTTGAACCACCAAATGCAATACATCTGTGTTACCCTGCACCTTTATTGATGTAAAGGATGATAGAAAAAAACTCATTTGCAACTAAATTATAAACTTTTAGCCATTAAATTGCAAAAGAAGACATTACATTAAAGGTGACTGTCCACCGTTTTTGAAAGCTCTGCCATTTTACCTTTCTAATTCACAAACTTTGGGGGCTAATGATGCTCCCTGTTGAGACAGACTAACCATTCAAAGTGAATACCCAATGAGTGTCATTAACAAAAAAGTCTGGTGCATCTTTTAGCTTAAATTCAAAGGGAATAAAGAGCTATTATTAATGAATAGTTAATAAATTGTAAACATTATGAGCAATTTTTATCCTGAGAGAAAATTAATGAATATATGGAAAGATATGAGGACTTCTCCACAACTTTTTTTACTTCAGTGTAATTAATCCCTTTGAAAATTGTGAATTAGTACGTTTTGCATTGGGGAAAATATAGGGCTCAGCACCAGAATATTTCCTAATTATTTTATTTCTTATCAAATCTCAAGAGAAATCAATAGACATTGCAATGAGTCAACATAATTTTCCTCCTTCTATTAAAAAACACACATACATTTCAGCAACAGAAACGATGAAATAAAGGACCTAATTATCTTATATTTTTAATTTACAATTTTTACATGCATTTGTCTTATTAAGTTGAATAAACTTATTAGAGTAAAACATTAGAATCCTGAGGTTAATACTTAGATAAGTGATGTACATAAAAATGTTCACAAAGAACTGATGAATCATAAGTCTAATCATTTATAAAACTGACAAAAATTTTTTAACCTATATTGTAAAATAAAGTCAAGCTTATTCATTCGTATATCCACATTTATTTAATGTCTACCACATGACAGACACTCTTCTATTAAGCTGATCAATAATTGTAAAGGTCTGTGCTCTGAAAAAGTTCATTAGAAAAATAAACAAAAATGTGAACAAGTAACTGAAAATGATAAATTCTATTAACTTGTCCTATGAATACAATCGAGTAAGTTTTATGAGAGTTCATTCACCTTTGATGTTGAACTCTTTAAAAAATTTTGATTACAGAGTATTTAAACAAACATCTCATAAAATCAAAATGTGTGGCGATCTGAATTTATAAAAAATGAATATCATCTTTATCAGATAACTCAGTGATTAACAAAGATATGCAGCTCATTCAAAATAATCCTTTAAAACTCCATTTCATGTAGTTTTTTGTTAATAGTTGAGTGACATGTGAAAATATACAACTTACCCTACATACCATAAACTGTAATGTCCCTTTGATGAGTACCCAATTTATATCTAGTCAGCAGACTATAATTGTCTGAACATTAGAGTTTACCTCTTATGCATCTTCTGGGAAAATCAAAGTCTCTATTACTTCATAAGATAATCAGAAGGAAAAAATTATAAATAAAACATAAATACATAGAAGTTTGCACATATGTGTAAAATTCTTCAGAGACGTTATTAAGTTAAGGATTAAAATAAATCCATTAAATTTAGCTAAAAGCGAGCCACTGATGGTATCCAAGAGAAAACTATCAGTGGCAAAGACACAGTACAGAATGTAGGGGTCTCAAACTTTATGATGTCTCTACCCAAAGACATATTTCCAAGTACCTCTGTCTGTGGAAAATAATCCTAATTAACTTAACGTTTTAGTCCCTAAAATATTTACTTTTATATAATGCAAATGAATACATTATAAAAGAAATACAACAACATTAGTTATAGTCAAGGAAATTTTCCCAGCTGCATTCCAAGTCAGTCTGAGCATTTTTAATTTGCTACTGCTGTAGTAGCCTTTTGTTTTCTATTTTTCCTATATATCATAAGATGAGGCATCAGTGACAGAACGGTAACGTTTTCACCTATGAACATTATAACCCCTGTTAATAAAATGAGCCCATAAGATGTTCCCCTAAGTCTGATAAAGTCACAGAAGTCACAGCTGCTTCAACCAGTTATCATGGTGAGGAAACTGAAGACAAACACCACACAATTCTTTTGGGTTAAGGATCAGGATTTGGGGAAGTTTATAAGCCAGAGATCTTCAAAGTGGGAAACATATCACCTCACCTCTTCATTAATCTATGAAGTGATGGCAAAACCATTAGATATGTAGTGAATTTGCATTCCAGAAGACAGCCCTATCCCTGTTGCTTATTGTTTTATGGGGTGAGTATGTGTGTGTGGACTTACCATCAAATGACAAATATGATGAACTCTGGTGCCAGAGTCTGGATTTCAGTCAACTGTTGAGCAGAGTATTGAGAAATGTCAGTTGCCTAGCATCTGAAAACCTGGGAACTCAGGGAAAGATTCAACCCTCTGCTGGAGAAAGGTCTAGATCATATAAAAAAGTCACCAGTTACCTGGAAACTCTGAAATGACTCCTAGGGTAATAGTCACAAAGTCCTGCCTGCTCATAGTTATTGTAGATTTGCTAAGAGTTTAAAAATCTGGATGATATAAAATAATATAGGTTTCTATTAAATACAAAGCCTTTAAAGTTTAATGGAAAATTAATTTCTAAGTTATAAGAGTCCCATCAATCTTACAAGCAGTTAACATTTGTTGGGAAATATAGTTACACCTTCTACTATTCCATCAGGTTCAAATATTATACACTTATATACATATCTTAAAAATAAATAGAATTCCTTCAGGAGTTGTTTAGAAAATAGAAGACGATTGGTTATGCACACAACTGTAATCCATATTTGGGTTAAGGAAGATTGAGTCAAATCCTTTTTTAAATTTTCTGATTAGAAATGATATTACCTAAGTGGAATGAAAATATTGTTATATGTGAATACATTCATTCAGCTATGGTAAGATGTAAAATTAACTGTCAAATGTTTTAAGAAATCGTGACCATATTACTAGGTGTGTGTGTGTGCTAACAAGGAATATGCATATCCGGCACTATTTGTGCTAGTATGATTTCATAGAATTTCATTTATTATAGTAAGAGATTTGATTCCCCTCCACATATGTATGATGAATTCCTTTAGATGTGCAAGTGTAGGCTGAAATCTGTTATTACTGTTATTAGTATTGTAGCATGAGGTCTTAAATTAAGTTTACTTATAAATTTAATTCCTTAGATTTATACAAATTATTTATTTTACTATTACTTCTTGTTACTGCAAAGAGTTTACATTTTAAAGTGAAATCAAATATAAAATGACACCTTCCATTTAAAATACTTGAAGAGGGGCCGGCCCCATGGCAGGGTGGTTAAGTTTGTATACTCCACTCTAGTGGCCCAGGGTTTCGCTGGTTCGGATCCTGGGAGCAGATATGGCACTTCTCATCAGGCCATGTTGAGGGGGCGTCCCACATGCCACAACTAGAAGGACCCACAACTAAAAGTATACAACTGTCTACTGGGGGGATTTACTGGGGGAGAAAAAAGTGAAAAAAAAAAAAAAAGATTGGCAAGTTGTTAGCTCAGGTGCCAATCTTCAAAAAAAAAAAAAAGACTGATTCTTTCTTTAAAAAAAAATAAATAAAAATACTTGAAGATTTTTAATTAACTAATTTTTTAAATGAGAGCAATCACTATGCAAAGGTTCCTCAAAAGTGATTGTTAAGATTATATATATATATATAAAATATGCTTTTAATAAAAGTTATAAAATTTATAGTCAATAACTGGATAGATAGCGAATAAACATGTGTGCAAACAGAAACCAGCTTCAAGGGCATAAAAACATCTCATAGCAATAATTATCCTCAACTTTCTGAACCCCAAGGAAATGTTATATATCTCACTTTACAGTTCCTCATGAACCACACATAGCCTTTTGAAATGTATCCTCATACTCACTATTGGTAACTTTTGCAGATACTATGTTTGGACTTGACGTTTTTAGCAGGAGTGGAAAGGACAGTAAATTTTATTATGGACTGCACTAACAGTAGTTTCAGAGTTAGGAAAAAATCTGGATTTCTTGCAGGTAAACTGTTATACAAGTTGTAGCTAAAGATAATAAAACAAAAGATCTGGCTTAAAAGAAACAATTGAGACTCTCTACCTTTGGACTATATCACACATATGGAAGGCATAAATATGCAAAGCTACATGTTAGATGGTCTTCTAAGAATGGATTTATCCTTGAATAAATACATGATGTCAGTCTTACTTCAACCAAATATCATCCATCTTATAGTCTGGTAAATGATCTTTTCTGGCCACTGGAAGATCTTAATTACCAGCTGAAAGAACAGTATATGACTTTTGAGGCAACTACATAGGAGAAAAATGAATAAAAACCAGTATTTCTCCAGAAAGGGGATACTGTGTGTGGAAAATAACTCATAAAAATAAAGACAAAAAACACTAAAGCTAATGGTGACTAGTCAATTTTCTTGGATATCTTCATAAATCAGGGAGAAAGAGGTACAAAACTCAGCTGTTTGTGCATCTTTTAAGCATATCTGAAGTGAAAGGCTGTTATATGAAATTACTAAGACAAAATTCCAAGAAATGACCATAAATATGTTTAGTTTATGAAAACATGTTTTAAATATTTTTGATCTACTTTATGGAAACCATCATTGATCCAAAAACATTTAATAAACATATTTTTGTACTCACACATCCTCTGATTTAGATTTTAAATGATAGAAAATATAGACACAACTTACTAGCCAATAGGAATGCACTTTAGAAATTTTAATATTCCTGAGTAAGTGCTTCAAGAAAACCATGATGGAAAGTGTGCCATGAAAGGAAGCCCAATTGAATGGCTCATTTTTCAGCCAAAACATTTTATTGTGTGAATCTAAGGCTTAGCTCCTTGCAGAGCTTGATTTTGGAACTGGCTTGACCTTACCTTCCTACCCAATTTGAGGCAGGGAAGCTAATAGAGAGAAACAGTAAAGCGCTGGACACATTCAGGCCAAAGTGCAAGTGCATCAAATGTACAGGACAGTGAACTTTAACAGTATATGCACCCACTTGAAAATATGACCCAATCCTATTCATTGATCCTTCAGTGAAGAGCCCAAGCCTAGTGTTCACTACAAGAATCTAACTTTGTAATTAGCCTTAAGTAGAAGTTGTCTTCGTTTTGATATATGAAAAAGGCTCCACACAACTAACTTCTTCATATCAAAAAGATAAACCATTCCATTCAAAGCAAAAATTGTGAAAGTGTAGGTCTGGAGGTCAACAAAAGTCACATCAGTTAAGAAGCACCTTATGATGTCTTTAAGGGAAAAACAAGTTGCTAAATTTTCTGAAGACAAGTTCATTAAAAATATATGTTAATGGAAGCATACCAAAATTCAACTTTCAAATATTGGATATTAAAGTTCCCTAATTGATAAAATAAAAATATTTTTTAGTTTAGAGAGATTAGAAACACAACATATCAAAAATCATGAAACAATGTTAAAGCAATATTTAGAATAAAATTTATAGAATTAAATACTTACATTATAAATCAAAAAAAGTTTTAAATGACTATCCAAAGCTTTCACTTTAAGAAAGTGGGTGAAGAAGACAAAATTAAATCCAAGCCAGTAGAAACAAGGAAATAATAGAGATAAGAACAGACATCAACGGAATTGAGAATGAAAACAACAGAGTAAACCAGTCAAAGCAAAAACAATTTTTTTGAAAAGATTAATAAAATTGTTTAGCCAGAATGCATACAACTCGGTAAAAAAGATAAGTCACAGGAAAGAAAAAAAATAGAGAACATCACTGGATACATTAATGAAATTTATATGTCTGACTTAAGGACAATAATGGGATTTTATCTGCAATTTCAGGCCAATAAATTTGACAACTTACACTAAATGGAAAATTGTTAACATGTATGATTGGCCCCATGAATACAAATTTATTTTAACATTAAAAAATTAATCAAGACAATTCACCATATTATCATCCTAAACAAGAAAAAAACATCTCAATAGAAACAGAAAAGAATTATTGGATATAATTCAACATTAATTTGTAACAAAATATCTCAGCAAATTAAGAATAAAATGGAACTTCCTGCATGTTATAAAGGGCAAATACCAAAAACTCTACAGTTAACATAATACTTAATGATGAAAGAATGAATGTTTTCCCCCAATATAGGAAACAAGACAAGAATGTGTGCTCTCACTACTTCCATTCTACATTGTACTGGTGGTTCTAGCTGTGCAATAAGGCCAAAAAGGAAAAAAAAAGAGAGAAAAAAAAGAAATAAAAGTTGGAAAAGAGAAAGAAATAGTATCTTCTTTCAAATTTTTAAATGTGAAAATTACCATTTGCAACAGCAGCAAAGCATGAAATACTTATGAGTAAACCTAATGAAATATGTAGAAGAGCTGTATGCTTTCAACAAAACATTGATGTGAACTGAAGAACCATATAAGTGGAGAGATGAAATGTGGCCACGACCTGGAAGATTCATTACTCCTAACACATTGGTTATCTCCAAATTGATCTGCAGCTATAAAGTGACACAAATCAACTTCTGGCAGTCCTGTTGTAGAACTTCAGAACCTGAAACTAAATAGTAAAAGCAAAGGCCAAAAGTAGTCAAATCTTGGAAAACCTGTTGCGTGATTTCAACATGTGATTCTGATATCTGATTTCAACATGTGCTATAAAGCTACAGTGATCAAGAGCAGCAGAAAGAGTTCAGAAATTGATCCACACATATGTGGTGAATTAATTTCACAAATTACCGAAGTAAAACTATAGAAAAAGGATATTCTTTTGGAAAAAAGGGTAGTTAATCAAATGAACATTATTTACTAAAAAAAGAAGAAGAAAAGAAAAAAAGAAGAGAAGGGAGAGAGAGAAGGAGGGAGAGAGGGAGGGAAGGAAGTAGACATGAAAAATAGAAGGAAGGAAGGAAGGAGAGAAGGAAGGTAGGAAAGAAGAAAGGAAGGAAGAAAAGAAAGAACCATAAATCTTACAAGAAATTGCATTTCAAAATCCAGGGAAAAGTGATACGCCTAAATATAAAACCTAAGAAAAATTTCTTGAATAACACATAGGAGAAAATCTTCTTGACCTTGAGTTAGGAACATTTTCTTATATATTACATGTAAAGCACAAATATATGAGTGAAAGGTAATAAGTTAAACTTAAAATTATAATCTGCTTTTAAAAAGATACTGTCAAAAAATGAAGAGCTAAGCCACAAATTAGAAAAAATACTGGCAAAGTGCATATCTATTAAAGACTTTTGTCCCGAATAAATAAGGAATTCTTATAACTCAATAATAATGAAACAAACAACCAAATAAGGAAGAGGTTTTCACAGGTATTTCACCGAAGAAAAAGTACAGATAGCAAATAAGCACATGGAAAAATATTCAAAATGATTAGCCAGTATGGAAATTCAAATTAAAATCACAATGAGAAATACATTCCTAACTGTTAAAATAGCTAAAACTTTAAAAAAGAAAAGGTAAAAAAAAGAAAATGCCAAGTGCTGGTGACGATTTAAAGCAATAGGAACCCTCAAACACTGTTGGGATCAATACCAAACAGCACAATAATTTTGTTAATGTTTGTCAGTCTCTTAAACAACTTATACGTACAATGGGTTCCAGCAATTTTACTCCTATTTATCCAAGATAAGTTAAAACATAGGTCGACACAAAGAGGAGATTTATACATAGTTTTTCTAAATTGAAGGTAGACCAAATGGCCATCAACTGGTGACACATTTATTGTATGGACATCTACTTAGTAATGAAAGAAAAAAACCCTGATACTGTAAAAAGAATATGATTGAATCTCAAATACATAATAAGCCAGATTCAAAAGGCTACACACTGTTATTGGTTCACAAACTGGCCCAGTACAAGTAGGGCAAGAAGAGAATGAAGAAAGAGCCAGAGCACTCCAGATGGGTAAGTGGAAGTTTTATTAAGCGAGGAAACTTACATAAGAGATTTGTCTTGGGTGACTGCAAGAAGAGTAGATCTCTGCACTTGCTTGCCAAAGCTTAAAAGTTTATGTAGAGGCCTTAATAGGCTTCAGCCAAGTATTTAGTCCAGATGGTCTCAACACCTTACTCTCTCAAGTCTGTGTCCTTGACATTCCTACTACAGGAATACTAGGTGGAATGTACATTCCAATGACAGTGGAGACAGGAAGGAACCTTTGATTACCTGGGGCCGGCTCATGGGTCAACCCGCAGTCATGTCCTCTTGATGACCTCCTCCAACAACTGTATAATTCCACTTAGATCACATTCTGAAAATGGCAAAAACAGGACATGAATCACACCAATGGTATCCCAGTAGCTGTAAGAAGCTGGAAGAGGGATAGATTGTCTATAAAGGGGAACAAGGGAATTTATTAGGATGGAGGAAATATTCTGTCTTGATTGTGGTGTTGGTTTCAAGACTGTTTGTGTTTGTCAAAATTCACCAAACTGCAAACCTGAAAGTGGTGGTAATTTACTGTAGGAAATCTATGGCACAATAAACCTGACTTTAAAAACCTGACAATTTCCAACTTATTATTTTACGATTTTAACCATTTCTTAAATTGAAATATTTTTTATTTATTGTTCTTTCTGCTTCTTCCTGAATGAAACTCCTTTCAAGATTTTCAATTATAACTTTTTGTTCAATAAATTCAATCTCCATTTTTATCCTTGTTTTCTTTAGGGTTTAATAATACCTCTTTTTTCTTCATAAATTCTCTTCTTCCCTTGCTTCCATAATAACTCACTATACTGATTCTCCTCCTATCTTTCTTCATTCACTTTTCTGTTTGCCTCATTACAAATTATTTTTATGTACTCCCATTTCTTAAATTGCTAATTTAGTTTCATACATTAGTAAATAAGGATTATGTATTTGACAGATGTCAATCAGGGGGTAGTAGTTTTTAATGGCCTGATGGTGATCTTTGCAAGCCAATTTTTAAATAGTATCTTGCATAATATCACAGATCTTTCTTTAGATGCAGAGGGACTCTACCTGCTTTGATGATTGGAAGATTGGATTTACTAAAGATACGCACACACACACATATAATGTACACATATATTTGTATATATGTACATTATGTGTATATGTACACGCATATGCATGTATATATTTATAATCTTTTAAATGAGTAAAATAAAATGGAATTGGACAGGAAAATTAGGTATCTAAGTATTAATCTTTTCTGTTGAAGATGGTGCTTAAGTCAATTCTTCTACTTCCTAAGAGTTTGTCCATTGGAAAGTCATTTAATAGCTTGAAGTCTTGCTTTCCTCTTCTGCAAAATATGTAAAATAACGTCAACCTCAAAGGCTGATGTAAAGATTAAGAACTTAACTGGAAAATTGTAATTCATTACTTGATGCATTATGAATTCTCTATGCAAATAGACCGCCCGTGCATATAGATACACAATGTGGTTTATTTCACCTTGTTTTACTTGTGCATTTAGATCTAGAAAATCTATAATTTCATTCTCCTGTAGGCTCAGAATCACAGACAATAATTGCAAAAAGTCAACACAAGTCTGAAATCATAAAATAAGTTTATTTTTCTTATCCATTGCTCAGCTTATAGTACTTCTTTAAACGTTGTGCAGTGGATTTATTAATTTCTCCTTCTCATTAATTTCACTCAAGAGCAGAGTTGGATTTCAGGTTAAATTTACCCAGATAAAGGGAGGGGCACATACACACACGGGCAAAGGGAAGAATAATAATTTGGTCCTGGGCTATGGACCCTTTTGGAATAAGGTAAAAACACAAAGAAAAAGGGAATGTAAATAGCCAAATATAATTAATTTTATTTTTTACTTTGGCAAAGGACTTTAAAGTAACATAGAGATCAGGAAGCACTTCATAATGCAATCCCTGCATAATGTTTGATTGCATATATCTTCATGTGATCATATTTTATTTTCCTTTGAGACTGAATTTTCTGCTTTTAGAGTACTGACTTCACAATTAAAACTACTATAATCTACTCTCCATGGTTACTCAATCCTCTTTAAAGAAAGCAAAATAAAAGTTCAGCAACATGTATTTGCTTAGAAGTAAATTTACTCAAATTTTTACAAATAAATAATTCAAATTTTTACTGCATTTTATTTCACTTAAAAATAAAATTTTTCTTCTTTTTATTTTTAAGTCTGAGAACCTCTAATAAAACATAAAATACTAGACTACACAAATAAGACACTGGAAATGAAGCTATAAGGATTTGGTGAAGTGGACAAGTACTGTGTCTGCTACCACATGACATTAATTTGATAGTGTACTTTGTAATGACAACAATTGTCTGGTTCATTTTTATTTTTTTAATTCTTCTTTTTTCCCCCAAAGCTCCCCCGACCCAGTACGTAGTTGTATATTCTACTTGTGAGTGCCCCTGGTTGTGCTATGTGGGATGCTGCCTCAGCATGACCTGAGAAGTAGTGTCATGTCCAAGCCCAGGATCAGAACCAGCGAAATCTCAGGCTGCCTAAGCAGAGCACCTGAACTTAACCACGGGGCCAGCCTCCTGCTTAATTTTTAAAACACTATGAAATCATTCTTAAGAATATGACAGATGTCAAAATATTGGTTATTTGGAAAGGTCAATATTTTTGCTGCTTGGGGTGCACAAGAGTGAGTTCTGGGAGGCAATGTACAAATTTTGGAGTTAAAGAACACACAGAGTGGTCTTGAGAAGAAAAAAAATACAATTCATTTAAACTCACATACTTGTTTGCGAATGGGAGGGAATTCAGTAAGGATATTTTCCTTGCATTTTGGATGTGGGCTGGTAGAGAAAGAATAGAACAACATATGTTACATTTGCAGAACCTGAAGTGAAATATTTGGACTTAGAGCAGTGATTTGAGAGGTCTACTACCCAGATTCAATACATAAAATTGTTTATTATATTCAAATGCTTGCCCATTTGTCCACTAATTTTCCTCTTTCTTCAGTCATCATACTTACAATGGTGCATTATTCTAGGCTGTTTTTTCTTTTTATGTGTAAATAACCTCATTAACATTTCTACTCTCTCCTGTAAGTTTTGGAGAGGGAAATATTTACACCAAATGCAAGTTTAAGTAAACTACATTTGTAATAAATGACCAGAAAAAATTAAATTTCACTGACTGAGTTCATCCTTTTGGGATTGGCAGACATCCTGGAGCTACAGAACATCCTCTTTTTGCTCTTTTTTGTGATTTACACATTTACAGTTTTGGGGAATGTTAGGATGACCCTCTTATTCAGGATTGATTCCTGACTTCACACACCCATTTATTTCTCCCTCGCTAACCTGCCCTTTGTGGATGTTTGTTATTCATCCACAATCACCCCAAAGATGCCAGTGGACTTATTATCAGAGAAGAAAACCATCTCCTTCACTGGCTGCTTCCAGCAGATGTACGTACTTCTTCATTGCCATGGCCACAACTGAATGCATTCTCTTTGAGCTAATGGCCTATGACCATTATGTGGCCATATGAAACCCTCTCCTTTACTCGTTGATCATGTCCAGGACAGAGTGCCTTAAAATGGCAGCAGGGGTTTTTCCAGCAGGATTGTTGAACTCCATGGTTAACATGAGTTATGTAAGCAGCTTGCCATTCTGCAGTTCCAATGTCATCCACCACTTCTTCTGTGACAGCCCTCCACTTTTAAAGCTCTCATGCTTCAGACATACACTTGAATGAAAGTATCTTTTCCACTTTTGCTGGTGTGAATATGGTCAGGACTCTGCTGGTCATCCTCACCTCCTACTCCTACATTCTCTTCTCTACCTTTCATATGCATTCATGGAAAGGGAAGCACAAAACATTCTCCCTGTGTGCCTCTCACCTGACAACTATGATTTTGTTCTGCTCCACTTCCATCTACCTACATCTGAGACCCAGTTCCAACTACTCCCTGAATCAAGATAAAGTGGCTTCCATGTTCTTTACAGTGTTGATCCCCATGTTGAATCCTCTGACCTATAGCCTCAGGAATAAGGAAGTAAAGAAGGATATATAGTGTGATTACCAGGAAAAGGATCCCTTCATTTCTGTGATTGTTTGATAATTTTCCAGAATAAATAGAATATTTGATGAACTTTCAAAGCCTGGTTCAAACCTACGGTTTTTCATCAGAAAATGTTTTCTTTTTTAGGTAATTGTGTTCTGTGATATTGTAATAAGTGTATGTATCCGATTAGGTATAAGGTAAATTACCAAACTTATATAAGTCCATGGAAATTTTATCTAATCATTGTATCTCTTCCCTGAGTCCTCAAAAATTGGTAATGAAATCCTAGTTTGGCAACAAAAGGGATTAAGTGTTTAGAGACAAAAATCACAATATCACATGAAACTAGCTATGTAGAATATTTTTAATTGTCCATTTATTCTCTCTCATACATTCTTTTTTGCCGTTTATGATTTTAAGAGATTGTTATATCACATATGTCAAAAATGTTTTAAATTTAAATAGATTTATTTTTTAATTTATTGAATTATCTCTGAGGGAGACACTTAAACCAGATTTAAGGACTTTAGTTTTAACTGCACCTTAAACTCTCCACCTTTTATTTCTTTTATCCCTCTCACACACATATATATATTCCTTAAAGAATAAGTGCGAGTTTGTGAAAAACTGTGCAATCAAGAAAACTGCTATCTGACTAGAATGCACCAATTACAACAGCTCTCCTTCTATTAGCTTCCCTTCTCTTCAAAAATTTCCAATATTTTTCTCACTTTCTCTCTTCTAGACTGACACATGCACGCAAAGCAGCGTGCACACATGTTCAGCTGCTGCAAAGGGTTTAATCAGTGCAGTGTTCCAAAGTGTATAGATTAATGTTCAATGAATTAATCCAAACATGCTTTTTACAATAGGCTTATGGATTTCCTGCATAAAGAAATATTCCATCAATTGCCAATAAAAATAAAAATTGATCTTATCATTAAGGCTAAGCATTATTAATATAGAAGTAGACAGGGAGTTGGTTTAAAAGAGCTCTGGAGCAAACTGAGTGAGTCCAGGGCTTGATAAGGAGACAGTCATACTTATAGTTTTTTGGAGAGAAATTCTCCATGTCCCTACCCTTATGCTTGTTGCTGATATTGCACCTGATAGAAATTGTGATGTTCAAATCATCTGAAATGTGGCATAGTTGACCTCATGACATGTCACAAAAAGGTCATCCAGCTTGACCATCCAATACTCTTAACAGTCCACGTAGGTGACCTTTGCCAGATGAATGTTCATGAAGGCACTGGTGTTGCATGTGCATCTGTGGGATATGCTTTCACTCCACAGACACACAGTGGTTACCTGGCCCTAGAGGCTCTGCAGCAGAATGGTCAAGCTGTTCTCAGAGACGGTTTGCTCTTTCACTGAGTGACTTACCTAGATTCTTCTGCACCAACTGGCTTCTCATTGGGTAATTCTTCTTTCCCTGTCCTGTGTATTTAATGGAATCATATATAGGATCACGACATTTCACAAGTAAATACTCATATTGCATTCTTTCAATTAAATGCTTTAATTTCCAGTAAAACTTAGGAATAAAAACAGTGTTTAGGAGATGAAATCCATTTATTCTGATATTTGGGCTTTTAGATATGTCATATTTTAAGCCATATCCTCTGCTCTCTAATTCAGCTTTCATACATTTAATTTGTCTTATTTACAGGGTTTGCAAATATTTCCAACTTTGGGAGCTATTATCACTAATGATATTACTTACTGTTTAATTCATTGGATATATGCTTCTTATGTAAATTTTGACTATTTGTTTAACCCATCATTATTTGTAAAAACATTTTTTATATTATCACATTTTCTTCCTTATTGCTCAATAAATTTATGTGAAAAATGTTCCAAATGTTTTTTATTTTACTTAACTCAAATTTAAATTGTAAAAGCACTGAGACTTCTAATTATTGTATTGAGTATGATTTTTATCATTCTCTTCTTTCTTTAGAATCTGATAATATTTATTAAACTTTCCTCTATGAATGTAATATTATTTTTACCTTTGCTGTACTATCTATATTGCTCATGTTTTTCTAATTTTCCCAGTCTTTTATTTCACTTGAATGTTTATTGTTATCAGAGTCCCCAAAAATACACTTATTAATCAGTGTTTTGCCTTATTCAATGGTTTTTGCGTATTTTTTTTTTGAGGACGATTAGCCCTGAGCTAACGTCTATGCCCATCTTCTTCTATTTTATATGTGGGACGCCTGCCCTAGCATGGCTTGACAAATGGTGCATAGATCCACACCCAGGATCCGAACCAGCCAACCCTGGGCCACAGAAGTGTAACATGCGAACTTAACCAGTGAACCACTGGGCAGGTCCCATTAAGTAATTTGTGTCTAAAAATTAATGAAGGAAGTTTGAAATGCATGCCTTTAGGCTGTGTTTGGGTCAACATTTTCATCAGTGATTAGATGAGGCCAAGTAGGGAATAGCTTGCAAATCCTGTGAATATCACAAAGGAGGAAAATAAGCAAACAAATTGGAAGGAGTGAAAATAACAATATTCAAGAATCATAGAGATCCAAATAAACAAGCAAAACAAGAAAAGGCTGATGTTATTAATAGATGGAGTCCTGCATTTAGGCAGAAAAAATGTGTACAAACAGTAAGATATTAGTATATAAAAATAATTTGGACTTAATTTGTTAATGAAAACTAATATGGACAATGTCATTTTCATAGATCTATTAAAAATGAGAAGTCATACATTTTGTAAGCAATAATTAGATAAAGGCTAGTGCCGAGATTAACTGAAATGATAATTTCATTTAACGCATGGGTCAAATAAAATCAAAGATAGTGTGTTAATTCATAGTCACCACATTTCAGAGGCAGAGGTAAACAATCTTATGTTCACAAGGTAATATCCAAATGGTTGGGTGTATGGGGAAAAAATAAAATAGAAAGCAATTGAACTCATATGCAAATATGTAATCTGTACAAGAGGAAGATATGAAGAAATTTGGTGAAAATATATAGCTTAGTAAAATATATAGCTTTACTGAAACAATTATGAAACAAATAGCTTTATTGAAAATACGTAGAAGGCATGTCAAATAGAATGTGTGGCATCAGAAAGTAGAAATGTGGTTATTCATTGCTAAACAGATAGAATTTATCATTTTGGCTTGGAAATTGACATGAACTATTTTTAAGATTCTATTTAAATTTTGTGATTATAATCCTTCTTTGAAAATGTTACATATATCCAGGTACCATCTTAAATCTAAGAATAATCCTTGTGGTATTCCAGCCACTTAACAAAAATTATTACCTGTGGATTTGTTACTAAAGAAAATGATGAATGTTGATGAAGATATTTGAAGGTTTTGAAAATCGGAGACCAACCTGATGAAAAATCTGAGTTTCTGAATGGGGCTCGAAACCCTCAACTTCCTGAAATTGTACGACTATTTTAACTTTGTGTTGTAAAACAAATGAAATTAATAAAATATAATTTACTAGCTCAGTTTGTTTTGAGGGAATGTCACATTCATTAACTTATTGGTAGGAGAAACAGAAAGAGAGATAAAAGGTACAGACTTGTAGATGATATGGAAATAAGTTTATTTAACTGGAATACAGAATGAGTAAAATGAAATGTGAAATAAAGTTTGAGGTTTTATTTTATAAATCATAAAATTCTTATGCAATTCATATACAAGTGATTGTAATGACATAGCTTTATCCTCCAATGGTAATACCCAATTCCAATAGAGAAAACTAACACGGGCTCATAAAATGATGCCAACAGAGATCAGAAGCAAAGTGACAAGAAACAGGTTCTATCTTTAAATGGGCCATTGCCAGTAATTATTTTTCTAAAGTGTCTAAAAATTGCAAAATACACTCTTTTCCTATTTCTTAATTTTGATTTTTCCCTTTAAAATGCAGACATATTACATTTCCCCGAGGATAAGGCTGTATAACTTCATATAAGATTCATATGAAGTAGCTATTTACCATTGATCTGTTCAGATGATAATAACATATTTGATGTGAACAAAAAAACACATGGGAGTTTAAAGACACTGACATTCTACTAAGAATCTTAATACTGAAGTTTGAGTCACTGAGAGCAGACTCTGTCCAATAGGTTGTTTGCTGTATACATCTCACAAATATCTTGTGGTCTATCTCTTCCTCAATTTCACTTTCTCTTATCAAAAGCATAGTCTGTGATATGATTCTCTTCATCTTCTTTGTCAATGATATCATTGTCCATTTCAAGGATCTTTATTGATGGATTTGTAAACAGTAAGGAAAAAATACGAGTATCAGCAGCAATGCATTTGCACAATGCTACTTATTTTGAGAGTTATGATTTGCTAAAACATTTTAAAATTAACTGGCATCCATCAACATTGAGCTCAATTATGCACTAAACAACATAAACACCTTTATAGCTAAATAATCTCAAACAAGAAGAGCAAAGTTGGAGGCAACACATTTCCTGATTTCAAACTATATTACAACAATGTAGTAATGAAAACAGTTTGGTATAGGAAAGCAAACGGATACATAAATTAATAGAAGAGAATAGAGAACCCAGAATTAAGCCCACTCATATATGATCAGCTAATTTTCAACAAAGACGCAAAGTATACACAATAGGGAAAGCCTCTTCAATAAGTGGTGTTGGCAAAACTGGATATCCACATATGAAAGAATGACACTGGACCCCTATCTTACACCATAGACAAAAATCAACTCAAATTAAATTAAAGACTTAAATGTGAAACCTGAAGCCATAAAACTCCCAGACGAAAACATAGGCAAAAGGCTCCTTGACTTTAGTTTTTGCAATGATTTTTTGGATCTGACACCAAAAGCACAAGAAACAAAAGCAAAAACAAACAAGTGGGATGGCACCAAACTAAAAAGTGTCTGCACAGCAAGGAAACAATCAACAAAATGAGAAGGCAAACTATAGAATGAGAGAAATATATTTACAAATCATATATCTGATAAGGGCCTAATATCCAAAATATATAAAGATCTTATAACTCAAAAGCAAAACGAAACAAAATAACGTGATTAAAATTTGGGCAAAGGACCTGAGTAGGTCCTTTCCAAAGAAGACATAAAAATGACCAACAGGTGTATAAAAACATGCTCAAGATCACTAACGCAAAAGCAAATCAAAACCACAATGAGCTATCACCTCTCACACCTGGTAGGACATTTATTATCAAAAAGACAAGAGAAAACAAATATTGGCAAGTATATGGAGAAAAAAGAACACTTACACACTGTTGGTGGGAATGGAAATTGGTACGGCCACTATGGAAAACAGTATAGAGGTTCCTCAAAAAATTAAAAATAGAACTATCATGTGATCCAGTAATCCCACTTCTGGGTATATATCCAAGGGAAAAGGAACCACTGTCTTAAAGAGATATCTGTACTTCCATGTTTATTGCGGTGTTCTTCACAATAGCCAGAATATGGAAACAATCTAATTATCCATCAACAAATGAATAGATGAAGAAGATGTAATATACACAATGGAATATTGTTCAGTCTTGAAAAGAAAGGAATCCTGTCATAGATGAACCTGGAGGACCATATGCTAGGACAATACTGTATAGTATCACTCATATGTGGAATGTATAAAAAAAAATCAAACTCATAGAAACAGAGAATGGAAATCATCGTTGCTACGGGGGCAGAAATGGGAAGATGTTGGTCAAAGGGTATAAGCCTTCTGTTATAAGATGAATAAGTTCTGGGGATCCAATGTGCAGAAAGGTGACTACAGTTAATAATACCGTATAATATACTTAAAATTTGCTAACAGAGTAGCTTTAAGCATTCTCACAAAAAATAAATAAAAATGACAACTAGGTGAGGTGATAGATGTGTTAACTTTATTGTGATAATGATTTCACAATGTATATGTATATGAAATCAACTTGTACACTTTACATGTATTATAATTTTGTATTTTATATTTTTTTGTCAAGTGTGCCTCAATAAAGCTGGAAACAACAACAAACAGCATTATAAATACCATTCCATTATTTCCTAGCATGATTCTAAAAAATTCAAATTATGTGAATGTCTTGACTAAGTAAAGAAAAATTATCAAAATGACTGTGTTCTTTTGTCTCTCTAATAAATTCAAATTTCATTGTGTTTTGTGTTATCCTTTATTTACATCAGCACTATTTTTTTTTTTTTTTTTTTGGTGAGGAAGTTTGGCCCTGAGCTAACATCTGTTACCAGTCTTTCCCCTTTTGTTTTCTTGCCAAAGCTCCGGTACATAGTTGCACATCCTAGTTGTAAGTTCTTCTAGTTCTTCTATGTGGAATACTGCCACAGGATGGCTTGATGAACAGTGTATAGGTCTGTGCCCAGGACCTGAACCAGGAAATCCTGGGCCATCAAAGCGGAGCCCATGAACTTAACCACTGTGACACTGGGCAGGCCCCACTAACTTTTGAATTTCCGTTGCATGTAGCCTTGAATAGAAATGCCATCAATACCTGATAGATTTAGTAGGTGTGGGATGGGCTCTAGAAGACTTCTTTAACTCGCACACAAAAGCAGTATAAAATACTGGTCTAGATATAATCTATATTCCATGGATTAGAGGCCACACTCACTTTTTCTCATCTGCAATGGACAAAATTTTAACATTCTTCCATGGAAAAAGGTAAAGTGACATTTTAAAATTTTTATCACCAAATAGTCTTATAAAAAGTTGTACATCCCAACAATACAAGTATTATTTTGTATTCTTTCCACTGATGATTACCAAATTATCTTGATGCCTGGAAGATAAAAAATATATGGATCTGTATGATAATGAATGATCCTAATGACTAATTGTGATTGTTTTCAATGAAATGAAGAAATATGATGGATTTCTGTAATGATGGTCTGAGGACCTCTGCAATCCTCTCTTCAGTAAAGCAAAGAAACCAGTGACAAAAATTTAAATTAACTTATTCAGAACTCTAGAAATCAAGTATAAGTTTGAAACAATTACAACAGTTTTATTTACTCAATAAAAGCTGCTGACCTTGGTAAGAATAACAGGTTTGTGGTGTTGCAACTTGACCTAATCCCGCTACAGTTCTCACAGCTATGCAGTAGGCACAAAAATCACCATCTTGGCAACAATGGTAACTGAAAACCAGGAGCCTTGCAGACACTGGAGTGTGTAAACTGAGTTTGGAGCTCCCAAGTATGCCCCATCCTCAGAGGAATCGTTAACACATTCTATGAAACATAAGCATAATACAGGCTCTTATATTGGATCATAATTCAATAAAAAGACCTTAATAGCAATGAAAAGTCCCATCTATGTAGATATTAAAAATTTATCAGACTAGAATCCCCAAAAGGAAGATATAAACTGTATATACAGGATAATGTAACATAAAAAAGAGTACTACATATTAAAAGTGATGCAATTGCTGCAAAAGTCAGTAGAGGTGTTTATGCGCTCTTAACATTAACCAGGATGTAATTAAAATATCTTACTTTTGGTTCTGTCTTAAATAATTAGAAAGTATGAAAAAGAAACTATGTGAAAAGCAGTAATATATGAATTAAAAAGAGAAAAACAGAAATGGGTGAGATTTTATGAGTGCATATTTTCTACTGGTCCATGCATTTACAATGTGTTGATTTGAACTTGATTCAATTGAGGGATTTTTAAATGTTTCAAGAGGAGTTGATGCATCAGATAAACAGTACAGGATGAGATTAGGCAGACAGACTAAATCATATATGCTCAAAAACTATCCAGCTCACATTTTCTGCTACAGCCTCCCTATATCACTTCCCTGTTATTACTCTGAAATTGTCGTTGGTACCACCTCACTGTTCAGAAGAGAGTAGGATGACCAGGAGACGTCAGGGTCAGATGATAAAAATTTCACAAATTACTTCATATATACAGTTAATGTCATCATCTAATTGTATGCCTGTCTTAGCTGAGGCTACACATGGGAGAGACATGTGATAGCTAGATTTCTAATTACAAATTGCAGAAATGCAATACAAACTTACCTAATCAAAATAATGAGATATAATGCATGCATAATAGGGTGTCTCATAGGACCCACGAAACCCACAGGAGCCTGAATTCAGTACCTGTACCCAGGAAAAAACTTAAAGCAAGGACATATATTCTTTTATTTATTTATTTGTTTACTTTAGTTACTTACTTACTTATTTATTTATTTATTTATTTCTGATGAGAAAGAATGGTGCCGAGCTAAGATCTGTTACTGATCTTACCCTTTTCGCACGAGGAAGACTGTCGCTGAGCTAACATCTGTGCCAATATCTGCATTTTGTGTCTGGGACACTGCCAAAACATGTTGTGATGAGCAGTGTGTAGGTCCACACCCGGTATCTGAACTCATGAACCCTGGGGCACCAAAATGGAGAACGCAACTTTAACCACTACAGCACTGGGACAGCACCTCCCATTTTTTTAAATTGTGATAACATTGGTTTATAACGTTATATAAATTTAGGGAGTACATCATGTTTCAGTTTCTGTGTAGGTTACATCATGTTCGCCATCCAAAGACTAATTGCAATCTATCACCACACAAATGTGCCTAATCACCCCCTTTGCCCTCCTCCATGATCCCTTCCCCTCTGGTAACCACCAATCAAATCTCTGTCTCTATGTGTTTGCTTGTTGTTGTTTTTATCTTCTATTTATGCGTGTGATCATATGGTATTTGTCTTTCTCCTTTAGACTTATTTCACTTAACCTAATACCCTCAAGGTCCACCCACGTTGTCAAAAATGGCCAGATTTCATCTTCTTTTAAGGCTGAGTAGTATTCAATTGCGTGTATATGCTACATCTTCTTTATCCATTCCTCCCTTGATGGTAACATAGGTTGCTTCCAAGTCTTGGCTATTGTGAATGATGCAGCAAAGGACATAGAGGTGCATATATCTTTATTTATTCATGTTTTAATATTCTTTGGATAAATAATCAGCATTGGAATAGCTGGAATATATGGTAATTCTCTTCTTAATGTTTTGAGGGATCTCCATACTCTTTTCCACAGTGGCTGCATCAGTTTGCACTCCCATCAGCAGTGTATGAAAGGAGCCTTTTCTCCACATCCTCTCCAACACTTGTTATTTCCTGTCTTGTTAATTATAACCATGCTGATAGGCATGAGGTGATAAGTCATTGTAGTTTTAATTGCATTTTCCTGATAGTAATGTTGAACACTTTTTCATGTACCTATTGGCCATCTGCATATCTCCTTTGGAGAAATGTTTGTTCAGGTCTTTTGCCCATTTTTTAATTGGGTTGTTGTTTTTTTGTTGTTGAGATGTATGAGCTATTTGGATATTGACCCTTTATCAGATATATAGTTTGCAAACACATTCTCCCAATTGTTAGGATGTCTATTCATTTTGTTGATGGTTTCCTTTGCTGTGCAGAAGCTTTTTAGTTTGATGTGGACCCATTCATTTATTTTTTCTATTGTTTCCCTTGGCTAGTCAGACATGGTACTTGAAAATATGCTGCTAAGACCAATGTCAAAGAACATGCTGCCTACATTTTCTTCTAGAAGTTTCATGGTTTCAGGTCTTAAATTCAAGTCTTTACTCCATTTCGAGTTAATTTTTGTGTATGGTGTAAAATAATGGTCTATTTTCATTCTTTTGCTTGTGGTTTTGCAGTTTTCCCAACATCATTTATTGAAGAAGGGAAACCTCTTCAATAGGTTTCCCTTTCTCCTTTGTACATTCTTGGCTCCCTAGTCAAAAATTAGCTATCCATAGATAAGTGGGTTTATTTATGGGCTCTCACTTCTGTTTCATTGATCTGGGTATTTGTTTTTGTGCCAGTACCATGCTGTTTTGGTTACTGTAGCTTTTTGGTATATTTTGAAGTCAGAGAGTATTATACTTCCAGCTTTGTTCCTTTTTGTCAGGATTCCTTTGGCTATTCAGGGTCTTTTGTTGTTCCATATAAATATTATGATATTTTGCTCTATTTCTGTGGGAAATTATTTTGGAACTTTTGTGGGGATTGTGTCGAACCTTTAGATTGCTTTAAGATGTGTGGACATTTTAACAATTTTAATTCTTCCAATCCAAGAGCATGGAAAATCTTTCCATTTTTGTGTGTTTTCTTGAGGTTTTCAACAATATTTTATAGTTTTCAGTGTGCAGGTCTTTCACCTCTTTGGTTAAATTTTTTCCTAGGTATCTTATTATTTCTTTTTCTGCAATTGTAAATGGATTATAATCTTCACTTCTCTTTCTGTTACTTCAGTGTTAGTATGTAGAAATGCAACTGATTTTTGTATGTTGACTTTCTATCCTGGAACTTGACGGTATTCATGCATTACTTCCATAAATTTTTTGTTGAATTCTTTAGGGTTTACTCTATATAAAATCACATCATCTGCCAATAGTGACAATTTCACTTCTTCCGTTCCAATTTGGATCTCTTTCGTTTATTTTTCTTCCTAATTGCTCTGGCTAAGACTTCCAATACTATGTTAAATAAGAGTGGTGAAACTGACCAGCCTTGTTTTAGAAGGACAGCTTTCAATTTTTCCCTGTTGATAATATTACCTGTGGTTTAGTCATATATGTCCTTTTGTGTTGAGGTACTTTCCTTCTATACCCATCTTTTTCAGTGTTTTTATCTTAAATGGATGCTGTATCTTTTCAAATGCTTTCTCTGCATCTATTGAGATGATCACATGATTTTTATTCTTAATTTTGTTAATGTGGTGTATGACGTTGATTGATTTGTGGATGTTGAACCAACCCTGCATCCATGGAATAAATCCCACTTGAACATGATGTATGATGTTTTCAAAGTATTGTTGTTTACAATTTGCTGGTATTTTGGTGAGGATTTTTGCATTGATGTTCATCAGTGATATTGGCCCGTAATTTTTTTTGTGTGTGTTGTCCTTGTCTGGTTTTGGCATCAGGGTAATGTTGCCTGCCTAGAATGAGTTAGGAAGCTTCCCCTCCTTGAGAAGGATAAGTATTGTCTTCTTTGAATATTTGGTAGAATTTACCAGGGAGGCCATCTGGTCCAGAACTTTTATTTATTAGGAAGTTTTTGATTACTCTTTTTTTTTTTGAGGAAGATTAGCCCTGGACTAACATCTGCCACCAATCCTCCTCTTTTTTTTTTTTTTTTTTTTGCTGAGGAAGACTGGCCCTGAGTTAACATCCATGCCCATCTTCTTCTATTTTATGTGTGGGATGCCTACCACAGCATGGCTTGCCAAGTGGTGCCAAGTCTGCACCCAGGATCTGGACCAGCGAACCCTGGGCCACCAAAGTGGAATGTGCAAACTTAGCCATTGCACCATCAGGCCGGCCCTTGATTACTCTTTTGATCTCCTTACTGGTTTATTCAAATTCTCTACTTTTTCTTGATTCAGTTGTGGAAGGTTACATGTTTTGTTTACTTGTTTTTGTGGAGTTTTGTCCTGTTCCCTTATTTGGAATGTATTCCTTTGTCTCTTCACTTTGGCTCTTTCTCTCCGCTTAGATCTATGTATTAGTTGGACAGCTACATTGCCCCATCTTGCAGAGATGACCTTATGTAAGCAATGCCTTATGAGCCCCAGCAGCATGCTTCCCTCTCATCACCAGTTACAAATGTTTCAGGAGTGTCCTCTGTGTGGGCTACATGTGTCCTTTTGTGGCCAGATTGCTCTGTTGCAGGTGGCTGGGGAGGCTAGTGTGTCCCCCTGGCTAGCTGGTTATAATGCTCAACTGCATGTGGCTGCTGTGGACTCTTCATTTACTTTGTTGGGTTTGAGGAGGCCCAGCACAGTTGGCTTCCAGGTCTATTAGCACATTCCTGTTCCAGTTTTTCTGTTAAGTGAGTAGGCCCCCAGTATGGATGGTTGCTAGGCTCATGGGCTTACAATTGCTGTAGGCCTCTGGCCTGGAACACTGTTGTCAGCTTTCTCAGGGTTGCAGCTGAGTGTGGCCAACCCCAGGTATTGGAGCACTCAGTTATTTCAGGCTTTGAAAAATGGGGCTGATAACCTATGTGGCTGTTTAAGAAGCACGATTCTACTGCAGCTGACAAGGCCCACCACCCACAGGGCCACACACCCTATCAAAACAGTCCTACTCTGTGCACATGCCCTGACTCACTGAACTGAACCCAGTCACACCACTGCAGAGGCCCCATACACTCCACCAATGCCCCACAAACTCCACTACCTCCTCATCCTTGTCCTGCCCCACAGAGGCAGATCTACTTGCCTAGATGCAGAGCTTCCAGGTACCTGGCCTATGCAGGTCCACAAGTTGTCCAAAGGCTTGCTGTTTGGTGGAGCCAGTCCCTAGGGTGGGCTACCTGTCCTGCATGAGCTAGATTAAATCAGTTCTCTAGTGAGTGGGGCAGGCCCATCAGCTAACAGGCCAGGGGAAGAACTTCAATACTGTCTGCCAGCATCTGTAACAACACACCTGTACTAGTTCACAGTAATGGCTGCTGGCAATATCTTGGGCCCTGGAGAGGTCTCACCTCTCATGCAGATGCACACAGAGCCTTTCAAGTAAGATTCTTCACCAAAGGGTTGTGCACCTTTCTTTCTGGCGATTTTATGTTGCTTTCTGAAATGGGTGAATTTGTACATTGACTCTTTAAGAGCAGGCTTTTCTTCCCTTTATGTCTGATAGCTTTTCAGGGCATATTCCCATTACAGTTATTAGCCAGTAAAGCTAGATATTATGACACTTTTCTCAGTTGTGCTGAGTCCAAAAGCTGCTTATAGTAGCAATGGCCCCCCTACTCAGATCCCCACTCCTCCAAGGAAGGCTTCATACCTTAGGATTTCTCCCAGCCAACCATGATGTGCCACAGCTTGAAGGTGGCTTTTTTCTCTCCAGAAAGAAATTTCTGCCTCTTCCACCTCAGTCAGCACTGTCCCTTGTTGCAAGGGTTCTTTTTATCCAGTTTTCAGTACTCTCTCAGGGGCAATTGATCCAAGAATAGTCGTAAATTTGTTGCATCCATGGGAGGAAGTGAATTCAGAGTTCACCTACACCATCATCTTGACACCAGCTCTCAGGACTCATATTCTTTATATGATTTCTGCTATGGTTTGCACAACTGCTTGATTTTCTTCTATGTCTCTGATTTCTTTCTTTCTTTCTTTCTTTTTAAAGATTGGCACCTGAGCTAACAACTGTTGCCAATCTTCTTTTTCTTTTTTCCTGCTTTTTCTCCCCAAATTCCCCCCAGCACATAGTGGTATATTTTAGTTGTGGGTCCTTCTAGTTGTGGCATGTGGGACACCATCCCAGCATAGCCTAACGAGCAGTGCCATGTCCGCAGCCAGGATCCAAACCTGCAAAACCCTGGGCCACTGAAACGGAGCACATGAACTTAAACACTCTGCCATGGGGCTGGCCCCATGTGTTACTGATTTCTGAGTTCTACCTTTTCTCCATCAATATGGATGAAGATATAGCCAGCGATTCCCAAGTTTAAAAAGTTGCAACTATAGGGGCTGGTCTGGTGGCACAGTGAAGTTCACATGTTCTGCTTTGGCAACCTGGGGTTTGCCACTTTGGATCCTGGGTGCAGACCCATGCACTGTTTGTCAAGCCATGCCATGGCAGGCATACTACATATAAGGTGGAAGAAGATGGGCATGGGAAGATAGCTCAGGGCCAGTCTTCCTCAGCAAAACAAGAAGAGTCTTGGAGGTAGATGTTAGCTCAGGGCTGATCTTCCTCAAAAATAAAAAAATTACAGCTATAGAGAGAAGAATAATTTTCTCTTCGTTTATATTCATACAATTGCAGGAAAATTATTCTGGTTGAAACATATTTGGTAGAACATCCAATGTTGAGCCAATCAACTGTGGTTAAGTATGTGCCCTCATGTTGTGTATAATAACCATGTGATACACAAGGGATGAGAGAGAAGAAAGTTCTTAGATAATTCATGCAGTTGGTGAGTAGGAAAAGCAACGCACTTGTACTAATTAGGTTAAACTAAGCTAAAAAATAGGAAACTTTTACAATTCTAAGTTCTGAGGACCTTGAAGAAGTATAATTTAAGACAGGATTCCAGGTTTAGTGTGAGTCTCAACTCTAAACAATAATTCAGGGACAAGTGGCTTTGACATTTTCCAATGGTGAATTCTCTGATTGCTGTGGTCATTCCCTGGTCAGCCAGGCAAGTGGGGAGAAATGGAATTCCAGGAGATGTTCTCTTAAACAAGTAAGTCCATACACATTGTTTTCTCTCCTATTTAATTGCCAAGAACTAAGTCACATGATCATGAGAGCTGCAAGAGACACTAGAAACACATTCCAGCCACTATGGAGCAAAAAAGAAACTAAGGAGAATGGAATTTGATAGACATATTAATCTCTGGCATCAAGCACAATATAATTGTGAGTACTAAGGAGACGTGGTAAAGGTAATTAAGGAGAAAAATGACATCATTCAATTTACTTTATAAATAAATATTATCCTTGAATTAACAAACAGAAGATTGATGAAAGTGAAATAATGCTGAAAAGAAAGAATAATTTTTAAAAACTATTTCAGTTTAAAAACTTTACAAAGGTATGAATGAAGGAAGTCTCTAAGAAAATAGAGTGGAACAAGTGGAGTTAATTGGTATTTAGAAGACAGAGTCAGCATAATTTGTGATCAGATAGAAAATGTGCATAAAAGAAATGGAGAATGATAAATATGTTATATTTTCTAATATGGCTGATTTTGTGTTTGGGCATAACCCCTGTGTAAATCCTGTGACCACTTTTCACAATATATACACTACTTCAACCCTGATCCTGGCCACTGTCAGCTCCCATAAAGATTATTGCAATCACTTCCTAACTATTCTCCCTGCTGACACTCTTGTTCACACTAATATATATTGTGTTCTTATTTCATACCACATTTCAGATATTTTATTCATTGCTAACAATGGAGGCAAACACAATATATATGATTAGTGATATGGAAAAATTAAATGATGTAAGTGTAAATTATCAAGTCCCTCAATGTCCAACAATGTTCTATGTAGAGGGCTCCACACTTGAAAATGCCCTGGAATCAAGTAGTTTATGAGAGGAGATAAAGTCAAATTATGTAATAAAAATTAAAACATAAAATATTTGTGAAAATAGAAGTTGTATTGGAGAGATATGAGTTATATTGGAGCGTTACATTAGAAAATTTAATTTTGCCTACAGGAATAATGGGTCACTTTTCATAGGGTGGGATATACCAGCTCAATCTAAAAGATTAACAGGAGCTTGGCAATCAGACATGAGGTCAATGTGTAGGTTACAAACTTTTCTGTGCCTCTTGAAGAGTATAAGACATAAACTTACATAGTTAGATATTTATTGAATACTTCAATAAATACAGAAAAGCTGAATGAAAAAACTAATTATTTTACATAACTTACCAAAGATTTATAGCAACAATAAAAATTCACTCTGTCCTCTCTCTCCTATGAGTTTTAAGCCCTCACAGTGTCAGTTTCCCATCCTCACCTTCTCAACATTGAAAACTCTGAGACTCGGTACTATATCCTCTTGTTCAAGTTTATTTTTTTCTTATATAAGTACCTGTAACTGAAAAGAAATTCTATCCATGAAATGAACAGAGGGCCTTAACACACAAAAATTCTAGATAATACACAAAATCTAGATAAGTTCCAAGTTACATTCTTTGAAGTTCAGAAATGGTGTTTTAATAGTTTCAAATTTAGTAACCCTAGATTTCATATGTAGATATAGACCAATTTCAAGACTGTGATTATCTTACACAGCCTTTCCCAGTAGAAGAATTGCTCTACTCTCCAAAGACTAAGAAGATGGGGAGATAGGTAGGGAGGAGTGGCCAGTAGGCTCATGCTCCTCAGACCATATTCCATAGAGAGAGAAACTTCAGTGTAGCACTAATCCAACTAGACACAGCCTTGGTTACCTTCTAAGTTACCACTTGATAAACAGATTATTGCATTTAAAAATGCAACACGTCAGAGAGAGAAGATGCCCCAACAATTAATAAGGGGCTATCTTCTACTAAGGTGCACTGATGGATTTAAGTGAAGCATTAGCTTCAATGAAAACTGAGAATGGCTGTATTTGTTACTTGAATGATTCAAACCAGAAATTTATATAAGGCCATATTCTTTATAAAAGAGCAACACACAATGATTTCTCCATAATAAAAAAAAAAGGTAAGCAGTAATTATTTTACCCTGCTTATTTTTATTGTATTGTATTTATTTTAAACACAAGAAATGAAAGTGTCAGGGCCGGCCCTGTAGCTGAGTGGTTAACTTCACGTGTTCCACTTCTGTGGCCCAGGCTTTCTCCAGTTAGGGTCCTGGGTGTGGACATGGCACCACTCACCAAGCCATGCTGAGGCGGCATCCCACATAGCACAACCAGAAGGACCTACAACTAGAATATAGAACTATGAACTGGGGGACTTTGAGGAGAAGAAGAAGAAGAAAAGAAAGAAGATTGGCAACAGATGTTAGCTCAGGTGCCAATCTTCAAAAAACAAATAATAAATTGAAAGTATTGAAGAAAACACTTCCTCCCATTCAAATTCATTTATGAGATAAATCTTATGGACTTGAAATATACACACTGTAACTATAAGCAGTTTTTAATTTTTATAACTGTAAATCAGATATAAGATGCACGTAAAGTTCTTATTTCTTAGTTTTATTGATATTATTCAGAATATTAAAGTCAAAATAATATTTCCTATTGAATGTTCTATGAAGCACATTGAGTTTTTATTAAGAATATGGATTCTGGCATTAAACTGCTGATTTTGAGGCCAGCAAGGTCACAAACTATCTTCTTGATATTGGACAAATTTCTTAATCTCTCTATGCCTCTGACTTTCTATGCAAAATATGAATAATCACAATGCTTACTTCATTCAGAATGCAATAAATGAGATAATTAAATGAAATAATACAGATAAAATCATTAACAGTGTGGTTATCATGTAATACATGTTTAAAAATGATCAATAATAACAAAATAGTTTCAAATAATCAGACCTCTCTACTCTCCATAGCTAGGCTAGTGCTGCTAACAGAAAAAATGGAAGAGAAAAAACTTAACCTCTCATTTTAGAACTACCAAAGTACCATAATTGTTAATAGAGAGAGTAGATCAAGCTCAGAAAAGAGAATAATCAAACAAAATTCTCTCTGAGGGTGCTTTTATGTCTTAAATAGGATTTGAGTTAGACTTTTAAATTTAATTTTGCTCATATTTCTATAATAAAGTCTACTTCTCTTACATACTTAAAATACAGTTGACTGGCACAGATAACAGAAAAATACTAAAAATAAAAGCCCAATAAGTCAGAGTGGTATTTCCCTGGATACAGTTGCTGGTTTGTATCCATCCAACACAGAATAGTGCACTAATTTTAAGCTCAGTATTTCTGTCAAAACATTACACTGTACATTTTCTTTTCTCCTAGATTGAGAAAAGGATATTCCTGTCCAGGATAAAAGATGAGCAAAGTTCAAAAAGGAAGAAAATGGATATCTTAAAATAATAAGGATAAACACAATAAATATGGTAATGATCATAATGACAATGCTTAATGCAACTACAACTGCCTATTTCAAGTCAAGCTGATAACATAGCTTATGCTACTCCTCAAAGCAACTCCCTGAGTTACATACTATTATTACTGTGTGTATTTTCAAACAAGGAAAACTAAGCTCTGATAATTTAAATAAGGACGTATTATCAGAATATATCTAATTTCCATTTTAAATCACTCAGTATAAATTCTTTGGTCAGTGAGTACTTAAATCTAGTTAAATCAACCATGATTGCTAAGATTCACAGGAAATCATTCATGTAATTACCCATTTAGAAACATTTTTAAACCACTGAGTCATGTTAAGCACCACATCACCTATTGGAATACAAAACTGAAGGAGGACATGAAAGCATTTTTTTCCCCCTGGAATATGTTTTATTGTCTTTTCAAAAATAGAATGATTCAGTGATATCCTAAGATCTGTCAAAGTCTCAGAGTAGACGTCCTTTCCTTAAAGTATTGTTTGGTGCTCCCATAACACCTTGTAATTCTTTCTCCTTCGACTCTGCATCTTGCAGGGTAGCACCTGACTTACCTGTCTGATTTCATCACTAGTCCATGAACTCTGTAAAGACGGAAGCTGAGCTCATATTATTTACCAATATTATCCTTCATATTTAACACACTTTGTATTTAACATACACTTAGTATTTATCCATAATAAACTTCAATATATACTACAAAATATATATTGATTGACTGCCTGATATATTCATCAAACATATCTGAGTCACTGAAAATTCAATTTTATTTCTGCTTGAGTTGTTTTTCATAAGGTATAACTTATGACGAAAAAGATATAGGGAGGGCGATGTAGAATCTTGAAAGTTTTGAAAAGATATAAAATGAGGAAATTATCAAAATGTGAAAAGAGGAGAAAAAAAGAGAGAAAGATCAGAAAAATCAAGTTAGAGATAAAAAGAGAAGATTTTTGGGGGTGCACTCAGTCTCCGTTTACAGAGATTCTCATATTATTTGGATCTGAATTGCCCTAGGTTCTCGGCCCCTCTTCTTGATATTTCTGAGCCATGAGCAGAGAAGAGCCAGGACAGAGCATTTATCTTTAGGGTATGCTGTGGAAAATTAAAGTTGGAATAGAAGGTTCATTGAACTAAGATGGGAGGCATTTAGAATTAGTGACATGTGAGAACCCGAAAGTGGAAATTGTTGTTTCAGTCCTTTGAGATTTGTGAGAGGGAAAGGGAACCGGGGATCTTAAAAAAAGAAAGAGAAATTGTATTTTGTAAGAAGCAAAGATGAATTTGGAGTCTAGGAAATGGAGAAGAAACTTCAAATCTCATGACAATGTGGATTTTGGAGTATGTGACTAACCGTGAAAAAGATCTTAGTTTAGGATTAAGGAAGGCAAAAGTCAAAAAAAGTGATATCTAGGATCCAGTCCAGTGGAGGAGAGACAACTTATTTTGTCTAAAAATGCTTAATTCTCTTTTTTTTGAGAAAGATTAGCCCCGAGCTAACTACTGCCAATCCTCCTCTTTTTGCTGAGGAAGACTAGCCCTGAGCTAACATTTGTGCCCATCTACCTCTACTTTATATGTGGGACGCCCACCACAGCATGGGTTTTACCAAGCGGGGCTATGTCTGCACCCAGGATCTGGGCCTGTGAACCCCAGGCCACCGAGAAGTGGAATGTGTGCACTTAACCGCTGTGCCACCAGGCCGGCCCCTAAAAATGCCTAATTTTTGAAGAAGCAGATTAGACTAAGACTATACCACATTTAGCATTGTGCTTTCTGATAGTTATTCAGACATAGGTATATAGAAAACGTAATAAATCTATTTTATGTTTATGATACATACTTAGTACTTACATATAAAAAACTACAATATATACCACAAAATATATATCAATTGATATGTTCATAATACGTATATTCTTTATTCACAATATATTCTATATTTGTGATATATGATATATTAAATGCATTCAGAAACTCATATTTAGAGGTAGTAAAAAGGTATACAAAGGCAGATTTTACATTTTGTCTGGTGTCAGGTATATGAACTCTCTGATCAATTTCTTTTGCACCATTTATTTTCCTTTTTCATTCTTTAATTACCCTGTAAAGGCCCTAAACATACCTAATTACTACTAAAGGCCTAGAATGTGGAATATAAGTAGAGTTAAGATTATTTGGTGCCCGTGATTGTGTTGAGGGCATATTACAACAAAATCTTACTTACTTTATTTCACATTCTAAACCTCAGGTGGACATGTAACTTGCTATAAAGCATTATTTCTAATACAAATTTGTTTGATATATTAAGTGGAATATTTTTCTATGATGGAAGCAAGGTGGTATTCCTTATTTTCCTCATCGGTGTCTAAGCCTCTTTTCCAGATAGTGGTGGCCCAGGCTGGCCTGAACTGGGCCTGGCAGTGGAATCTTACTGACCACCTTGGCCTTTGGTTATCAGAGATGCAGTTCACAGGAGAAACATCAAATCATCCATGAAAGAATCACACGGATTGTAAATTGAAAGATGTTAGGCAGAAAAAATACAAATAAGAAGCAACAGAGATCAGATTGATCAGAAAGGACAACATTTCTCATTAGAGAATGCCACGTGCTCCCTACAGCAGTTCTTACCCTGAGAATAGACTACCTGACATGTTTTGCTCTTATTTTATTGTTATTTATTTTTCTGTGTAATTCATTTATCCATATTGTTGATATAGGCAGGAAGAATAGAGTTTAAGATTATGTTCTGTTTTTACATTCTGGAATTCCAGGATATTGGATTTGAAACATCTTCCCCAAAATACAAAACAAACAAACAAAACAGTGGATATCTATTCTGTATCAGTGGATTTAAAATCATCTATTTAATTTGTCTCAGTTGGCCTTTGGGTTCAGCAGATTGAGGTGACTTCTAAACCCTGAAATCATTTTGTTCATAGATAGAATCCACAGGACAAACTCCCCCACAGAGGAACCTCACTATGTTGGTGGAATTCATCCTGTTTGGTTTTTCTGATGTTCCTGACCTCCAAGGATTTCTCTTTGGGGTGTTTTTGATAATGTATGTGATTATTCTGATGGGCAATGGCCTCATTATCATAATAACCAACGTTGATCCTTCCCTCCACACTCCCATGTATTTTTTCCTTAGGAACTTTTCTTCTTTGGAAATATGTTATGTGTCAGTCACTGTCCCCAGATTATTAATAGATCTTTGTAGACAAAAGAGAAATATTTCCTTTCTCACCTGTGCTGTACAAATGTATTTCTTTCTGGTCTTGGGAGCCACTGAGTGCTTTATTCTGATGGCAATGGCCTATGACAGGTATGTTGCCATTTGCAACCCATTACTCTACCCTCTCATCATGAACAATAGGCTGTGTAGCCAACTGGCAGCTGGCTGTTGGATCAGTGGAATTCCAGTCCACATAGGATTCACCTATCAGCTGTTCTCTCTCCCCTTCTGTGGATCTAACCTGTTGAATCACTTTTTCTGTGACATACCTCCAGTACTTGAGCTTGCCTGTGGGGACACTTTTATGACTCAGATATTGACTTACATGGTTGCTGTTCTAGTTGTCAATATTCCTTTTATGTTGATACTTGGATCTTACGTAAATATAATCTCAACCATCCTGAAGCTGCCATCAGCAACTGGGAGAGCCAAGGCCTTCTCCACTTGCTCTTCTCATCTCATGGTTGTGGCTTTATTCTTTGGATCAGGCATCATTACCTATATGAGACCAAAGTCCAGCCATTTAAAAGGAATGGATAAATTCCTTTCTCTTTTTTACACCATCGTGACCCCAATGCTAAACCCTATAATATATTGTCTGAGAAACAAAGACGTCATGGTGGCATTGAGAAAATTCTTACCAAAATGGATTGTGCTATGACTTAAAAACAAAACTTCATAAAATTTGTTTCTTATTTATCACAGTCTGCATACATTAATATTGATTCTTCTCAAATTTTATTAGGAATCTTAATTATTCTGATTGATCTTATACACTTATCACATGAAAGAAACTCTGCTGCTACTTTTAAATAAAATAATAATCCCAAACTCAATCCAAGATATTGAAATATCTCAAATAACACATTGGAGTCTTTAAGGTTGCTGTTACTTTTTAAGATTTTAGAATATTGGCTAAATTTTTTATTTCACGAAAAATGCTTCATCTTTATATCTCCAGTTCCAACATATTGTCTGAAAAATGATAGACATTTAGTTAACTTTGTTAGATTGAAAGGATGACTAATAGCAAAAGTTTAACTATTGATAGTTTACCTGCTCATGATCAATAATTGCATTATAATCAAGAAAGTTAACACAAAGAAAGGAAGGATTTGAAACCAACAATAGTGAGTAGAATTGATGTGTTAAGCAGAGTTAAAATTCTATCTGTTCTTATTGGTGATTCATCAGCTACTTCCCAAAAGCCAAATTCATATAAGAAAAAGCGGGCCACTTTATCTTGGTTACAGAATTCAGTCTTCCTGTAGAATTCTACCTAAATTGCCTTCACTTCTATTGCGTTAAATAGAATACTTGATTTTAATTTTCATATGGCGGTTTTAAATTCACAAAGATGGTACAAGTTGTGGGGGTTTGGGAGAAAAATAAAGGTATTTGAGAAGCCAAAACAGGGAATTTATATAAACCTACTAAAATGTTAGCTCTGGGCTGTGTGAGAGTAATTTTTCGTACCACCAATTCCCTTCTTGAGGTAGAAACCAGCAATTTCCCTCCCTTCTTTCTTTAAAGAAACAGTATAGTCTTAATAACAAAGGAATGCCTGTATAGGAAGACAGGAAAGGGTAAATTTGAACATTAAAGCAGCAAAATTTGATAAAACACATATTGTTCCTCTCTTCTCCTCACAGGTATTTCCTTCACATAATTGTGCATTCAGTAAACTTCTTGGTACCAACCTTTGCAGTGTCTTAGGTGCTGTCACCAGGCTTCCTACGGTGTTCCTTTCAAAGTACAGAACATTTTTACTCGCCGCCTACTTCTCCTTCACTCCTATCACATTTATCTCCAGTGTTCTTTAGAAGGTAGTGTGATGTTACATATAACACAAGTTCTGTACAATTATTTCCTGTCATAAAGCCCCAGCTTAAAGAGAAAAGGTGAAAAAAGTAAAAGAAACAATTTTCAAGATAATAATAGTATCCAATTTTAACAAAATATAGCTTTGTCCTTTCATCACAATAAAAGAGAGTACCAAACATATCACAAATAAATAGATATTGGAGATCTTAAATTTTGTGTGAAAGGGCTATCAAAAGACATATTGGGGAATTTTTTATATATAGTTGTTTGGCAGTGCTACTTCTGGAGCTGCCTCCTCCCTCAATAAGATCAGAGCTGTCTATCATGTTTGGAATATTGATACTTTGAAAGATCTGTGCAGTAGCAGAAGAAAACATGGGTATTGGTATATACAATGATTATATTCTAAATTATGTATTCAGTCAACATATTAACATCCAAATTTTATTTCCTTTTAAAATATTGAAAGTTAGTATTTTGTATTACATGTTACATATTAGAAATCCCGATTGAGGAAAATGAGAGGAACAAGAATAGTCATAAAAGGACTATGAAAAGTGGCAAAACCTTTGGCTGGTCCAGAGGATTGTCCTGGTCATATTACTGCAATGCAGAAGGATGAACTTCCTTGGCACAGGAATTTGGTTTCTTAGACGAGGAGAGCAGGCACGATACAGTTGAGTCCTATATGAAGACGATCGCTTGAGCTGCAAAATACTACATGGTTTTTAGAGACATGAAATGTTAACTTATTGGAAGTTTGACCTCTGCTGACTCCAGAGAACAAAGGGAGAAGCAGTAATAATTCGCTATATTTGAAACGAAGAAAGCTTTCCAAATTTTTCTGGCAGAATGTGTCAAGACAGGTCAGGAAGTTGTGGTTATTTACCTTTACAACACCTTTCATGAAGGCAACATTTGGAAGAGGCCTTCTAGAGTGAAGAAATGAGACGTTGGAAGACGATGTCCTCTAAAGCTGTCAGTATGGGTTTGACTGAAGTGATGAGAGGAAGTGGTGGCTTTATTATCCTCTAATTTAGGAGGAATTTTACCTGTGTTGATAGATACCAATGAGTCTGTGACATGGAGAATCTGTAATGCTCCTACCCACACTCCAATTCTGTAGCAAGAATTAGGGACGTTAGAATCTGAGGATTCCAACATTTATGCTGGTGAGGCATCCTCAGACATTGGTTTCTGAATATAATAGTCAATCAGATAGATACTGTCTTCACAAGGAGAATATCTTTGTTTCATATATTAGTAAAGACATTGTTTTGGTCAGTGCTTGGTGCAAAAGAGATATTTTCCAACAATGGACAACTCATTTCTCACCTGGATACAAGGCTACTCCTATAGAGATTTCTTTCAACACAACATGTAGAGCAAATTTTCCCAAATATGACTTTCTGCTACTGATCACTTACTCAAGCTCCATAATCCTATCTGTAGCTGGCTGCTTCTCTCTGAATGTCTTTAATATATTGCATATGATTGTTTGCTTTTGGATGTCCTTATCCTTCCTTAAATTTCCAGGTCACTTTGGAAAGTGAAGAGGTTCATTTTCCTCTGAGATTAGAAGCCAAAGTTAAATGATGTTTTGTAAGAATAAACTTGTATGAGCAATATCATGAATATTACAATGAAATTTCTTTACAAAATAAAGACAAAATGTTCCGCAAAGACAACGAGTTGGAGGAGGAATCCAGAGTCTTTGATTAGTGGCTGAATTATAGGGAAGAGTGTTTAAAGGCAAGGTGAGAAATTTGGAGTTTGGCTCATTATTGTAAATTAAAAATGACAAGAATTTAATAAAGTTCCGTGGCATTAGGAATTTAGAGAGAAAAGGGAAACAAAGACATTCCCAGAAGGAAAAAAATAATTTGACTTTCAGTTTTAATTTGGGGATGAAGGCATCATTCTCAGGTTTCAGCTATTTTTTTAGACTAAAATGGGCAGAGTGTATGTCTATGTGTAGATGAGGGAGGAATAAGGTAGTTTTGGAGGAAGTTAGTGTCTTCAGTTTGGAACCTGTCTCGAGAACAACTAGATAAGGTCATCCTGAACATTTTTTTTCATGTTTTGCCATGTATAATACACGCTCAATTCAGGAAACTGACACAATCTCTGACTGACACTGTTTTCTTCTGATAAAAAAGGTTGTATGTCCACATACATCAGTTGCCCTGCTTTTTCTTCTGACTTTTGAGGTGATTGAAACTGACAGAGTAAAGAATATATCTTATGACCCCTATTAGCCACCTTCAGGCTTTGAAGCAGCCAATGGAGTGGTCTGGGGTAAACCTTGTTCAGAATTAGGGTGGCCCGGTGATCAACTGACCCTATCACATTCTCCTTTGGTCTTTTAACTGTGAATTCAACAGAGAAAGGAGGTGGAAACATAAAGCAAGTGGCAAAGATCTAGAATCAGACTAAGTAGAGGAGTAAAGATCAAAGGTCAAGAGACAAAGGTGGAGCTGTAAGCTCCAGTCTCTTGGCTGTAAAAATGGAGAGAACCTAACCAACTCAAGAAGGGGTCAAGAATAAGGTGTACATTCAGATGGAGGAAAAAATGTTGGGTCTACTTCTACTAGCCTTTCTGATATCTCCCAAGGTCTTTGCATCCCTGTTACTTCCCTTCCAGGAAATATGTGACTTTACCTCTTTGTGGAAAAATTTTCCAGCTAGAGTGAAGTGGGGGGGAGTCTAAAATATTCTTGTTACTTTTGTAGTCCAAGAAAATACACTTATATGGGGCAGATGATAGCATGTTAACTATTTTTCTTTATTTTTCCTGCGATCTTGAGCATGAAATAATTTAGACATTCCAAAGTTTTACTTTATCACACACGTTTCATTAAACATTTCCTGTAGTATCTACTGGCTCTTGTGGTTATCCAGTGATGAATCTTATTGATTAATAAATGAGAAGATATTAGGTTTCTCAGCTCACCCCCATCTTCCCACTTCAGATCTACCTGCAGAGAGGATTTGTCCGGGTTGTTCTCTGTTGTGTTAAGAAACCTGCCTCTATGAACAAAGCTTATGATTGTCCAGAATTTCCAGTAACTGGATGGATAAGTCTGCCTTGTTAAATGATGAAAGGCTTCAAACACACTCTGCTACACAATGAAAGTCCTGTTCTCAAATTTTTTTATTTTGAGTAATAATAGGTTGACTTCAGTGAATCTATTTCCTGTCTCACTTTTCAACATGCTCTGAAATCTGGTGAGCAAAGAGAAATGATGAAGATATCTTAAAACCTTAGCATTAGAGAGATTCCAGAGTAACTAAAGAATATGAGAGAACTGGCAAAAATCAAGAGATGTTTTAAATTTGGTTTGTGAATGACTCCGCTTTGATTTTGTCTTAAGGAATTCAAATATACTTTCTCAGCTTCTTCTTTTTTTAATATTTCAGCTACTGAACATGACAATGCATGGAGTTTTGACTGAATTTCTGTATTTATAATAGCATTATCTTTAGTGAAGTTTAAAATATGAGTGGATAGCGTTTATTGAGTGCTTCACTAAATGTCAGGCATTATGCTACAAACTTTATAAAATTTAATTTTCACAGCTTTAAAAGAAACAATGAAGCTAAAATAATTAAAGTAATTTACCAGTCACACATAAGAATTTCTCCAGCTCTAAAGCATACCCATATATACTCCATTATGCTACATATATACTATATTTACTACCATGTGTCCAATGAAAACTCATAAGCTTTAGTATCTGATGACTATTGTAAGTCTAGAGCCTATCATATATTATCTGATCATGCATTGAATAAGGGTAGAAGAGAGCTGCCTCACCAACATTTATCTGTTTACTATGGTGCAAATGTTAATATTAAAGCTAAAAATTATGGAGAGGCATGTAAACAAGAAAGACTTAAGATCATATTTATGTGAGAGGGGGAAGAATTAAGTGTTGATACGTCAGAAATGGAAAGATGAAGACCAGGGGTGTTCTTATTCTTGTCCCCTCAGTCTCGTGTTTGTGATTTGGTTGATGAGTCCCTAATACTAATTATAATGTGATCTTATGTAGTACTACAGTAATATAAATCCTCATCAATTTATGGGAAGACAGTATCAATGATCCCCATTTTGCTAATGAGCAAAATGACTCATTAAAAAGTGACCCACCTAAAAGTGGCGGAAACAAGCTTAGAACTTGTGCCATCACACTCTGAACTACTATGTTGCCTTTGGACATAGTATTTGGGCCAGAACAGATAGTATACTTAGATTGATTCATCTAGTCTCATTGTTTAAGTCCTGTGTTAGCTACTACCAAATGTGGAAAATGTGTAACTTAGATCTGACAACTCATGCATAGCATCACCTTTTGTCCAATACTAGCTAAGCAATTCTTTTGCATTAGTATGCAAAGTAGATTTTATTGATAATTTTGCTGGGAATAAGAGAATATGTTTAACACAGTTCCCCTCTTGAAAACTAATTTTTAAATCCTCAACTGATTTATCTGTTTGCTCAACTTCCTTTTTCCTAGATGTTCTTAAGACCTGTTCTCTGATCCTCTGCAAGAAAGTGCTCAAATTGCATTATTGTTTTTCCCCTGAAATACACCAAGCACTGTAATTGTTCCCTCTTCTATTACTCAAATCAATTTAATGTAGTCTGAGTATTTAACTTCAGAGCTTGTATTTCCAGCCCCTTACAAGCCTAAGAAAATAAGTACTTATCAAGGTAATAGAAAGGACCCATCTTATAAGGTAGTAAAAGATGTAAATAAAAAAGCACTTTTCAGTTACAAAATCTCATGGTGCTTTGCAGGGAGTAAGAAAGTTAATCTCTGAAAAATTTGAAAACTTAGAAGTGACAGATGGATATGAGAATATGACAATGTTGTATTCCTGGAGTAGTCACTTTGTACCAGTGAAGAAACAGACTTTTCCCTTGCTGAGATATTAATGCAAGTTTCCATTTAATAAGGATTACTATGCCAGGCTCTTTGCTTAGTACGTGACATACATTATTTCATTTAAACTTTACAACATATCGGAAGTTTGATGTAATCAATCTAATTTTATTCGTGAGGAAAATGAAATGCAGGAAGTCAAGTCACAGCCTAATTTCAGTTTAAAAGCCCGAGTCTTAGAGAGTAGAGCAATTTCTAATAATGACACAGAAGATAATTATGACAAAAGAAAACTCAAACTCTCTTCTCAGACTCTAGAGCCAACACTTTTATCCACTATACTGGAAGCCTCTGTTCCCATGTTAAGGGGCTTACTTAGAATTTAAATGTGAAAATATGCACATTATCAGGGAGATAACAAGGTTAGAATTTCCAGGGTCACAGATATAACTCTCAGGCTATGTATTTGTTTGAGGAAAGTCCTCTCTGGTGAACTCTTGGGGAAGGCACAGAGTTGGCCTGAAGCATGAAAAGAGGGTGAAATTATCATAGGCAGTAGAAAACAGAGAAGCATTTTAGGCCAGAGAAAATAGGAAAATGCGTGCATGTTTGCATGCCCATAGTATAAGCAGGAAACTGTTTTGAACAGAACACCGTTTTCACTTGCAGAAAAGTTGAGGAAACAATCACTACTGCTATCACTGGTGATGCAGGGTCAGTGAGCCAAGGAGTTGAAAGAAAGATTTCTTGGACTCTCAAGGTCTGGCAGTGGTGCTCTTTTACTTAGAGAATAGTGTGGAATAGCACGGGGACAGGACCCATGGGCAGTAAAGAGCTGCTGCTGCATGGGGACAGGACCCAATGGCAAGAGGAGCTGCTTCTGCTGCAAACATGGGTTGAGAGTAAGGCTAAGTTTAAGGCCTAGGTATGTGAGTTATCTCTTTACAAGACAAGGGAAAGAATATGTAAAAAAAAAAAAGTTGTTAAAATGGTATCAGTGCAGGTGGGGTCTGGTTATTGGGTGGGTCTTGTAACTCTAGATAAGAATCAGACCAGATTAAGTCATAATGTCCTATGCTTCCCAGAGGATGCTGGTCGGGGGGAGTCAGCTACATGAGGTTACCAGACAAGCACAATAAACAAGACTTAAGTCCTTGCCATCACCATTAAGAGTTTCTAGAGATAAGGTCATCCCCCCTTCCTCCTGGTACAGAGAGGGAGACACCACCACAGATGGAAACTTCCTTCACAAATGAAAATGTCTCTCATCAAAGGGCAAGAAAATTCCACTCCTCAGAGCCTCCTTCTCATCTTTAACAGTTTTTATAAGTAACCTGCCTAAAATAATCCTCATCACTAGAAACAAGAATTTGAGGCACATTTGAAGTGACAAAGAAGCCATGAATAAAAAATTTTAAAATTTAATTTGTGTAAAATAGTTTTTATTTTATTTTAATATATATTTCATATATAGATTCATATATATTATATTTACATATATGTATTGTCATTTATGGAAAACTTGAGAAATTCAGACTGGTAAGAGATTTTGAAGGTGTATATCCTAAAATTTGTGTGCTACAAAGAATTATTATACAGTAAAAAAAGAAAGATTTGGGGACAACATGAAAGTGATAATGCCTACTGGATAGAAACAAATGTTACAATTTTTGAAGTGTTTTAAGTGTTTTGAAAAATAAAATATTAGGAAATAGAAATCATGGTGAAACATAAAAAATCTCCGTTTTATTACTTTAGCATTTAAATTTCTTTTATCTCTTCCAGCCATGCTGGCCTCCTGCTGCTGCTTGAACTTATTGAGCTCCCATGAGCTTCTCCCACTATCTGTATTGCTATATTGTTCTAACCACAAATATTCACATCTCTTTTACCCACTCACTTCTTTCCATTGTTTATTTAAATGTCATTTCTCAGTGAGACATTTACCCAAAATTTCAATTCTCCTTCACATGTTTCTTAAATATTTGTCTACTTCATTTTTTTCTCTTAAGCTATTATCACTCTAGATAATATGTTACATGTTTCTTATTTTGTTTAATATCAATCTTCTTCACTAGTGTCTAAATACCAGGAGGAAAGTGACTTTTTGCTGATATTTTCAATGTTTCACCTCAGTGCTTAAAAAGCATCTGCTATACAGTAAGGGCTAAAAATAAATATTGAATAAATGAATGCATGAATAAAAATGTATCTATATCTAGAGAAATAAAAATATTTATTTCAGGCTAAATGTAGCAATTTAAACTATAGTTTTCTGCTTATTTATTTTTGGGTGATTTTGTGTGCTAGACAGGCTTTAACAAATTAAGCAAATATGCATAAAAATCATAAAACCTATGTCTCGTTATTGAAAACACACCTTTATTGTAGACATATATATGTCTAATACATATATATATTATATCAAGTTGTACATAGCACAAGGCCATTATCATTACCATTAATGATATTATGATAACAGTTCATTTTTAATAAACTCTGTCTAAAGAAATAAAGAAGGAAAAAGAATGCAGTAGACCAGAATTTTGAAAATGTAACTATACAAATGAAGCAGAAGAAAAATAGTTGAGACTTTTTTTAAGGAAACCTAATCTGTTAATAATGAACCTGGAATATTAAAGGGAAATCAAGTAATATGTTCTTCAAGTAATAACTCTCAATTCAGGACATGAAGTACAACATTCTTCTTCAAAATTAATTAATGAATAAGTGTTGAATGCACACATATATAATCAATACTTACGATTTAGATGAAGAGAATGTTGACATCATGCTCTGAATACATTTTCTATGAAAAAATTCGTTTATAGGGGGTAAAATTTTCATCTGGTCCAAATTAATTGCCCAACAGTATTAGGGATCCAATTCCATCTCATGTAAAATGCCTAAAAATTGATCTAAGAAAGAAGCATAAGTGAATTAGAATGGCCTTTTCATTTTTATTTCAAATAGACTTTCATTTCAAAGAAGATAATGGCCTTATCTGCTTTGCTACTATCTGTAAATCAATAAGGAAGATCATTAACAATTGTACTATTTCTCCAAAATATCAACGCTACTGAAAAAATTGCAATTCAAGTATCCAGCTGTCTCTTATATATCAATGACAGTATTTTCTAGTTATCCAATGGTGGATTCATTATTTGATGTTTTTTCAAGATAATGGCTATGAAGCAATAACAGAAGAAATATGTTGTAATTTCCTTAAATTGTAGCTTAAATTTCTATACATTTTTATGAAAATATGAAGTGATTGAACTTATCTTCTGATGTAAATAAGTTGAATTAGTATGAATTCAATCCTATAAAGGTATGTACTTATATGCTGAGGGCTATGGTGGACCACAAGAATGAAATATCAAAAATCCAAAACTCTATCAGACTTTCAGTGGATTTCTCAAGAGAAACTTTACAGGATAGGAGAAAATGGAATGATATATTCAAAATACTGAAAGACAAAAACTTTCAGCTGAGAATACTCTATCCAATGACACTATCCTTCAGAAACAATGGAGAAATAAAAACTTTCCCAGACAAACAAACGCTGAGGAAGTTCATCGCCACAACATCCCACCTACAAGAAATGACAAAGAATGCCTTCATAACTGAAACAAAAAGGATGAAGGTCTACAAAGCCTTGAGCAAAGAGATAGACAGAAAAATCAGAGAATTTCAGCTCTCTATCAGAGCAAGTTAGCAAATATTTAATTATAGCATTAAAGATATAGGGTAGGGAAGCATCAAAAATACCTATAAACACTTCATTTTAATCACAAACTCCCAACACAAAATGGAATAATTTGTGACAACAATAAATTAGACAAGGAAGAGGAAAGGGATGGAACCTCCTTAGGCTAATGGAAATAAGAGGTTATCAGAAAATGGACTATCTCATCTATGAGATCTTTCATATAAACTTCATGGTAATGACTAAACAAAAAATCAGAACAGAGATGCACATGATAAATATTGAGGAAATTATCATAGAAAATCAACAAACTGAAATGGCAGTCAGAAATACACAGAAAGAGAAACAAGGAAAATATAGAACAACTGGAAAACAGGAGATAAAATGACAGTATAAAGCCCTCATATATCATTAATCACTCTAAATGTAAATCAATTGAATTCTCCAATCAAAACACACATAGTGACAGGATGAATTAAAAAACAAGTCCCAGAAATACACTGCCTCCAGGAAAGACATCTCAGCTCTAAAGACAAACAGGCTCAGAGTGAAGGGGTGGAAGACAATACTCCAACCTAATGGCAAACAAAAGAAAGCAGGTGTTAATCTTACTTATAGCATACAAAGCAGAATTCAAGATAAATAAGGCAAAGAGAAACAAAAGGGGCAATGTATAATAATAAAAGGGACATTCCACCAAGAGGACATAACACGTATGAATATATATGCATTTAACACAGGAGCACTAAAGTACTGAAAAAGAATATTAACAGACCTGAAGGGAGAAGTTAACAGCAAAATAATAATAATAGTGGACCCAAACACCCAACTTACATCAATAGATAGATCATCCAGACAGACTGTCAACAAGGAAATAGTGGAATTAAATGGAAAACTAGACCAGATGAGCCTAATAAATATATAGGGAACATTCCATTGAAATATAGCACAATACACATTCTTCTCAAGTGCACATGGAACATTCTCAAAGATAGACCACATGTTGGGAAGCAAGGCAAGCATCAAAAAATTTAAGAAAATTGAAATCCTCTCAAGCACCTTTTTCAACCACAATATTATGAAACTAGAAATCTACTACAAAAAAAAATCTGAGAAGTGACAAATATGTGGAGACTAAGCAACATGCTTCTGAGTAACTACTGCATCAATGAAAAAATCAAAGGAGAAATCTAAAAATATCTGGAAAGAAACGAAAATTCAAATACATCATACCAACACTTATGGGATGCCTCAAAAAGATATCTAAGAGGGAAATTCATACCAATACAGGCCCAAGTCAAAAAACAAAAGAAATCTCAAATAATATTAAACTAAACCTGACAGAACTAGAAAAATAACAAATAAAGCTCAAAGTCAGCAGAAGGGAGATAATAAACATTAGAGCAGAAATAAATGAAATAGAAACCAAGAAAATAGTAGAAAGGATCAATTAAACTGAGAGCTGGTTCTTTGAGAATATAAACAGAAGTGACAAACAGCCAGATTCACTAAGAAAAAAATAGAGGGCTCAAATAAATAAAATTAGAAATGAAAGAGGAGAAATTACAACAGATACCTCAGAAGTGCAAAGGATTATAAGAGAATACTATGAAAAACTATTGGATAACCTAGAAGAAAGAGATAAATTCTTAGACTCATACAATCTCCCAAATCTGAATCAAGAAGAAATAGTGAATCTGAATAAACCAATCACAAATAAAAAGATTGAAAGAGTAATCAAAAATCTCCTCAAAAATAAAAGTCTAGGACCAGATGGCTTCACTGCAGAATTTTACCAAATATTTAAAGAAGATATAATACCTGTCTTTCTGAAATTCTTCTTTCCAAAAAATTGAAGATGGAACACTTTCCAACACATTCTATGAGGCCGACATCACTCTTATTCCTAAACCAGACAAGGGCAACAAACAGAAGTAAAATTATAGCCCAAGATCACTGATGAAAATAGATGCAGAAATTCTCAACAAAATATTCATAAGCCAAATACAGCAATAAATTAAAAGGGTTATACACCATGATCAAGTGGGCTGCAGAGATGTTTCAACATTTTGAAATCAATCAATGTAATAAAGAATATTAACATAATGAAGAATAAAATCCCAATGGTCATCTCAATAGGTGCAGAGAAAGCATTTGGCAAGAACCAACATGCATATATGATATAAATTCTCATTAAAATGTGAATAAAAGGAAAGCAGCTCAATATAATAGAGCCCCCACATGACAAAACCAAAACCAACATCATACTTATTGTAGAAAAACTAAATGCCCTCCCTCTGAGAACAGGAACCAGACAAACGTGCCCACTCTCATCACTCATATTCAACATAGTACTGGAGCTTTTGGCTAGAGCAATTAGGCCAGAAAAAGAAATTAAACCTATCCAAATTGGAAACTGTAGGGGAGGAAGACATTTCCTCTACTCATTCTGCATCCTTCTGGCCAGACAATGAACTAATTTCACATGAGACAGAATAACAGGTGAAAAATAAACAAAGCCTTATAACATGTAAACATGGGAGACACTGAGGCAAAACTGAGAAACTTGCAAAAATGGCAGAAGTTCTCAACTAAAATACCACCCTCAGGTAAAGACAAAGGAGGATGTTGGGGATGGGGGGAGTTGATCATGGGAGGTTATCAAAAAAGCACAGTAAACAAGAAGAAGGTTATTAGGCAGATTTAAGTCCTCGCATTCAGCTTTGGTAAGAGTTTCTAGAGATAAGGTCATCCCTCCTTCTTCTTGTTACAGAAAGGGAGACTCCTTTACAGATGGAGATCTCCTTTACAAATGTAAATATCTCTTAGCAAAGGGTAAGTAGATTCTACTTTTCAGAGTTTCTTTCCCATCTGCAGTTTTTAAGAGTAACCAGCCCACAATAATCTTCATGCCAAAGAGACATATCTTGGGGTGGCCAATTCCAGTCCCCCACAAAAGGAAGAAGTGAAACTCTTGTGGTTTGCAGATGACATGATTCTATGTATAAAAAAACCCTACAGAATCCATCAGAAAACTATTAGAAACAATCAAAAACTATAGGAAATTTGAAGTACACAAAAGAAACGTACAAAAATCAGTTGCATTTCTATACTCTAATATTGAACTAGCAGAAAGAGAACTCATGAATACAACCCCACTTACAATCACAACAAAAAAATTAAATATCTAGGAATAAATTTAATGAAAGAGGTGAAAGACCTATGCACTGAAAATCATAAGACATTATTGAAAGAAATCGAAGATGACATTAAGAAATGGAGAGATATTCCATGCACGTGGATTGGAAGAATAAACATTGTTAAAATATCCATATTACCTGAAGCAATCTACAAACTCAATGCAATGCCAGTCACAATCTCAATGACATTCTTCACAGAAATAGAACAAAGTATCTTAACATTTATATTGAACAACCAAAGGCTCTGAATAGCGAAAGTAATCCTGAGAAAAAAGAACAAAGCTGGAGGCGTCACAATCCCTGTCTTCAAAATATAGAACAAAGTTATTGTAATCAAAACAGCATGGTACTTGTACCAAAACAGATACTCAAATCAATGGAATAGAATCGAAAGTTCAGAAATAAAACCACACATCTATGGACAGCTAATCTTCAACAAAGTAGCCGAGGACATACAATGGAGAAAGGAAAATCTCTCCAATAAAAGGTGCTGGGAAAACTCGACAGCCACAGGCAAAAGAATGAAAGTAGACCACCATCTTACACCATATACAATAATTAACTCAAAATGGATTAAAGACTTGAAGGTAAAACCTGAAGCCATAAACCTCTTAGAAGAAAATATAGGGAGTATACTCTTTGACATCAATTTTAGTACCTTTTCTAATATCATGTCTACTTAATCATGGGGAACATAAGAAAAAATAAACAAATGGGACTACATCAGACTAAAGAGCTTCTGCAAGGCAAAGGAAACTGAATAAAATGAAAAGGTAACCCACCAACAGGGAGAAAATATTTGCAAATCATACATCTGACAAGGGGTTAATCTCCACAGTTTATAAAGAACTCATAAAACTCAACAACAAAAAACAAACAACCCAAGCAAGAAATGGGCAAGGAATTTGAACACACACTTTTCCAAAGAAGATATACAGATGGTCAACAGGCACATGAAAAGATGTTCAAGGTCACTAATCATTGAGGAAATGCAGATCAAAACCACAATGAGATATCACCATTGACCTGTCCAAATGGATGTAATTACCAAGACAAAAATAGCAAATGTTGGAGAGGATGTGGAGAAAAGGGAACACTCATACACTGTTGGTGGGAATGCAAACTTGGTGCAGTTAATATGGAAAACAATTTGGAGATTTCTCAAAAGATTACAAATAGATATATCCTATGATCAAGCTACCCAACTACTGGGTATTTATCCAAAGCACTTGAAATCAACAATTCGAAGAGATTTATACACCCCTATATTCATTGCAGCATTATTCACAATAGCCAGGGTGTGGAAGCACCTGAAGTGCTCATCAACAGATGAATGGATAAAAATGTGGCATATATATACAATGGAATACTACTCAGCCATAAAAAGACGATATTATCCCATTTACAATCACATGGATGGATCCTGAGGGTGTTTTGTTAAACAAAATAAGTCAGACAGAGAAAGACAAACAGCTCATGATTTCACTCACATTTGGAACATAAACAAACACACAGACAAAGAGAACACATTAGTGATTACCACAAGGGGCAGGGGTGTCAGAGAAAGAGGTAAAGGAACACAGATTTATGATGATACCTCCAGCTGGTTATGAGAATATTTTGTAGTTCCAGCAAGGAGTCCTTTCTCATAATTTCTCCCAGTGATGGACTGTTACGTATGGGGAAAAAAATGAATCTTCTCTTTTCTGGCCATAGTGGGCTTGTGTGAAGCCTATTCATAGTCCTCTAATTCTCACTATGTATAAATTGTACATTTAGATATTCTTTTAGTATGAAGAACATGTGATTGAGTCAGATGGCCAAAATTTGCTATATTACACAATCAGTTATAAGTTTCCCTTTGGCACCTCCTAGCTGATAAACACTATCCCTGAAACCAGTGGGGACAGCAGGAGCACATTATTTGGAGTCAGAAAATATGAAGACCTAGCTCTGCCCATTAGTGTCTAATTCTCCCTCTTTGGCAGCGGAGTTGGGGGGTGCTTTGTCCAGCCAGTGGAGGTTAGAGGTCTGAAGCAACTCCCATTTCCAAATACAAGCGCAGTGAAGGAATTGAAAGGAACTCTAACCTCCTGACTAAGAAAAAAATGCTATGGACCAAAGTTGGAAGAAATATTCTTCTGATAGAGTGAAGATGAGGAGAGTCTCCCACACAAAAATGACTGTTACAGAAGCAATAGCAAACTGAAATGGAAACAAAATTTAATTAACAGTAAAGCAATAATTTGGGGTAGGAAATATTAGGTTTATGATTGAAGTAGTTCTCCCCATAAAGTGCATGGTGGAGGGTTAAAATTGAAAAATGTTAAATTATTAAAAGTTGTAATAAGAAAGAGGGAAAGTTTTTAAAACAAATTATAGATAAGACGTTCTTTTTTTATGTGTGTGTGAGGAAGATTGGCCCTGAGATAACATCTGTTGCCAATCTCCTTTCTGCTTGTGCAAGATTGTCACTGAGCTAACATCTTTGCCAATATTCCTCTATTTTATGTGAGATGCCACCACAGCATGGCTTGACAAGTGGTGCTAGTTCCACATCCGGGATCCAGACCTGTGAACCCTAGGCCACAGAAGCAGAGTGCATGAAGTTAATCACTATGCTTCTGGGCCGGCCCCAATAATACTTGTTCTTAATCCTTGTTTATAGGGTCCATTAATGAGCTAGGTTTATCTAGGCCAGGGCTCCCATAGTGTCTTAGAGAAAATGATAATTTGAATAAAGTAATCTTACTTTCTACAATACAGAATTGCTTTTGCCTTCAAAATTTACCCCACACCCACAAACGTCTACTTCAACAAAGCAAACTAGTATCCCTTAAAGATGACAAAATAAGAGAATATGTTCATGTGATGTTAAAAATGCATGATTTGCTGAAAAGGTCGATTCATAGGAATTAAAGAAAATTAATTAAGACTCATAAGAAACCAATAAATAAGGAGTTAGAACACTTTCCTGCAGGTGATATCAGACCATTAAGAATGTTTCTTCCTGGTGGCACAGTGGTTAAGTGTGCACCTTCTGCTTCTTGGCAGCCCAGGGTCCTCTGGTTTGGATCCTGGGTGCAGACATGGCACCGCTTGGCAAAAAGCCATGGTGTGGTAGACATCCCACATATACAGTAGAGGAAGATGGGCATGAATGTTAGCTCAGGGCCAGTCTTCCTCAGCAAAAAAAAGAGGAGGATTGGCAGTAGTTAGCTCAGGGCTAAACTTCTTCAAAAAAAAAGAAACATGTTTCTTCTAGGACATCCACGTGCAATGGCTATGTTAGTTCATGAAATTATATTCCATAGAGAGACTCAAGGAAACTTTGGTCTACTATAGAAGAATTTTTTTGAAAAATAAAACAAATTAATTGCAAACAGGAGTATTTAACTAGCAATTTAGATGTAAAGAGGGAAAAGAAATATTCCCACCGGCAAGCAGTGACTATTTCCTCTGTAAAGAACAGCTGCTCTTTAAAAAGCAATTTAATTTCATATTTAAAAATGGTATAGATCCTGAACAATTTAATATTTAAAAATATGAAAAGTCATGAATGAGAAAGAAGGAAATTCAGCAAAATTGAAAAAAGTAAATAAGAACCATTGATGTGTTGATATTCTGTTTCAATTCAATGTGAAATTTTAACTTTAGGATGAAGATTCAATAAATAATATCAAACAACTAAAGTCGTGAGTATATGTTGGTTGAAAATGCATTCATTATTTAAGACAGCATCTGTAGACTTCTCATGTTCTGAATCAAAAAGGTAAATTAAATAATATGTTTGAAGCATTTGAAATATGTAAATTCCTAACTTGTCTATTGTTAACAATTACAATAATGTTAAAATTATTCATTTTAAGAACTGACATATTATGAAAATATAATCAAAGAATGACATTGCATTCAAATTAAACATATTTTGCTACACTGATAATAAAGTAAATGTTGTCTTTATAAATAAAAGAATTTCTATAAGGACTCTCCTTTTATTAGGGAATTGCCTTTTATTGCAGAAAATATGAAACATTAATTTAATCCACTCTATAATTTCCTTGCAAAACTGTGTGCACAATATTTCTGGCACATAGCCCATTGTTGTTTATGTTACCCAATCAAATCAGATAATAAACCTGGCAGGATTTGGACTCACTATCTGACTATATTTCCTAAACTTTTCATATACTGATTTTACTTTTCCCTATAAATATTTAATTTTGGCTCAAAATAAAGCAATGTACTTGTATGGGAGCAGATTTTGCCATATTAAGACATGTCTCTTTGGCATGAGGATTATTTTGGGCTCTTTTTTGTTATGTGAGGAAGATTGGCCCTGAGCTGACATCTGTGCCAATCTTCATCTATTTTACATGGGATGCTGCCACAGCATGACAAGCAGTACTAGGTCTTGCATCCGGGATCCAAATCTGCCAACCATGGGCCACTGAAGCAGAGCAGGTGAACTTAACCACTACAACCACTACATCACCAGGCCAGCCCCTTGGGTAGTTTTTGTTTTTAACTGTAGAAGGGGAGAAAATTTGAAAACCAGGTAGAAGTTACCCTTTGTAAGAGATATTTACATTTGTAAGGGAAATCTCCATTTGTAAAGGTGTCTCCTTCTCTGTACCAGGAAGAGGGGTTGACCTTATCTGTAGAAATTCTTATCAATGTGGAAGGCAAGGTCTTAAATCTGCATAATAATCTTATTCTTGTTTACTGTGCTGTTTCTGTTAATCTCCCATAACTGACTCCTCCGATCCCCAACGTCTCCTGCTTTGTCTTTAGCTGAAGAATTTTTTTCTTTTTTGGCACCTGAGCTAACAACTGTTGCCAATTTTTTTCTTTTCTTCTTCTTCTTCTCCCCAGAGCCCCCAGTACATTGTTGTATATCCTAGTTGTGAGTGCCTCTGGTTGTGCTATGTGGGATGCTGCCTTAGCATGTCTTGATGAGTGGTGCCATGTCTGTGCCCAGGATCCGAACTGGTGAAACTCTTGGCTGCCTAAGCGGAGCATGTGAATTTAACCACTGGGCCATGGGGCCAGCCCCTGAAGATGGTTTTTAAGGTAGCAATCTTCATCATTCTGGCAAGTTACTGAGTTTTTCCAGGTTTCTCCCATATATATATGTTATAAAGCTTTGATTTTCTCCTGATATTCTGTCTCATGTGAGTTTAATTCTTAGACCAGCCAGAAGGACCTAGAGGGTAGAGGAATTGTTTTCCTCCCCTACAATGTCTAAATATTATTAGGATTAAAAATGATTAAATGCCAAAATTGTGTTTTTAAGCAGCAAAATCCATTTTATTTCAACAATTAGAATGAGAATTACTTGAACTTCATGACATTGAAAATTAAAGATTTGTCATTTATATTTTCATTGTATTTTCAATTACTCTCTCTCACTTCATAGAAAACCAATTCTAATAATAATTTCTACTTTTAATTTAATTCAGATTCATATATGGAGTAACATATTACGGGGAGAGCCTTGTGCTATATTCTTTATAGAATGAATTATGGGATGTAATGTCAAGGGTAGAAAAGATATGCATGCAAACAGTCAGTCGAATATTGTGCTAGATCTCATTTGCCAGGTGTTATATTATGGACTAGATTAATTGGGAAGAAGTTCATGAAAGCTGGTCAATTGATAATTGAGTTGGGGTTTTGATTGGAAGAAATAGCTCATCTGCATTCTCCCTTCTCACACTGTGAAATTAAATAAAAATGTCTAGTGGCTGCCCCAGTGGCATAGTGGTCAAGTTCACATGCTCCACTTTTGTGTCCTGGGGTTCACAGATTCAGATCCTGGGTGCAGACCTACCCACCATTCATCAAGCCATGCTGTAGCAGCATCCCACATATAATGTAGTGGAGGATTGGTACAGATGTTAGCTCAGAAACAATCTTCTTCCGGCAAAAAGAGGAAGATTGGCAACAGACATTAGCTCAGGGCCAAACTTCCTCACCAAAAATAAATAAATAAATGAGAGTGTAGCTACATGGATCTTATTGATCTAATTACAATGCAAATCTAACATTATAAATCAGTTAAGCATTTTATTTATTAAATTAATTCTTTTTTTAGCAGATGACTTTATAGCTCCTGGTTTCACATCAAATCTCCCAGAATTACAGAATACAAGTGTCAGAAAGGAGTTGAGAAATTATAAAGACCAAAACAAATGTCCCAATCCAATTGTAAAAGAGGAAAATGCAGCCAAAAAATGTAAGACCACAGAGAGAAAATAATTTGAAAATTATAGAAACCAACTTCAGTATAATGATTGAATTTGTTCTCTTAGGCTTTTCTGATATTCCCCAATTCCACTGGTTTCTTTTTGGGGTATTCTTAGTCATCTATATCATTATCCTGTTGGGAAATGGCATCATAATTCTAATAACAGGAGTAGATTCCACTCTTCAAACCTCCATGTATTTTTTCCTCAGCAATTTTTCCTTCCTAGAAATCTGTTATGTATCTGTCACACTTCCCAGAATGCTCATGGACCTTTGGACCCAGAAAGGAACTATTTCTTTTTTTGCCTGTGCTACACAAATGTACTTCTTCCTTATGCTGGGAGCCACTGAGTGTTTCCTTCTGGCTCTGATGGCCTATGACCGCTATGTGGCCATTTGTAATCCTCTGCACTATCCTCGAGTCATGAACCACAAGGTTTGTGTCCAGCTGGTGGTTGCCTCCTGGATCGGTGGACTTCCAGTCCATATAGGGCAAACATGCCAGATTTTCTCTCTGCCCTTTTGTGGTTCCAATAAAATAAACCACTTCTTCGTGACATTCCCCCATTACTGAAACTGGCTTGTGGAGACATCTTTGTGAATGAGATGGTGGTCTACGTACTTGCTGTATTGTTTGTCACTCTTCCTTTTATGTTGATACTTGGATCCTATAGTAGAATTATCTCTACTATCCTGAAATTGCCATCAAACACGGGACAGACCAAAGCATTTTCAACTTGCTCTTCCCACCTCATAGTTGTAGTTTTGTTCTATGGATCAGCCACTGTCAACTATTTAAAACCTAAATCCAATCAGTATGGAAGAACTGACAAACTACTGTCTCTTTTTCTATGCCATTTTGACCCCAAGGTTCAATCCTATGATATACAGCCTGCGGAACAAAGATGTCAGAGAGGCACTGAGAAAAGTACTTCACAAATTTTCAGCATTGTGAAACATTCGACCCAATAAATTATTGTTTTATATAATTAATTTGCATGCAGATTTAATTGCAATCTACTGTTCACTATTTTCCTAAATTTTTAAATAAGCTAGTGGTGTAATTCCCTTGAGTAGATTCTTATTTTCCTAGAGTTATGACAATTGAGTTCATTTATTTAACAGTTTTACTTAAGATCAGTTTCCTCTTCACTGTAAACTAATAAATGAAGATGTGTAACTAAACAAGGTGATGTGATATATAGCATATTCTGTAATTGAAACCATACCTTTTTTATTCTTTTGCTGATGCCTTTCTAGACATTATCTTAACATTCTCTATTAAAGAAATAAAGATCCTTGGATGCTACAGAGTCCATACTAAACAATTCTTTTATAGAAATAAAAGCTTAAATGCAAAGGATATATGTAGAGGAAGGACTAATAAAAATAGTGAATGGCTAATATAATGTTTATTGCAGCACTATTTTTCCAAGCAAAAAAACTAGAAAAACGAACATTTCTGTTGAGAAATATTTTAGTAAATATGGTATATAAATATAGTAGATGTTTATGGAGTTATTAAAAAGACCACGTTACACCTGTATAGTAATAGCTCCCGATAAATCACTTCTTCTCGTATCCATGCCCTTTTGTCATCTCTTCCCACCTTGACTCTAGATTTATCCATGTGATTATCTCTGGTGAATGGGATATTAGTAAACATGAATAGTACTTGGGAATTAAGACTTGTCTTTTTCAGCAATGGAAATCTTTCCATCACTAAGTCAAAAAGACCAGACTGGACTCCTGGACAATGAGAAGGAAAACAGAAAGAAGCCACAGCTTATATACAAACCATATAATGATAAAAATCAAATTTAAACAGAATTACCATATGCTATTTTAACAGTTTGAAACTGTTATGTCACATACTCTACTAAATCTTTAAGCCATATATTATTCACAGACTTTTAAAATTTATCTCTTTCTATATTTAAATGTACATTTTAGTTGTTTTTCCTAGAAATGCCGACATGTGATAGACTTTCTAATTCCTTGTATGTCTGAAAATTTCTTTCACAAAATAAAACTCTCTGGTTTTAAATAAAAGTCTCTGTGCTGAGTACTATAAATAAAAGTTAAAATGGCCATTGCTAATAATATAAAGGGGAAAAATATACATGCTGTCAGATATTGAATTTGTGGATAAAAATGTATGACCTAATTTTTTTATCTACAATTCCCCAAAACAGCATATGTATCCTTTTTGAGCAAAATATTTACCAAGATAAACCAAAAGTTGTATCATTAAAAAAAAATCTCTGTACTTAAAAAAGTAAGAAGAATATGGAATATGTTCTCTGATTACAATGGAATTAAATTTCAATTTCATTTTACTTCTGTGGGGCAGATTGAGGGGGGAATTATGAGGAAATTTCTGGGTTTGATATATATGTTCCTTTTCTTGGTTGTGACGATGGATTCTGGATGTATATATATGCAAAATGTGTCAAATTATAAGCTTTAAATATGGGTTTTTATTATGTTTCAATGAAACATTAACAAAGCTGTTCAAATAGTTAAAAAAAGCTGAAATCAAAACAGAAATTTTAAAGTAAAAAAAAAAGTGCAATCCGTTACTACTAAACTTGATCTACTAGAACTGCCAAACAAACCCTTTAGCCTGTCGTACTACGGTTCCAGAGAAAAGTATGCGTCTTATAAAGAAATAGATAACATGAAACAATAGTAAATGTAAAAATAAACTTTAAATATTGTGCTTTCATTTTAATTTCCTTAAAATGCATATGATCTTTAAAGCAAAAATTTTAACATTTTTATAACACCCAGTACAAAATTGGTATCTTAGGTCATGTGGTAACTTGGTGGCTCATGGTCAACCATTCAGTTTTTACTAAGGCCCAGTGGTAGGCCAAGAGCTCACTCCCCAAGAGGAAATTTATCCACAGAGAATGACAGGGCCTTGCTTCAATATCTAAGGGCTATGCTGTAATTCACCTATAGGGACCTGTCAAAGGTGCCAAACAACATCCCTATCTGCCACTGATACTTCAAGCACCATTGGATCTACTGTAGCAACTGGTCCAAGAGACAGAGCAGTTTACACAGTAGCCTGGAGCTGTTGAAGAGTCTTCTTTTGTTGTGGGTACCACTCAAAACTGGAAAATTTTGGGTCACTTGGTAAATAGATCAGAGTAACACACCTAAATAAGGAATATGCTGCCTCCAAAATCCTAAGAGGCTCACTAGGTATTCTGCCATTTTCTTTGTTGTAGCAGAGACTAGATGTAGCAGCTTATCATAACTTCACTTTAAAAGCAGGGTCTCCACATACCCCACATTAGTGGACCTCTAGAAGTTTCACTGAGATAGAAGGCCCCGGGAATTTAGTTGGATTTGTTTTTCATCCTATAGTAGAGAAATATCATACCAATGATTAGAGTTGTTGCTACCTCTTGCACACTAGGTCCAATCAGCATAGCGTCATCTATGTTATGGGCCAGGGTTATTCTTTTTTGGAAAGGAAAAGGTGATCAAGATCCCTGAAAACTAAATTATGACAGCCAGTTGGAGAGTTTATACACCCCTGAGGTGAGAGAATGAAGGTGTATCGCTGGCCTTCCCAGCTGAAAGCAAACTGCTTCTGGTGAGCCTTAGGGACAAGTATGGAGAAAAAGATCAGCAACTACATAACAGGTACCAGAGCATGTGTTAGTTTGCTCAAGCAATGAAACTACATCCGGAACAACAGTCGCATTTGAAGTCACCACTTGGTTAATTTTATGATAATCTACTGTCATTCTTCAACATCTATCTTCTGGGAAAACTATGATTATTTCCTCTTCTCCTGTGCAGTTACCATGACATACGTTGATGGGTCCCTTTAGGGAAGGCTGGGAGAAAGATTAACAGTATAAACTTTGGGGTAGTGTACTGGGCCCTTCCTTAAGGGGACCCAACTCCTTTTCATTCAAGGAGTTCTGGGTCTGTAAACTCTATCAAGTTTGGGAATTACCTGATGGGCTGTGACTATCATAGTGACTTTGAGTAGATTTTGGTTCACTTGATCTGGAGACTTTTTGCTTATCCAGATCAAGGAAGAATTTAATGAACTCATCTATTTCACTTCTAGGAAAGCCATGATTAGCTAGTCAACACTAGAGGTCTGTGTGAATTAGACTATTCTGATTGCTGCTTTGATTCTGCTGTCCATTTCCATGACTGTGCCCACTCTGCCCTTGGTGGTGCATGCTACCAATTGGTCCATGACACCCTAGGATCCAATTATTACCATTGCATTTAGATTTCCCAATTCAGTGGCTAGAGTTCTCATTGTAAGTTTTGGCCTATAGTGAAGACAAGTCAGGGAGTACTTCAGGAATGCTGAATCTCCCCTGACAGATTTATTTCTCACAGTACTGGTGAAAGGTATTCTTCTGAATACTCCCAATGTGGGCGAGTAGATCTTAAATGATGCATCTACTCTAATTTTCTAATCCCCTAAGACTTTGAATCCCTTTCCCTACACTAAACCAAGGCAAACTGGACATTTCCAATTTGCTCATTATGGGCCACCTTTTGCTCAATGTTTCAACCAAGTATTCAAACAAACTCTTACAGTCCTTTCTAACTCCCTGATCTGCAACATGAAATGCAGAGTCTCTGCTTAGTAGATTCATATCAATAAATTTGGCCTGATCCAATGTTATGTTTCTTCCATCATTATCCCACACCCTTTATCTACACATGTTTTCCAAATTACTGTCTGTATAAATTAGAAAACTCAAGTAGTTCTTTTGGAATGTAGCGTACCTCCTCATAGGTCACATTTCATACCTTACCTTTATGGGTCTATGGGGACTTGTGTCTATTTCAGTAAAATGTGAATGAAAGAGAATACCTACAATTTAATATAGAGTTAAATATATATATATGCTTCTGTGTGTGTGTGTAATTAAACTGGTATTTCTATGTTGACCTCTTAACCCTCAGTATCTTGGAATAGAACTGTATTTGGAGACAGAGTCTTTGAGGAGGTAATTATCTTAAAATTCGGCATTTAGTGTGGGCCTTAACCCGATATGACTGTTAAACTTATAAGAGGAGGACATCAGGATATGAACATTCAGAGAGAAAGATCACGTGAAGACATAAAGAGAAGATGGTCTTCTGCAAGGCAGGGAGAGAAAGGCTTCAGAAGAAATCAACCCAGTGAACACCTTGATCTAAAAGCCTAGCATCCAGTAGAGTGAGAAAATAAATTTCTGTTCTTTGAGCAATCCAGTCTTTGGCATTCTGTTATGGCAGCCCCAGCACAATAGTACAACTGGCATCAGCATCTATATGTATACATGTGTGAACATAGGTTTCTGTGTATGCGGGGGATATTTATATACATAAACATATATATGTATAAACTTAGAAGCAGATAGATGACAGCTTTCTGCATGTGTAAAGGTTGCATAGATATTGGATTGACTATGATCTTTATTCAAAATTCTGAGAAGGACAGAAAGGGACTACAAAACTAAAAAGGAAAAATCCTTTAATCATGACTTTTCAATATTGGAGACAAAAAACATTAATCTTAATTGGTATCAATTTAATGTTTAGTTTGAAGAGTATACTTTATTGATAAATCAACTTTTTCCAAACACCCTTTTTACTGCCTCCTTTACATCTTTGTTCCTTAAACTGTAGATGATGGGATTCAGCATGTTAATGGCAATGCTGTAAAAAATTAACACTATTATTTCCCAGTCCCAAGAATAGCTGGAACTTGGTTTCACATACATGGAAAAAACTGTTCCATAATAAAGTGACACTCCTGTTAGGTGAGAGCCATATGTAGAAAAGACTTTTCATCTCCCTTCAGCAAATGCAACCTCAGGATAGCCAACAGAATGAAACCGTAGGAGACCAGGACAGTCAAGATGGTGACTATTTCAATAACGCCCGTAAAGTAGAAGACTAGAAGATGGTTTTTGCTCATGTCAGAACAAGAAATGGTGAGGACAGGAGGGATGTCATACAAAAATTGTCTAATTTCATTGGATACACAGAAGGATATGACAAATGCCGCCCCTGTGTGCACCATGACTGTGTGTCTTAAATAATTGTGTTTAAAATGTTTATTCTGAGGTGGCTTACATTTTCAATAAGCTAGATAACCTCTCTGATGCCCAAGTAGACATCATAACATGAGTGAAACCGTCCAGATTTTTGTCAGCAGACAGGACATGATTTAATTTTCACAAGTTAATCGAGGAACAGAGCGTTCCACTAAGAAAATGGATCTACTACCCAATAGTTTAAAGAGACAAAGCAAACCATGTTGATGTGATGAAACATGACACACTTTTCTAAAGACATGGATGATCTACATCTGAATGAATTACAGAACTAAAATTAAGGAAGGCAAGACTCCACGCCAATTGTTCAAATTCTGAAATGCAATAGATAGAAAGATTTTTTATTCCTGAAAGTAATACTAGACAATTAAGTGGTATTTCTCCGCAAAGCAACTCTCCCTATTATAGGGGAACTTTATGCCACGAAGGGGTTGAAGAGAAAGACAGGTCATCAACAGAGAAGGTAGTTTTAAAAATTATATCTGAATGGTTGCCAAAAAGAAGTAGTCTTCTAGAAATTAATTTGATACATGAGAGAAGATGTTCCCCAGGGTGAGCATGACTACTTCCTCTTTAACATCGGCTAATGTTGAACCTAGCAAGAATATTATAGAATTACGGTGACTTCCTAACACAAAAGAACTTACAAAGTTTATAGGATAAAAAAACACTTGCAGTCACATAGATAGTTTCAAGCAAATACATCAAGGTAAGCTATATTTGTGTCATTAGACTATTTTGTTTTTAGGATAGTTCTAAATGTGAAGATCAAGATACAAAGAATAAAGCAAAAAAGCCTGAAATTCTGAGATATTTATCTAAAAATGAGTTAACCACTTAAGATAACTCCTGTAGTTCTTAACATTCTTAATTATAAAGTAAAATAAAATTAGACACGTCAAATAATGATATTTATAATAAAAATCTTCACTTAAGGTTATTTTGAAAACTGGTACTAATGGAAATAGGGAAATGTGAGAGAATATTTTCTCAGTTTTATTCAGTAAAGTATTAGGGTAAAAATATCAGCTGGTGGGGTGAGAAGATAGAGACGGGTGTAGGAGATTTGATGAAATAGGAAAACACATGATACTTGTTTTGGAAAGTTGGATAACAAATATTTATAAAATATAATGAGAACTGTCCAGCAGTGTTGACAGTCTAATATTGGATAACCTTAATACAAAGCGAAACAAGACAGAGTGTGTATGTGTGTGTGTATTTCTTTTTTTTTTTCAGTATCATGTATATGCTCTGGCCGTTTGCATGCATGAAGTAAATAATAATTGGGTTTAATCAAAGTTACCCTTTATTAGGCAAAATTATGAAGGTGAAATAGAGGAAGGGGATTGTACTCATTTGCAAGGGAATTATATGACGATGGATCGTAAAATCTTACATAAGTATGGAGGGAAATATGAGAAAATATTGTGATGAATAGGTCACATTTCAGGATTGAGTTGAAGATTAATTAATATTTATCATAAACTGTATAGTGTGTCATGGGGAAAGTTATTGAAGAGCATGATGGGATTAATGCTTTCCATATTTAGTATAAGCGATAGGAGAGGTATATAAAGTGGAATGATAATATTGCATATATTTATTCCCTCAGTAACAAAGAATTGGTTTAACAAAATTGATTCTCATTGGGATGTAAATGGGAGGAGATAAAACTCATTTTGAATAAGAATTAAATAAAAGCTTTAAGGGAAAAGATTTGGATTGAAAGAAGATGGAAAAAGTCTATCAATATAGAAAAAAATGATGAATTTAGCAAAAACAATAGAAAAAGTCTGTTTCATAGTTCCATTCAATAATAGACTGATTAGATATTATTAGATACAATAATTAGATATTATTGCTCCATAATAAGCTCTAAATAACAATGGACACCTCTCCTTATGTCTGGCATTGCTGCATCCAAGTATAAAAAATATATATTCAGATTGTATTTCTTGGATTGATTTTAACTTCACATCATTTCTTGTTTCAAATCTCTTTTCCTAGAAACAAAGTATGGTGGGAATAATTTAAAAGATTATATAAATACATTCATGCACTTATCAAGTTAATAGAAAAGGAAAATGTGGTTCAAAAATATTAACCATCTTTAATTTACTATATCTGCAGATGAAGCACAAATTAAAAACAGAAAAATCAAATATCACTACAATGTTGGAGTTTGTTCTCTTGGGGTTTTCTGATGTTCCCAATCTCCAATGGATTCTTTTTGTGATATTTTTAGTCATCTATCTGACTATCGTGCTGTGCAATAGCATTATAATACTGATAACAAGAATTGACTCTGTTCTCCAGACCCCCATGTATTTTTTCCTTAGCAATTTTTCCTTTTTAGAAATCTGTTATGTAACAGTCACTATTCCAAGAATGCTCATGGACCTATAGACTCAGAAAGGAAATATTTCTTTCTTTGCCTGTGCTACACAAATGTGTTTCATCCTTATGCTTGGAGGCTCAGAGTATCTCCTCCTGACAGCAATGGCCTATTATCATTACGTGGCCATTTGTAACCCTCTACACTATCCTCTAGTCATGAACCACAAGGTCAATGTTCAGCTGGTGACGGCCTCCTGGATCAGTGGAGCTCCAGTTGTAATTGGGCTAACATGTCAGATTTTCTCTCTGTCTTTTTGTGGGTCTAACAGAATTAATCATTTCTTCTGTGACGTCCCCCCAGTACTCAAACTTGCTTGTGGAGATACATTTGTGAATGAGATCACAGTCTATGTAGTTGCAGTAGTGTTTATCATGGTTCCATTTCTTCTGATTGTTGTCTCCTATGGCAAAATTATCTCAAAATCTGGAAATTGTCATCAGCCAGAGGGAGGGCTAAAGCCTTCTGCATCTGTTCCTCTCACCTGATAGTTGTCATCTTATTCTATGGAATGGCTACTATAACTTATCTACAACCCAAACCTAATCAATCTGAAGGAATTGGGAAATTGGTCTGTCTTTTCTACACTGTGTTGATCCCTACCTTGAATCCCATTATATATACTCTGAGGAACAAAGACATCATGGTGGCACTGAGAAAACTACTAAGTTATTAACGTTCACTCAAAGACTTGAAATTACAGAAACAATTTGCTTATATGTTTATCAAGTAGATACAACAGAAAATGTCTTCTAATTTTATTCCTATTTTCCTAAATAATGAAAATTAATATCATCATAGCAACCTCACATTATGTTACAGGACCTTAGTTTCAGATGATTAAATTAAGGACTTCTGTATAATCAAAGCACAAATTATCTCAATTGCAACCATTTAATTCAAAGATCCATCTTTCCTCTCACTATAAACTAGTGATTTAAGATATTTCCTCAGCAATACAATTATAGATAACTGAGCGTGGCATGTAACAAGGAATTGGGGTCATGCTCTGTGATAAATTTTCTTTCAGATATATTTGTTGCCCTTCTCTGTACCTATGATTGGACTCAGCTAATAAGAAAAACCAGCAGCAGCCAAGATGGTGGAATCAGGGGAATCTTAGTGTTTTCTTTGCATTTTTTCTTCTTTCTATCTCTTCTTGCTGCCCATGTTGCTTTAAGACTACAAACCCTGAGAGTGTTACCTCCTCTATTATCCCAGCACTTTTTTTGTTCTCTGGTAACATCATTATTTCACCTTGTAGCTTCTGGTTTTACTTTGTTAATATCTATTTAGTATTAGAAGGCTCTGGAATTTTCACTATAGGCTATGCATGTCAATGTGCAGTGACTTGAATATCAGTCCCTCTAAATATATGCCCCTCCGGAACCTGTAAGTGTGAACTTATTTGGAAAAAAAGGCCTATGCAGTTTTAATTAAGTTAACAATTTTGAAATGAGATCATCCTGGTTGAAGGTGGGCACTAAATTCTGCAGCCAATGTCCTTATGATAAAGAAAGGCAGAGGAAGTTTAGAAAATAAATACAGAGACACAGAGAATAACATCATGTGAAGATGGAGGCAGGGATTGGAGTGATGCATCATGAACCAGGGAAGGTCAAGTGACACCACAAGCTGGAAGAAGTGAGAAATGATTCTTCCTTAGTGTGTTCAGAGGGAGTGAGACTGCCAACACTGTGATTTTGGACTCTTGCTTCTAGATCTGTGAGAAACTAAATTTTTATTGTTTTAAGCCACTCAATTGTGGTAATTTGTTGCAGTAGATCTAGGACAGTAATATACCATGTAAATAGTCTTTTCATTAAAGTGCTTTTATATTGATTTTCTGCAATGAATTCTGTGTTTTTTGGGGGCAGCAATTTGGCATTGTTTTCTTTTTTTAATTTTTTTTTTTTTGAGGAAGTTTAACCCTGAGCTAACATCTGCTGCCAATCCCCCTCTTTTTGCTGAGGAAGACTGGCTCTGAGCGAACATCTGTGCTCATCTTCCTCTATTTTATATGTGGGAGGCCTGCCACAGCATGGCTTGATAAGCAGTGTGTAAGTCCACACCTGGGGTCTGAGCCAGTGAACCCCGGGCCACTGAAGCAGAGCATGTGAACTTAAACACTGCGCCACTGGACTGGCCCCAGCATTTTTTTCTTTTGAAAGAAAAACTAGAATATTTATCCTTTCATTCTAAAAACTGTAATAATGAAACTTCATATTGTAGAAATAATATTGTCCAAGAATGATTATTTCATATGTTTGTTTAAGAGTGTTTATTAAACATGTATTTGCTCAAGAATGTTTATTAAAAGATTTTTTTTAGGACAGTTGCAAACCATCAGTAAACTGATTGGGGTCTCCAGAGTAGTGTTAGATCTTACACAGCATATCATAAAGTCCAGTGGTCTTATCTTGACCAAGAGTCAAATAGGAGGCGTCCAGACATTCCCAGAGAAAAAGACAGGACTTTTCCAGGCCAGGTGTATATCAATTTTATCTCCACAATGGTAACAATTAAATTCAATACTTGTTAAGTTATTACATTAGTTTTCGAATGCTAAATAACAAATAATCACAAACTTAGCAGCTTAATACAACACAAATTTATTATCTCACTGTTTCTAAACGTCAGAAGTCTGGCATGGTGTGGCTTGTATCTCTGCTTAGGGTCTCAGAGCCTGAAATCAAGGTGCTGGCTGTACAGAATTCTTGTCTTGGCTCTGGGGAAGAATGTTTGATGCTAGGTTCTTGGAAGAATCCAGGTCCTTGAAGTTGTGAGACCAGATTCGCTTTCCTTGCTGGATGTCAGCTAGGGACAATTGTCAGCTCCTAGAAGCCAATGGCATTCTATGTCTCCTGCCTTCTTCTATTTCCCTCACCTTGAATCTCTGATATCTCTGGATATGTCTTTATCTATCTATCTGTCTGTCTATCTATCTATCTATCTATCAATCTATCTAATCTTTTTTCTATCTCTGGATGCTATACTTATATTTAAAGGACTTATGTAGTTATATTAGGGATAGCCTCCCTAATTTAAGCTCAACTGATTTTGGACCTTGATTACATCTGCAAAATTCCCTTACAATAATGCCTATGTGATTGAACAGCAAGGAAGAGTTGTGTGTATAGCAGGGAGCAGAAATGTTTGGCTATCTATAACTGTAGTTACCACAGTTATAAAATAAACAATTTCAAAAATCTGAAGAAATTATAAACATATATAAAAACAAAAATTAAATAAAATATTAAAAATTAGAACTTGCTAAATTTGATGGAGCAGTACTTTGAAAAACAGAGCCAAGTACCCTGGGACAAGTTGTACTGAGGGAGGACAAGGCAAACATGATCATACCTAAGAAGATGAGAGAAAATATGATCCAAGGAACTGATGTTATTTGTTTAAAATCTAAGAGAATTTTCCATGTATAACATTGAAACTACAAATAACAGAAAGAAATGCACAATATTCCAAGAAAATGTGAATTCTGTATGTAAATATGTAAATACATATATATATACATTCATAGTTCCAGTAAAAATCACAATTGCAACCATGACCAAATCAAAGTTTTGCATTGCTCAATATTTTAAAATCATTTAATTCAGTTGATTTCAAGAGTATTGTATTCAATGATCACTACAAGGTAGATATCATTTTAGGGGCTTGATATATTTTATCACAATAATAAATTGTTGATGACAAAAATAATAATAATTTTACAGTCAGGATTGTGTTAGTTAAAAAAAGAAAAGTAATAGATCACAGTAAATAAAGCATGCACATGTAATGGTGGGAGAAGCCTAATATGGCTATATTCCAAGGCCCAAGTAGAAGAATCAAGGGAAAAACATTTAAAAGGGTAGAGAAATGAAAGAGTCTCACACGCACAATTTTGGGTTTGAACATTCTCTAGTGAATATTAGTGGACAATTAAGTGATGCTGCTTTCTCAAGGGCATTCTTGTTCCCCGCCAAGATCTGGTATGGGTGGAAAGCTGGATGGCCAATGTACGTGAATCCAAGGGGTGATTGTCCAGAAGGATGGCTTTGGCCAGAATGGCTGGAAAAACTAGTTAGAGTGAGTGGTAAACAGAAGTATAAAGTTAAATATTAAGGTGGTAAGTGGAAAATAAATAAAACCAATAGAATAAGAGGAATGTTTTTATTTAAAGAGAATTTTGTATTTTGAAAGCACGTATAGCCTGAAATAGATATGACATTCAGTTATGAGAAAAAATATCAATCTCTTATTAAAACAAAAGTTTCGTACAAGTATATAGATAGATAGGTAGGTAGATAGATGTAAGCATACACACTTAAACTGTTCTATTGAGGGGAAAAAAGAAGCTATAACTAAATCTAGAAGAAAAAGTATAGCTTATTTTATGTTAATAAGAATTTTGATTTTCTATATTTAATTTAGAAAACTGTAAGACTCTGAGAACCAAGATTCAATGGATACTCAACATGTAAAGTTTTTATGTTCAAACTTTGCACTCAAATCAAAGCTAAAGATTTGGATTTCTCACTTTGATTGCAATAGGGGAAATTGAAAGCAAAATTTATACTAAAACATTTGGGTGATCATAGAACCCTATATAAGTACAGCATGTTTCTGTTAATTGATCAGGTAAATAACTGAAACTTATTTGGACCAAATCCCTTTTAATAATCAAAATGCTGGTTTATCTTTATTTATTTACATATGCTTTTATGATGCACTACAGAAAATAATGTATACTATGTTAAGGGAGATTAAATCTATAATTTTTCCCAAAATATACAGCTTTCTAGAAATGTTTTCTTATTCAGAATGGTAGAATTAAAATAGTAATTTACAAATGTGGGACTTCTCATTTCTTAGTCATCTTTCGATTTTTTTCCCTCATGGGATGGTTTGTTGTATCTTAAAATGAGAACTAAAAACTTCAAGCCAACATTTCAGTGTTTGATCCTTTGGGCAACTGTCTAATAATTATACTTTATAACAATTAATATTGTTAAGTTTGGATTTTCATATGCTTCATCTCAGATATATTATTAAAATAAAATTTTAATGAGAACAACTAAGTAATGGCTGATAGTGAGTCACTGCAGATTACATGGACTGGGCAGAGTTCCTGAAATCATATCATCTATGCAATGTATTCCATTATTAACTAGCCAACCGATAGGTCAAAAAACATTTATTGAATATCTACTGCATGATGGGATATGGTAAATGAAAGATCTTGAAATATAATGCCTGGTGGTAATTATCTTTCTTTGATTTTGATAGATGAAAGAAACTGAGATACAATTTCAGAGCAAAGTTCATGCAGAATAAGTACTATAGGTAAGGAAAGGCATATACTGTCCTTGCAAAAAGTTCCATGGAAGAGTTGCATTACGGAAAATTATACTTCCCAGTCCACTGGGAATTGTGACAGATATAAAAGTTTCTGCTGTAGGATTCTGTTTGTTATTACATGGAGTAAAAAGGCTCACTTTGCTCTATCCACAAACAAAAAATGAAAATTCATATTTCTAGAACGCTTCAATTCTATTAAAATACAAACCTACTAGTGCATGTTAAATGTGTTGATATGTTTAGGATTTAGCAAACACTCACCGTTGGACTCAGTTTTGCTCTTTGATGTTAGGCTATAAAGTGCTGGAATTTGAATGGAGATATGACACGTTATATTACTAATTCCTAAAACTCCTCTTGACAATAGAAAACAAACCAAAAGGATAAAAGACTAATTTCATTGTTTTTACAGATGGAGCACCAAAAAAAAAAAAACAGAAGCAAATCTCACTCTAATAATGGAATTTGTTCTTTGGGGATTTTGTTGTATTTTCAAACTCTGAGTATTTCTTTTTGTGAAGTATTTCTTGCTTATGTGATAATCTTCATGGGAAATGGCATTATTATTCTCATAGCCAGAGCTGACCAGGCTCTCCAAACCCCCATGTATTCTTTTCTCAGTAATTTTTCCTTCTTGGAAACCTATTATGTATCTATCACTCTTCCCAGAATACTCATAGACCTTTGCACCCAGAAAAGAAATGTGTCTTATTTTTGTCTGAGCCACAAAAATATACTTTCAGTTCATGCTTGGAAACATAGAATGTTTTCCGCTGACTGTGATGGCCTATGACCACTTCATGGCCATTTGTCACGTTCTGCCATATCCTCCTGTTATGAACCACAAGCTCTGTATCCAGCTGATGATGACTGGTTCTTGGATCAGTGGAGTTCCTGTTGAGATAGGGCAGACCTGTCAGATTGTTCTTTCTGTCATTTGTGGATCTAACCAAATCTATCACTTCTTCTGTGATATCTCCTCGATTCTCTAGTTGGCCTGTGGACACACTTTTCTGAATGAGATGTTGGTCTTTACAGTTGCTGTGCTGTTTGTTATTATCCCTCTTCTGTTGATATTTGGCTACTGCACTAAAATCGTCTCCACCATCTTGAAGTTGCCATTGGCAACAGGAAGATCCAAAGCTTTCTCCACCTGCTTATCTCACATCATGGTTATGGCTTTATTCTGTGCATCCAGGATCGTTACATTTTTATGACCCAAATCCAAACATTCTTCCAGAACAAATTTCTCTCTCTTTTCTATACCATTGTCACCCTGATGTTTCACATGATATACAATTCTGAAGAATAAGGATGTCATAATGGCCTTGAGAAAATGCTTACTTCAATTTTTAGTGCCTTCGTCCCTGATTTGAACTTATTACCTGTTTTCCCACTTAATTCTGCTGTTGTCTAATCAGAAGTTATCTTGTGGTTTACCTTGCTGCCTTAATATGGATTGATTATCATTACTTATTCTTGAACTTGCCGTTTTACATTAGAATTCCTGATATTAGGCTTATATCCCGAGTGGTATTTACGATAAACGAATTTTTCAGCAAATCTCATATTTAGTGAACTAGTCTGTCAGCCCAAATTCACTGCCAGTTTGAGACTGTTTACTGAAAACTACAGTCTCTTTTATCTTGCAATTCATGTTCTAATATCTTTTCCATGAAATTATTAGTGTATATCTTGGTTCCTCTCCCATTTATTATTATTTACGTAAACAAAAGATTTCATATGGAAAGCCTCTAGAGCATATTTGTCGAATGACTACAGAACATGGACGCACTTGAACATGTAAAAGGTTGTACCACAGAATAGTGTAGAAAAGATGGTCTTTTAGTAAATTATCTTAATTTAATTGTATAAAAATGAAGAACTTGACCCTTACTTCATATAATTTATAGAGAAAATAATTCCAGATAATGTGTAAACCTAAATATGAAATACAACATAATGAATCTTTCAAAGGTAATGTATATTAACCTCGTGACCTTGGTGTAAGAAAGATATTTTTACTAAATTTATTAACTGTAGTGCATAACACTGCTAAGTTGAACTGCGTTGACTTGGAAGCACTCTGCATGCAAAGCAGCTGTTCAGAGTGAAATTTTTCAACAGTGAGGGTTTAAATACATCATATATAAAGAAGTTCTGCAAATCAAAAACCAAGGAAAACTAGGACGAAAATTGACAAGAAACTTAAAGAGGGATTTCACAAAGAGGATAATCTGGATGGCTAGGAGAAAAAGAAAATAACTCATTAGTAACAGTGAAATGCAAATTATCCCTACTGAGAGTTTTGACACATTAATCAGACAGATGAAAATTAAGAAAAAACACCCAAAAAACTAACCACACTAGATGTGTAAAGGATGTGAATTAATGGCAGCTTTTATCACATGCTGGTGTTTGAATTGGTACACCACTCTAGCAGACAGCTCGACTTTACCTGGAGGATCTTACTCCTAGGAATGTACCAGCAGAAGTGCATGAGTATGTTTGCCATCAGACATGTCCAAGAATCTTCAACTTTGCATCATTCATAATGCCAAATTCTTATCAAATTAGAATGGAAATGATTGTGATAACTGCACACAGAAGAAAACCAGAGTGATAAAAATGAATAAAACACAATTACATACATGTGGATGAAGCATATTTTTGAGCCATAATCACACTGTCCATGTCTCTGCACATCCTCTCAGTTAAGGTTAAAAGACACTATTTGGAATGCCCATTTATTATAAATGTATATATACACATATAAATATATATATTTCATTGTTCCCTCTATTTCCTAAATTTTCGCTAATGAATATATCATGTTTATAATGAAAAGAAAAACCTGATACTCTATAATTTTTATGTCATGCTTCTATTTTTTCCTGAAACTAATTCAGAAAAATAAATTGCCTTTTACCTCAAAAAAAATAGTAATCAATAGCAAAAATATGGTTCAAGACTGGGGATACTACGCAATCATTTTGAAGAAATTAATGAAAACTTCTATAAATAGACATACTTAAAGCCAACGCGCATATGATTTCCAACATTTAAAACAAATGAACAACTTCCATTTCTTTTTAAGATACCCTGAGTCACAGCATACCAGTCTTCTTGTTGCAAGCACTAGAAAAATTTGGATAAATTATAAAATTCATATTTTGGAGGTATCATATAGCTGTGGGAGCAAAAGAATAGATGACAATACCAAACTTAAGACTCATTAAGTCAAAGAGAGACAATGCACATGATTATTCACAATTGGTTGGTTTACAATCTTTTGTAAGTACAAACTTGTGGCAATAGCATATTCCTGCATAACTTCAAATGTGTGCCAGTTTATTGATTGATTCAAAGAATAAATATAATTGTGATATTACTCAATGGTTCCTGCTTCCTCTCTGTATATATAATTACAAAGTTAGTGGAGGTGCACACAGCACACAGAGTGAAACATAGCAGTAAATATCTTCCCTACGTCTGCCCACAAACCTGCACACAGGTAATGAACACACTCCAGGCCATACCTGCTTTTCTAGGGTTACCTTCTTTATTATTTCTACCTGTATCTGTGGTCTCAGGCAACTTTTCCTGAATAAAACCCTCCTGTCTTCCCCACTTAGTATCCTACCACAAGATAATTATTTTATTCCCCCATGCACAATAAAATAAAATTTTCTGTCAATTATTTGTAGGAAAACTGCCTGACAATATAAACTGTATAATAAGGACACATATGCTCAAGATCATCAAGCGATGGAAGGGAAATGAAGGGTTGAAATAGGCAGTTGAAAGTGTGTGGGGAAGACAATTTCTGATACAATTCTCCTGAGGTGTGATAGTGAAAAATCATAGAGAAGTACAATAGGATTGTGAAGATACATAAGTAATTAAAAGTGAGATACTATGGCAAAGATGTGGGTCTATCCCCGAGTTGCCACTTTTTCCAATGTCTGTGCTGAGCAGGAAATAGCTTATTTGATCCTGGACTGTAGGCAGGAAGTATATGGAATGATGTTAAAGGAAATTTCAAGGGAGTTTGTACAGTGATAATCCATAGGATCTAAACTAAGAAAGGGGGAAATACATAAGTAGTAACATTATTAAATTAGAAGCAATTGCAGTGTTCATGAAAACCAATCTTGATATCCTGATGCAATTTAAAGAACAGGCATGGTCCATGAAGGTAAAATAAAAATCACATGCTAAATTTCCCCTTTCCACAGATGAAACACCAGGAAAAGACACCAGAAGAAAATCTAACTGAATTGATGGAATTTGTTCTCTTGAGCTTTGATGATGTTCCCCATCTCCAGTCGTTTTCATTTGGATTGTTCTTAATCATCTATATCAGTATCCTAATGGACAATGGCACCATATTTCTAATAACAAAACTGGACTCTGTTCTCCAGACATCCACGTATTTTTTCCTTGACAATTTTTCCTTTTTGGAAATCTGCTGTGTATCAGTTACTGTCCACGAATATTTTGACCCAGAGAAGAACCAGTTTTTGAGTCGCCAACACTGCGTAAATGTGCTGCATTCTTGTGCTGGGGGCCACAGAGTGCTTCCTTCTGGCAGTGATGCTTATGTCCACTACATGACCATTTGTAACCCTCTGTACTATATTCTAGTCATGAACAAAAAAGTTTGTGTCCAGCTTGTGTCTACTCTAGTCCAAATTGGGCTGACATTTCTGATTTTTTCTTTGCCCTTTTGTGGTTCTAACCTTATCAACCACTTCTTTTGTGACATCCTCCCAATACTCAGGCTAGCCTGGTGGGACACCTTTGTGAATGAAAGGATGGTCTACATAGCTGCTGTGTTATTCGCTATGATTCCATGTCTGTTGATACTTATCTCCTATGGCAAAATCATCTCCATAATCCTTAAACTGCCATCAGCTACAAGTCGTCCAAAGCCTTCTCAATCTGTTCATCTCATCTTATGGTTGTGGCGTTGTCCTTTGGATCAGGCTTTATTACTTATTTAAGACCCAAGACCAGTCACTCAGCAGGAACTGACAAAGTGCTTTCTCTTTTCTACACTATTGTGATTCCCATATTTAACCCCATTGTATAGTCTAAGGAATAAGGCAGCCATTATCACACTGAGAAAATTGCTATGTAAGAAATTTACTTCATTAAAAATTGAGCTATACTTGCAGGAATTAATTCCCTTATATTGGTATTGAAATTTCAATAGATATTTGTATTAAACAATGTTTACCTGTCTATACAATTGTAACTCTTTCCAAATTAAAAATTACTTGTATTGTTTTAATGTCTTAAATACACATTTATGTACATGTCATCAAACAGCAAATCATTCTATTGGTAATTCTATAACGTCATTGTGCAATGTCCTCTCTCAGTAAGAACTTTTGACAAGGATTAATGTAAAAACTTCCACTGTAATAGAGACCCTGTTGTATCACTTATGGGAAACCATATCATTCATTTCCATCGAACTGTAACAGCCATTTGAAGAACTAGGTATGCAATGGACATTAAATACATATATATAAATATATATATATTTTATTTTTGGTCTAGCGATGGCTCTACAAGAAATCATTTTATAGATTAAAAAGCCACCTTTCCTTAGGAATGTAGTGTTATAAATGATTTTAGTAAAGAAATAGTAGTGAATACTAAACATGATTTATGTTTATATCAATTAAATATTTCTATATAATATGGTCGCATGATTTGATAAAAATAAATGCTATTATTAAAATATTTGCATATGATAAGACAAGAGAAAGTCATGGGCATATTTTTACAATACATTTTCCCAGTGATAATAGTAGTGATGATAAATTTGAGGAAAGGAAATAAATTTTCATAAATATATCTGCTATGAAAACACAGAGATCATACACAGAATTGTATACCATATACACACACATTGGAAATGATCAGTAAAAATATGATAATCAATGATAATTGTGGGTATCTCAGAGTAAAATATTCTTTTTTCTACTGATATTTGTAGTTTATTACAATAAGTCTGTGTTATTCATGTAATTATGAAAAGTAAACAATAAATCTGTAATCATTGTGTATCAAGAAAATCATTATGGTCAATTGCTTGTTTTGATACAATTAATCATAGTTATTTTTAATACTTGTGATTATGTATTGAAATATTTGTGTATGTGGGTAACACATCTCTAAGGAACCATGACCTGTCACTACCACTTAAGGTTGAAAAAGAATGTGGTGAAGCTCGCACCTGTTATTACAACTTTAGCCCATAAGTGAAAAAGTGAGTTCTACTCACATGTATATATGGGCCTATCAGAAACCATAAAAATATTATGGGCATGATTGGAGATAAGAAAAGAATACAAGAAGGAGAAACATAAAACAACAACAAAAAAATCCAGGAAAATTTTCAAGCAGAAATTGGCTAACTCCTGAGCTATGAGATGTGGAATGGATTCAGACAGATATTTTGAAGTTCTTTCATTTTCATTGATCCTCCTGCCTAATATAGGGAAGAAAAAGTTGAGAAGGAAGAGATAACTAACAAAGGGAAAAACGTTTATGAAATATTAATTGCTCTAATGGATATGAACTAATCTAACTCTTTATAGAAGAGCAAATAAGAGCTATGTTCTTAGAGCTCTGTCATTATTTTTTTTGCTAGATAATGATGTCCCATAGCCCCTAAAAAATCTGTGAATAGTATCAAAAATTATTTTCTCATTTATCTAGACAACTTATAAACAAAAATCTGAGGTAATCACTTCTTCCAGTGGTAATAATATGCCAAAAATTTTGTACCACCAATTTTTTAAACACGATGAATATATGCAGCTAATATATGTGCTTTGTAAATTATCAATATCTTTATCATCAAGATAATCTTTTGTTCCTATTATTTGAATTGTACTCTTCCTAGAACGATTCAGAGTTCTAAAAAACTTACTTTTATTCTTTATAAACACAGACATTTATTTATGTAGGTACTCACTCTTGTGTGTGTTTGTGTATACAAGTTGTGTGTGCACTTAAGAGAACAAGAGTGCTTTCCTGGACAGACACCAATTGATAAGGCGAGAGACGGAGATCAGCAATATGGGTGGAAACTTTACACAGCTTGATTTTGGGAAGGAAAAATTTGAATGTATTTACAATTTAAATTTGTATTTGTAGCTGTGGATTCTTGGCTGTAAAATAGTATGCAGGTGTAATGGTAGATAATCTACATATGTGGACATAGAATAATACAATTAGAAGATAAAAGGAAGGTGATCTTACGGACTAAAGTAGAATTAGGAAAAAATAAATTATATAAATCATGGAACAAAGTTTCTGGAAAGATAATGCTGAAAGTTCAAAGATGTAGAATTGTTGAAATTTGCCATAATAAGCTGTATGCACAAAAGGTACACATATGTATGTATGCACGTTTACCTTCTGAGGGTATGGCAGATGATAGAAGATATGTAAATAGATAGATAGGTAGATAGATAGATAAATAGTTTGTATGTACATGTGCACAAACACATTTGTTTGCTTAATTTCTAGATGGTTTCATGCAACTAATTATATTTCTGATGGTTATAGTGGTCATATACATATACTGATATATATGATGTGTCTTTGAGGGGCATTATTCTAAGGAATCCAAAATATTTGGCAAGACAGTGAGCCTCTTAATTACTAACCAGGCTGCCCTATACATTTAGTTTCTATATCAAAGGTACATGTAAACATTAGAAAACTATTTTATATCCTAAATAAAATAAAAGGAAGAGATTTCAGAAAATCTTTGCCCTTTTCTCTTTAAGTGAGGTCACATTTACAATTGTAAGTAAAATAAGAAAAGTAACAAACTGTCTGATTTCTTTCAGTGTGATAAGGAATGATAATTGGAAATTTATTAGAAAAATATAATTAATTAATTAGAAAACATTTCTACAGGCTGATACTTTGAAACTCAATTTACTAGAAGCAAGAAGAGATCATAAATATGAGAAAATAGTATGATCTATGGAGAATTGATATAAAGCTAAACTATGTTCCACGTCTACAAATAATGACAGGCCCTGGAAGGCAGAATCCCGGATTTTTTTTTATGCATATCTTGAGAAGCCAAAGCAGAATAAACTCTGCCCAAAGGTTTAAAAGTACAGGGAAATCTGGAAGCTGTTATGGAAGGATTTTCAATGACATTAAGTTAATGCCAGAATAATTTCCATGTTTAAATATGTAGGCTTCGTTCTCAAGAAAACTAGATTTTGACGAATGCCTCCTTCTCCAACATTCTTGAGTTTTCCAAGACTCCTTGGAACCAAGATCATGATTATATTTCTGTGAGATAGTGATATTAGGCATTATTACCACTTTACAGGCAGAGTAGTTGATGCAAAGGATAGTTTACTTACTCAAGAATGCTCAGCTTAAAGTAAATTAGAAATAAAAATCGATTTTCTTGATTCCTAAACTAATGCTCTTTTCATTATACCATGTCATGTGCTTATCTAAGAGCAGAAAAATAGCGCTTCCACAAATATTGGAATTATCTTCAATACCATCATTATTATCACCATGAAGAATGCATTTAATTTTTGATATATGCAAGAAGATATGTGAGGTAGATTACGATAATTACACTCATACCTACATACAAAAACAAAGATGTTATAGGGCTTCATGTTAACTGATGGAAGGTTAAAGCATAAGCCCTTGAAATGAAAATTCTAATTTATAAACCAAACTTTACAATTAAAATGTAAGCCCTTATGAAGAGAAACTAATCTGAAGACTCAGAATATTTACAAGCATAATTAAATCTATAAAGTGATATGATTGTTAGATAAATGATACAGTCTGCAAGTATTAACATAAATTTTTAGAAATAGAGACTGAGTATCCCAAGTTGCACATTCAAAACAGAAAAGTGAGTGTTAAGTGCAATGTTGTTAAATTCCTCATCTTTTTTGCCTGTTAGGATATCTATGATTGACTAGTTCTGGATTTTATCTGTACTCTTTGGTAAATTTCAAATAAATAAGAGAAAGATACAATGGGCAAGATTAGTTACAGTCATTAATTTAAATACAACTTGTAGGTACATGGTATTAGGCATCTTCATTTTGTGTATGTTATTATTTGTGATATTAAGTAATTAAGTGTGAATCTTTGTTTTAACTTTTTTCTTTCTCCCTTTCTAAATTTCAAATGTGTTCTTTTAAATTAATTATAAGAAAAGTCATATATTTTTTCATTGCATCTTTGATAAATCAAGTAAGCTATAGCAAAGGATTCTGAGAAATTGGAAATTCATTTCAGAATCCAGTATGAAGCACAATGATGAAACATATTTAAAGCAGGATGATAGAACCAGGTCAGATATTTGATATTCAATTGCCATACACTCTGGGCAGAAGTGGGAAAAAATGATCCAGTTGTTCAGCTTCCTCTAGATACACATGGAAACATTTTCTTAATTCATATTGAGAAAGTGGGTGCAACTAAAGATTTTCATTTTATTTTTAAATTCTTTCATAATTAAATATTTGATTTGTAATTTAGTTTTGTGTTTACTCCTTCAACACATACCTAATGTAAACTTACCATGAAAAAGTGAACGTGTCATGAATATAAATGGGAATGCCTGCATAATATTTTTAAATATTTGACAAATTGTAAAGGCAAATCCTATTTCTTCTATAAATTCTTAAACACCATCCTAACAGTTTAAATTATCTGAGAATTTTAAAGTTAGATAAGTTTATAATATGTTGTGAAGAAGAAGATTTGTCCTAAAGACTAGCGCATTTGAAAATTGACTAATTTGCTTATGAAAGATGCGGTCATAAGTGACTTTGGCCAGGGAATCTAAAATATATCATAATTGTAGATAATTACATAATGATTGTTAATGATTACACCATCACTAAACATGGGTAGAGTGAAATTTAATTGTATTTCCGTGATAGCTATGTGACCAATGCATTGAAGAGCTACCTTTAAGATGCTCACACTGGGGGCCGGTCCAGTGGCACAGTGGTTAAGTGCACACGTTCCACTTCGGAGGCCCAGGGTTCTCCAGTTTGGAACCCAGGTGTGGACATGACACTGCTTGGCAAGCCATGCTGTGGTAGGAATACCACATATAAAGTAGAGGAAGATGGGCATGTATGTTAGCTCAGGGCCAGTCTTCCTCAGCAAAAAGGGGAGGATTAGCAGCAGATGTTAGCTCAGGGCTGATCTTCCTCAAAAAAAAAAAAAAAAGATGCTCACACTGTTCTCTTGAGTAATAACTTTTTCAGTGCTACAATCACATCCTTGTTCCTTAAACTATATATCATAGGGTTAAACATTGGAGTCACAATAGTGTAGAAAAGAGAGAGCATTTTGTCAGTTCCTGCAGAGTGATTTGATTTTGGCCTTAAATAGGTGAGAGTAACAGAGCCAAAAGATAAAACCACTACTATGAGATGGGCAGAACAGGTGGAGAAGGCTTTGGACCGACCTGTGGCGGAGGGCAACTTTAGGATGGTGGAAATGATTTTGACAAAAGAGCCAAGTATCAATAGAAAAGAAATCATGCCAAACAATACAGCAGCTACATAGACAAACATCTCATTGAGTGAAGTGCCCCCACAGGCCAGATTGATTAATGGGGGGATGTCACAGAAGAAGTGGTTGATTTGGTTAGAAGCACAGAAGGGCAGTGAGAACACCTGACATGTTTGTTCTATCTGGATGGGAATTCCACCGAGCCAAGCACCAATAGCCAACTGGGTGGACATCTTGTGGTGCATGACAAGAGGATGTGCAGAGGGTTACAAATGGACACATAGCAGTCATAGGCCATCACTGCCAGAAGAAATGCCTCTGTGGCTCCCAGAACAAGGAAGAAGCACATTTGATCGGCACAGCCCAGGAAAGAAATGCTTCTATCCTGAGTCCAAGGGTTCACCACAACCCTGCGAAGAGTGACAGACACGTAACAGATTTCTAGTGAGGAAAAACTTGCAAGAAAAGAATACATGGGTGTCTGGAGAACAGAGTCTACCCTTGTAATTATTATGATAAGACCATTTCCTGTTAAGACGAATATATAGATGAGAAAGAAAATTCCAAATAGGAGCACCTGGAGGTGTGGGAGATCAGAAAATCCCAGGAGAACAAAGACCACGACTGAAGATAAATTGCCTTCTGCTGTTTGGTCTCTGGGAAGCATGTGTGAAAATAAAGAATTCAATATGTAAAGTCACTTCCTCTGCCTGAGGAGCAATTTACTGAAATATAATTAGGTACATTGTGTTTCCAAAAATCACAGTCACTAAGAGTGAGTCCTATAAAAACATCTGAATTTGATGTTGAACTGTGGTAAAAAAAAAAAAATAGATATTCATTCTTTCACTAAAATTATCCATCAGAAAGCATTCCTAACAGAAATTAGGTATGCTGAGAGGAGGCTATATACTATTGTTACTGATAAGGAGTTATTAATATTGTATGTTGTTATTTGCCTTTGATGATAGGAATGTCAGAGTCTAATTGGAATAAAAATAAACAAAAAATAAAAATAATAAAATATTATAGCAAGTAATTTGACAATTTTGTTTCGAATGACCTTTTCCCTTGATTCTTTCGCATCTTATTTCTTTGAAAATAATTGCATTTATTCACATTTTGACTTGAGCTGTCTAAAATATTACTTGAGAGGTGGAATTATATTCAAAAATATGCTGGAGTATTGATTTTCCTGCACAAAACCTGATTTTTTAAATTCTAATAGCTGTTATATTCAGTTTATTTCAACTGAAAGGTGTCATAAAGAGCTGACTATCAAAGGGGAAACCAATATTTATCAAATCTCAAATACTGATTTTACATTTGAGTGCTAATTCCTGAAACACTTTTCGTTAAAGACTTAAGTAAAGGAAGATAAATCTAAAAGCATTTTCTGGTCCAGACAGAAAGCTGTGCTTCTAACTCTGATCATATGTTCATTTTGTGTATTTCTATCCTTTTTCACTAAAGTATTCTGTACGTTGCACATATGTCCCAATTTCTTATCAGGTTCTCCTAGAACATCCAAGTGTTTCCTGAGCTCTCTTGTCTCCCAACACACTTTCTTTCTCTGATAAACTGCTAAAATACATCTTACAAATCTTTCTGTGATACCCACAGCACACAGTTGAACTCCACAAGTGTTTGGGTCACCCAGTGCTTGAACAATTGAAACTTATTCATACTGGTGGCCTTGATGGTATCATTCCTATGGTACTGAATGAAGGATGTGCACTTATTCTAGTACCTGAGGATTGTATTTTAAGTATGTAGCTTCTTGAAGACAGACTTATGTGCAGGAAGGCAGGAAGAAACTATGTGAAATCAGCTTGCAAACTGTCAGGGCAGGTGGTGAAAGTGGGAAGCTAAAGAGCACCTGCAGAGAATCAACAGATATTAGAGCATGTGCGGACACGGTCTTATTTAATCCTCACAATGGGGCTGCGAGGCATGTGTGTCACCATTTTACCTATGAGTAAACTTCAACTTAAAAGTGTTATATAAATCAACCAAGATCACAGGAAATAAATGGTATTATTGAGATTTGAACTCAGGCTTGAACAACTCAAAATCCAAGTTACTTTTACTACAATAGGTAATACCAGGGGACTCTAGAATATAATGTTTGTATACTGTATTATTACTAGGTATCTAATGCATGCAGATAACTCAATAAGCATCTGATTTATGACTGGATAACAATTTACATTATTAACCAGCATGTACTATAGAGTCCAGCAATGATGGATGTGGGATACGCTATTCTCAGTATTGTGTCTTTTGTTCACCTCTCTCTCTCCCTTCACACCAAGGTCCTGTCTTAATTCTTTTCCAATATCCTAACAGATGAGAATTTTGGAAAAAGCAGAACAAAATAAAATTAGCAAATAATTGAAAAAGAAATTAGAAACTTGTAATCTACAACTGACGGAGTCACAAAATTGTTCAAATGGGATTTGAGGCAAGTTCTGAAAAAGAAGTACCAATGTATATTTTAAAAAAATTTTCCACACACAATGTGAATATCAAATGAGTTATTGCATGATGAAGACTTTGGAAATGTAGGAGGCAGAATTATTAAGTAATTTCTATCCAATATCTAATTCTTCCTTAAATGTTTTAGTATCATAAAATCTTTCCCTAATATGACAATATTCAAAATTTTCTCTGTGAATTTGGAAATTTTTCAGTTTATTCCAGTAATGCAACTCACAAACAGACTTATTACTATATTAAAATATATTAAATATTTATTAGACATTGTGATGGGTTAATAAATTAAGCTTAAACTTTTTAATAAACCATAAAATTTGAGAGAGTTAAGTTTCAGAGAATTAATCCACAGACCAATCAGAGACTACAAATCTTTTCTAATTCCACTATATATTTCAGACTTTGATTGACAGTTTCTATGTGTATTAAATTAGTTTATATTTAATTTCCAAAAATTTTCCAATGAAATTACAATGCTTTGCAATACAGAGATGGCAGTATTATCTGCATCTACCATAAGGTTGTGCATATTTTATCTTTTCAGAGGACACAGGCAATAATAGAACAGGAATCAGATGAAATTCAAGCAACAGAAAGAGAAAGAAAGAAAGAGAGAGGGGAGAGAGAGAAAGAGGAAATGAAAGAAGGGAATTAAGGAAGGAAGAAAGAAAGAAAAGAAGGAAAGAAAGAAAAAAGGAGAGAAGAAAAGAAGGAAGAAGGAAAAGAAAGAAGAAAAGAAAGGAAGAAAGAAGAGGAAAGCAAGCAAGAGGGAAAGAAGGAAGGAGAGGAGAGAAAGACAGGAAGGAAAGAAAGGAAGAAAGCAAGTAAGAAAGAAAGAGAGAGAGAGAAAGGAAGAGAGAGAGAGAGAGTGAGAAAGAGCTAGGGAAGGATGGAAAAGCCACAACCTGAGAATTCTTCTAAGTATTTTCATAACAAAATAGCCACCTTAACAATTAGTAAAACTTCCAGTATTTTAAATTAATTAAATCCATGCCAAACATTGGAGATGAGATTTGTATAGTAAGAATAATTTGCTTTCACAATTGTATTCCTTCATTATACACAGAAGACAGCAAAGAAATGTCATATCACTACTCTAAAATTAACATTACTCACAATCCTCTTTCTCAGAAGTCCTTCAAAGTGAAAGGTAAACAGAGACTTGCTTCTTTCCTCCTTTTAATAGAGGCTTTTCTGCTGCAGTTGGATTTTTTTTCTCAGGGACACAGGATAATTTCTCTGTTCATCTAGCTAATGAGCTCAGATCTCTAAATTCATCTGATTTTGTAGTATTTCTTTAATCAGAAAAGTACAGTGTCAAAAACATTTTTTTAAATATCCTGAAAGTTTCAGATTCCCTTTCAAGAAAGTGTTTCTTTAAAAATAATGATTTATTTCACTGATGGTAGGGTGGTCATTTAGCTTTAAAATATCCACTTATTGCCTTGTTCAGTAAGTTTTCTTATATTATAATTTTTTTCAAAATTACCCGTTATCATGTTTTGTTACACTATAACTAATAAAATACTTCAAAAAATTGCATTTCAACATTCTTTTAGTCATTATCTCACTGATCTTCTAAGAGAAAAACAGGAAAGTGCACGTTGCCTGAAATACAGTTTTGCCTTATCAAGTTCATTATATGATTCTCTTAATATTCTGTAAATATTTGTTCTCTCTTATCTTTGATTCTTAAGATATCATTAGCTCAGAAAACCAAGCTAAAATGTAAATAAGACCTTTGATGAAAAAATTCACTCTTACCTTTATGGATGGGAATCAATTTATTTCTTTCTGTGATAAAGAGAGTTTTAAATGTTGTTCTATTGAAATTCAGTTTTAAGCTATTTGAATGCTAGGAAAGGCAAATATCTTTCTAAACCCTTTTTTCTTTCAAGCAAATAGTGCTCTTTAAGTAAAAGATATTTATTTCTATCTTGTGAGAATTTATACTCTGCCATATCACTTTTTAATTGAACTGACTTATTACACTTACTATTCAAATATTTTGGAAAACAAACGAATCCCTGCGGATAACATTCCTTCTCTGACGTCTTACTCGACCATTCTTTCAGGCGCTTTGCCTCTTTTGTGTTTTGGTCTTTGTATTTGTAGCTTTCCCCAATAAGCAATCAAGTATTTTTAACTATTTAGATATTCTGTAGTGTTTTTAATAAATGCCTTTATGAGACTACTGATTTTCAGGTATTCTTTTGAACAGTTTTATAGTTTATACTAAATTTACAGTTTACAAGTACTCTCCTGACATTTATAATGGTCCCTAATTTGTTACTCACATATAAAGTGCTCATGTGAATAAATTAAAGATGCATCATAAGTAGAAGAACCTATAAACTCAAAAGTATTTGTGAAGGGAAATATCACTGCCAGGATTTTGAGGAATTGTGACTTATAAATAAAACACAGTGGATAGCTAAATTGAGAAGTAAAAAATTGATGTTTGTAAGGACACAAGACTAGAACCGTGGCTCTTTTTTTCCTCTAAGTCATGTAAAATTTCAAATACATATACAAAAGTGGAGAGAAAAAAATACAGGCAAACCCCTTGAAACAAGCAAAACATAGGCAATCTTGTTTCACTAATGTCACCACAACTCCCATCCCTCACTGGATTGATTTTAAATTAATTTTTGTGTAGAGTTTGAGGTTTACGTAGAGGTTCAGTTTTTTGTGTTTCTTTTTTGGGGGGCTTTGCGTGTCTAATTTTCAACACTATTTCTTGAAACAATATATTTTCTCAGTGGAAGGTTTTGAACATTTGTCAAAAATCAGTTTGTCATTTGTATAGGGCAATTTTTGAAGTGTCTTAAATTCCATTGATTTGGTGTCTATCTCTCCACGAACACTTTACTGTCTTCATTACTCTAGACAGTAATGTATACAATCTGTGCATGTGTGTGTGTATGTGTGTGTATTTATATATATATATATATCCTGTTGTTAAATTCAATGGAAAACTACAACAAGCCAATTGAGGAAGAACTACTAATGGCCCAGACCCTTCAGGAATGAAGTTTTGGATCAGCCAATCGAAATTACCATGACCACCTGAGGTGCTTTCTGAAGGCAACGGGAATATGGATTGGATGTTGGAAGGAGAAACTTATAGATACCAGCTATGACCAATGACTAGTGGCAGAAACAAGGACTGTAACTATTATGAGTATTTCTTCCTCATTTTGTTATGAATATATCAAAATATCAAGAACCACAGTAAAATCACCCAAGGACTTTGCATCTTTCTTCTGGCAAAATGCTAAACCTGTTATCAGTTGCATATAGAATACTTGTATCATGTGAAGTGATATTTTGGCTTTGTATTGTCTTTGTTTGGAGATTAAGTCTGGTTTAAGGGGGTTAGTATGGTTGCCAAGTTGACCAGGGATGGACTCGAATGGGTGGTTTTATATGTTCACATGTCTAGGCCATAGTACCCAGGTATACAATCAAACAATATGTAACCATTGTTCTGAAAGTAATTTGTAGATATAGTTAGCAGGTAGAATAAACTAATTTTGAGTAAACGAGGTCATTCTTGAAAATGTGTGCTTCATCCAATCAGTTGAAAGGCCTTACAAGCAAAACTGAGATTTCCCTGAGGAAGAAGAAATTCTACCTCAAGATATCTTCTTCCTAAGAGTTTCAGGAGTCTGACTTGCCCTACACATTTTAGACTTTAGAGCCCCCCAAAACACATAGCCAATTTCTTGAAACAAGTCTATGTGTTTTATGTGTGTGTCTGTGTATTCATATGTCTGTGATTGTCAGTGCTGGTTTCTGCTACTAGGATTTGGACATGTAACCACATGCCTCCTAGGACCAGTTCAACTGACCCCATCTTATCAACAGAATAATTGAACGATTTTAAAGGAACTGAGAGTTGACTACTTATCCAGTTCAGGCAGCTTGAGACCATCAGCCCATCAACTGTACCTGCACAATTGCCCAATAAGTGATCCTTTTGAAGTCAAGGGGCTGAAAGCTACATACTCAGATTATACTAACACCACAATTTTGTGAATGTGCATCGTATGAAGGGCTATGAAGCTTGACTATGCTTGACTATGGGCTCCGATGTGCCATACTGTCTTTCACTGCTTCTATTTATTAATTGTGATTAACAGAATCAAACGAAAGGTGGTTATTTTAAATGGTCAGTTAATTGAATAATCTCTTGAAAAATTGACAAAGAAATGAAAAGGAAACACAAATTACCATTATCAGGAATGAAAATGAGGATATCGCTACTTGGAAAACAGACATTGAATGAATATAAAGGAATACTCATAAGAATAATATGAAACAAATTATCTAACACTGACAAACTGTAACTGTTAAAAATTAAATTATTAGTTAAAACTCTTCCAGAAAAAAAATCTCCAGGCCAAGATGGTTTCACTGATGAATAAGCACATTTTTTATACAAGATATAATATCAAGTCTCCACAGTATCTTCCAGAAAATAGCTGAAGAGGGGAAACTTCTCATTTTTGAAGTCAGCATTTTGTCAAAAGCAGATAGACAGCCAAAGCCAAGAAATAATACCAGATACTAATATCCTTCACTAATCAAGAAACAAAATAATCAACAAAATATTAACAAACCAAATCCAGCAATATATGAAAATAACACTATACCAACTCAAGAGTAATTTGTCTTGGGAATGAAAAGCTGAGTCAATATTTGTACTTCAATATATTAAACTGTAATGAAGATAAAGTACTTATGATCTTTTTTGGTGTAATGTATATTAAAATCTTTTGTACGTTTTTAATGAAGTTATTTGTTTTTTACTGAGTTGAACCAGTTCTTTAAATACTCTGCATACAAGTCCTCTACCAAATATATGATATGCAAATATTTTCTCTATAGCTTGCTTTTTCCCTCTTACTGATTCTGCTTAGAATGTAAAGGTTTCAAATTTTGATGAAGTCAAATTTATCATTTATTTTATTTTTTGGGTTTTGCATCTAAGACTTCTGTGTCTAAACCACTACCATAAAGTTTCCTTCAATGTTTTCTTTTTAAAGTTTTATCCTTTTAGCTCTTACATTTACATCTGTGATTAATTTTATATTAATTTTTGTGCATTTTGTGAGATAAAGCTGAAATTCATCTTTTACATATATATCTATGATCCTAGCACTGCTTGTTGAAAAGGAATCTTTTCCTCTGTTGAATTGCCTTGGAGACTTTGTGAAAAGGACTTTTCAACTTTTTTGGAAAAGGAGTTTTTTTCTGGCCTTGAATTTGGTTGCATTAATTTATGTTATCAATTTGTCAATTCTACACTATCTTAATTAATATATCTTTGTAGCAAATTTCTAATCAGGAAGTTTAATCATCCAGTTCGTTCTTTTTTAAGATTCAGTCTGTTAGATTTTCATCTGAGTGTTGGTATCAGATTGTCATTTCTGCAAAATGCCAGCTGAGGTTTGGATGGAGATAGTTTAGAATATAAAGATCACCTAGGGAAGAATTACCATCATAATGGTATTAAGTATCCCAATACATGAATAAGGGATTTATCTCCATTTATTTAGACTTTCAAAGATTTATTTCAGCAATATTTTGTAGTTGTCAATGTATAAGTATTGCACTTTTCTAGGAAAATTTATTCTTAAACATTTTATTAATTTATCCTCTTGTAAATGGAATTGAACATTTAATTTCATTTTGTATTGTTCATCAGTAATTGCATTTATTACAATTGGTTTTAATGTCTTTACTGAGATAATTCTCATAAAAAATGACATTTAAAATTTACCATTAATAAGAGGTGATCAGGCACTTGTGTATGGTGATGGATTGTAATTAGTCTTTGGGTGGGGAAGAGGGTGTAATATACAGAGAAATTGAAATATAATGATTTACACCCAAAATTTATATAATGTTATAAACCAATGTTACCACAATAGAAAAAATAAAAAAATAAAATTTACCATTCAATAATTTTAGTTGGTTCATAGAATATGCAACCATCATCACTCCTTATCTTGGCGTCACCCTCTGCAGCCCTAGTCAAGCACTGATCTACTTTTGTCTCTATAGATTTGCCTATTTTGCACTTTTCACATAAAGGTAATCATACAATATCTGACATTTTTAGTGGCTTAGGACAACAAACATTTATTATCTTACAGATTCTGTGGGTCAGGAATCCAGGCATGTCTGGATCAGAAGGCCTGACTCAGGATCTCTCATTGAACTGCAGTCAAAGTATGGGCTGAAGCTGCAGTCATCTCAAAGCTGCACCAGAGGAAGATTGGCTCCCAAGCTTACTCTACAGCGATGGCAAGCCTCAGGTCTTCACTGCTGTTGGCAGCAGACATCAGTTTCTTGGCCTGTGGGCCTCTTTATAGGTCTACTGACAACATGGCAGCTTGCTTCCCTTAGAGTGAGGACTGAGAGAGAAAGAGACAGACAGACAGACAGAGGGAAGGGAAATGCATAACAAAAGTCATGGTCTTTATTTAACCTAATCTTAAAAGTGACATCCAATCACTTTAAGCTTTTGCCATTAATTAGAAGTGAGTCATTGGGTACAGCCCTCCTTGAGTGTGGGGGGTCTGAATACCAGGAAGTAGGGAAATTGGGGCCATTTTCGATTGTACCTACCACACCATTACATCACATCATTCACAAAAAGAGCTTGAAATGAATCATAGTCCTAAACAAAAAAGGAAAACAATAAAACTGCTAGAATAAACCTGAAGAAAACCTGCGGTAAGCCAAAATTTCTCACATAGGACACAAGAAGAACAAATAAAATAAGAAAAAAAATTGCTAAATTGGACTACATCAAATTAAAATCCTCTACTCTTCAAAAGACACCATTAAGAAAATTAAAACAAGACACTGAGAAAAGATGTACAATTAGAATATCTGACAAAGGACTTGTTCAGATTATAAAAAAAAAAAATCTTAGAACTCAGTAACAATAATAACAGTTTGGCAGTTTACTACAAAGTTAAATGTGCACTTACCATGTGGGCATATGATTTTACTTATAGGTATTTACCCAAGAGAAATGAAAATATATATTCATACAAAAAACTTGTGCAAAATGTTTGTAGGTGCTTTATTTGTAATAGCCAAAATGGGGGAAGAAAACAAGCGTCCATCAGTAGATGCATGGGTAAATATCCAGCAATAAAAAGGAGAAAACTACTGATACATGCAACAACATGAATGAATCTCAAAAATGAGGTGAAAGAAAAGCCAGACAAAGAAGGGTGCATGCTGTATGATCCCATTTATATGAAATTCTACAAAAGACGATTCTAATCTACAATGACAAAACAATTTCTTGGATGTCTAGGGCTGTGGTTGGGGATGAGGCAATGACTGCAAAGGGTCATGAGGCAACATAAAACATATGATCTTTTGTAAATTTTTTTCCACTTAGCATAATGTTTTTCAGTTTACCCACCCTGTAGCATATGCGTATACAAAATTTTGTATATCTATTCATCAGTTGATGGGCATCTAGCTGTTTCTAAATTTTGGCTACTGTAAATAATACTGCTATAAATATTTATGTTCAAATTTTTATGGGAACACATTTTTGTTTTTGGGTGTTATATACCTAGGAGTGGCATTGCAAGATCATCACGTAAGTCTATGTTTAACACTTGAAGGAATGGCCAAACCCTTTGCAAAATGGCTTCTTTTTACATCTAGATAAGGAATATATGAGAGTTTTAATTAATTCATATACTCATCAACACTTGTTATTATCTGTCTTTTTGGTTATAGCAATTCTATTGGGCATGAGGTAGTATCACATGGTGATTTTAACTTCCAATTCTCTTCTGCTTAATAATATTGAGGATCTTCTATGTGCTGTTGTTTATTTGTATATCTTCTTTAGAGAAGCATCTATTCAAATCCTTGTTCCACTTTAGTTGGGTCATGTATCTATTTATAATTGTAATCTGAGAGGGTTTTTAGTATATATTTATTATATATTCATATGTATTATGTAGTATATTTATTTTAATTGTATATTTATTATATAATATAAAATATTATATGTAATATAAAGGAGCATTTCTTCTGAAAATACATAGAGTTTTGCTGCTTCTTTTCCAATCTAGATGTCTTTTATTTCCTTTTCTGGCCCGATTGCACCACCTCAAACATCCTATACAAGGTTAAATATAAGGTTATTGTGAATCTTCTTGTTTTATTCCTGATTTAGGTGTAGATCATTCTGTTTTCCACCAGTAAGTATGATGCTAGCTATAGATTATTCATAGCTTGCTTTTATCAGGTCCAGAGGTTCCCTTCTTTCCTAATTTGTAGAGAGTTTTAATCATGAATAAGTATTGCATTTGCACAAGTGCTTTTTCTGCATCTTTTGAGTTGATCATATATTTTTTGTCTTTCATTCCATTAAATTGTGTATTACCTTGATTTCTAGATGTTAAAGCACATGTGTGGTACTGGGATAAATTCCACTTGGTCATTGTGTATAATCCTTTTTTATATATTTTGGATTTGGTTTGTAATATTTCACTGTGGACATTTTCTTTATATTCATGAGGTATATTGCTTTGTAGTTTTCTGTTCTTGTTAGGCTTTTGCATGGTTTTGGTAGGACTTTTTTCATAAAATGATTTGATACCTCTTTTACCATTTGTTTTGGAAGACTTTGTGAATGACTGGTATTATTTGTTTTTACTATTTGGTAGAATTCACCAGAGAAGCCACCTGGTCCTCAGCTTCTTTGTGTGGGAAGTTTTTTAAATTACTAATCCAGTAACTGTAATTGTTACAGATCTATGTAGATATTATACTTTCCTTCTTGTCTGTGTCATTTCAGGTGTTGCATCTTTCGAGATATGTGCCCATTTGTCTAAGCTGTCTAATTGGTTGGTTGAAGCTATTTATGCCATCCTTTATAATCTTTTTATTCTTTAGAATCAGTCATGTTGTACACAAAAATGCAGTTTTTAATTCTTGCTTTTGAACTACTGTTTTAAATATTTGTCATTAAAAGTTTTAAGAGGGAAAATAGAAAAATATATGTTTGTACCATGCTTTATAGTTGTTTATGTAATTACTTTTACCAAGGCTCTCTTTTGATTTTTGTGAATTTGGGTGACTCTATGGAAGTCTGGGAAATTGATTTTTGATAAAGCTACAAATGCTATTCAGGGGAGAAAGGGCATTCTTTTTAACAAATAACATTAGAATGATTGAAGACTCATTTAATATATCTAAACCTAAAATTCATGCCTTGCACAAAAATTCACTTAAAGTGCATCATTAATTTAAAAGTACAGTGTTCAATTATAGAATTATTAGAAGAAAACATAAGAGGAAAAGATTGTGATCTGAGATTAAGCAATAGATCTTAAATGTATTACCAAAAATACAAGCCATAGAAGAAAATATTTATAAATTGGACTTCATCAAATTTAAAATATTTTGCTCTGATATTGACATTGTTCAGAGAATTTAAATACAGGCCAAAGGGGAAATATTTGTGCATCATTACTCCAAAAAAGAAAATGTATATAGAATATCCAAAGAACTCTCAAAACTCAATAGTAAGAGAAGTAACAAGCTAATTCCCAAATGTATAATAACTTTAACAGATATTTTACTAAAGGGGGTATATAGAAGTCAAATGATCACATGAAAGATGTTCACCATCAATAGACATTATTAAAGTGCAAACTAAAAGCAAAGTGAGATTATGATACATATGTATTTTAATGGCTAGAATTAAAATAAAATAAATCACAAAACAATTAGCTCGAAATTGCTGAATGAATATATAGCCCTTGAAGAGTGAGAGCTTTCAATGAATGCACCATGATGTTTCTAAAATCTGCTTACTATCTCTCTATTTATTAGTCTTTATACAAGTATAAATCTATTCCTGCTTCCTTTAATTAGACATAATACTCTCCTCCCTTATATTTTATAAATGTGTGTCTATGTGTGTTTTTTTGTAGAAGTTATTATAGGAGCTTTTTAAATTATTTTATAATCACTACACTGAGAGGAGCGGCAATTAACCTGAGGACATCCTTGGCTGGGAACTTGATGCGATAACTACTTGGAATTTTAGGTTTTGACAATTGAAGGTAGTTAATGACAGACATAGGGAGTCTTAGCTGGTCACATGGCAGTATGGCTAGAAATATTTTCTAGTTTGTCCTCCAGTGATCGGTGGTCTTGTGACTAAATTAGACCTGAGGGATTGTGCCAGGAAATTCTGAATGCTGTTTCTAGTTTGTACTTCTAAAAAGGAATAAGCAGTGCTCTCCTTTATCCCCCTTCCTCCTTTCTGTAATCTGGGAGATGACACAGTATACCTGGCTAATGTAGGTGTGGAGATAGAAGATTTATGCTGAAAATGACATAACCACCCGAACAGCCCTACACTTCTTACTCCTGAATTTTTGATGACAGAGAAGTAAACTTCTGCTTAATTTTAGACACTATACATTTGGGTCTTTATTAGAAGATCTTAGTTTATATAAAAAGTAACATGCAATTACAAATTTGTTATTTTACAATGCCTATATTTCTTGATAATCACAAAAAAATTAAGAGAGGTAGACAATTTAGAGAAGGAGTGGTATGGATAGATATGTTTTGGTGGTTGTACCAAACTCCTTGAGTGGCGGGCAGAATGGTTTAGTTCAATTAAAAAGTACCATGGGGAAGAAGCTGCTCCCAAGGGTGAAGAATATTTCCTACTTAAAGAGCACTAGTTTTTATGGCCATAGAACATATTTAAGAAGGTGATTAACCTCTATTTCAAATAAAAGTCAATTATCCAATCTTCAAATAAGACCCAAAGAAATAAAAAAAAAAGAAACTTCATTCTCGTTTTCTCTCTGTCTTTTAGCTCAATTGGTAAAGGGAAGTATTGTATTTAACTTCAGTCTGAACAGGTAAGCATGAATTGTTTTTGTCCAATACCAAATTTATTTTTACACATAGCTCTATTTTTGTTATTAGAAAATAATGCCCATTTACAGAAAATTTAGAAAGGAACTCTTTTTTGTTATTGTTGTTGTTTAATTTTACAACACTTACTCAGATAGCCTGTGTCTTTTTACAGTTTTGATTATAACATTAAATGAGAAAATGCAAAGTACTTTGTAATATAATGGGACAACATATCAAAGATTACTATCATTGTCATCATCATCGTAATCATCATTATCATCATCTTGGTTGCAACAATTTATTAAGTGATTACTATGTATTCGGCATGTATTTAAGTATATTGCATGTATTAAATCTGGAAACCATATCTCATAAAAATTTAGTTATGTGTAACTAAGGAGCAAATTAGTGAATGGACTTTATTTAAATGGCTTTGCATCCATCTAGTACCAACAAGATTCCCCGTTTGTTAAGTTCTATGATAAATGAATCTGATCATACTAGAGTTATTGTATGTTTTGTTTTAGATTTACAGACGTATTCTGAAGGAAAAAGCCTTCTGAATCGCATTCACCAATTTCGATTTGTATTTCCTATCTTCAATTTGATTTAATAAACAGGCTCTGAATGTAAGCACTACATACATTGTGATGATAGGTGGTATAATTAATATCACAAACTCCAAACCAAAGAAAATCATTATTACAGTGAGAAAAATCAGAAAAATAAGCATTAAGTATTTGAATAAAAATAAATGGCTACGTTTAGCTGAATTATATCTTGGTTTTCTTTCTGACTTGTATAAAGAGAAGCATCTAAAGGTTTTCAGAAGTCAGAGAAATCAGTAGCTGCGTTGCAAGTTTTGAGGGAGAATTTTGGGGGGAGATTGTTTTTAGAAGATAAATACAATTTGGATAGGATTTGAATAATGATATTTCTTTTTACTTTACAAATGGTTTTACACTGATAATTCTATGTAATACTCGTAAAATTCTTGCTCCATTTGACGAAAGTTGAGGCTAAAAAAAAAAAAAGATTTCAGTGGATGTAGACCAGTATATTCTTGATCGTAAGTTCTGTTATTCTTGCCTCTACTTGGTAATATTTTTGGCACCCTAGTTTCAGTTCATTTTTCAAATGTACTACCCTGCTTGAACAGTAAGGAATAATTTAGAAGGGGTATTAAAAAATGAGAGAACATCTTAGCATAAGAGCAGACACAATAAGGAGAACAAAGAGACTGGCAGTTCCGGAGGGCAAAGTTTAGCTCATCAAATGTGGGTGAATGATGCATTCTAGTCTAGAAAGATGTGGTGATTCACTCCACAAACAATTTTAATCATGTCCAAGTATTAGACTCTACATTGAATTAAATAGGTAAATAAAACATGGTTAAAAGAGTGCAGGATGGTGCAGTGAAAAAAAGTGTGGTTGCGTGGACTTATACACATGAAATCATATGTTAATAATGTCACCTATAAGCTGCTAGTTTCTGACCATCTTAGAGACTCAGTTACAGCATTTTTACTACCTCTACAGTCAAATTTTCATTGGGAGAATTGTATAATAATGGGGAAAGGTTTAATTACCCTTATTATGTAGTCTGGAATACTGCAGATTGTAAAATAAATTATTATTTAACTTTCTTTAGTCACAGAAAGTCCTCAGGAACCCAAGTTTTTCTTGGACTATTGCTCCTCCCCCATTTGTGTCTACGTTTTTGTAGCTGAAATCTTGACAATTGCCCACACTTAACATCCTGAGAAGATGGTTATAAATGTGTCTCTTCTTTGCAGTGAGTTAGTCTCTATTGGCTATCAAATTACTTATCGCATAATATGGAAGTTATCTAGAACATACTGGAAACACTGAAGTAATTTACACTTCTGCAAGAGCGAATGAAAAGAGTCTAATTCTTACACACACACAGACACACACACACACACAGAAGGCATGCTTGATCTATGTCAGAAGGGATGGAGAGGGAAGGTCTGCATTTTGGGTAGGAACCCATGCTTCCACCTTGGGGAGTATTCCAAAGAAACAACCGATTTGATCCACTTGAAATTTATTCAAGAAGTTAGCAAGTCACATTTTGTGGAACAAATATAGTATGCACTGCATAGAAAGATGTGTAGAATATCAAAAGAGGCTTATAATCTAGTTACTGCAATGAGAAAAGTACATAATAAAGATGAGCAATCTCACCCCAACACACTCACATGTATGAAACACACATGAAAGTACTCAAGGGAAAGAATGAGTGGATTAAATGAGGTCAGGATAATAGTGGTTATTGATATGAATAATTAGGAAGGTCTCAGAGATGAGTTGTGGTTGATGTGTCTTTTACATGATAAATGTGTGAGGGGTGTACATTCTAGTAAGAATTGCTTTCTTGAACGTAAATGCTAGATGAACTTGGCTTCTTGAGTGCTCCTAGACAGGAAAACAATCTTAGGGTTTCTTTTATCTCTATTGCAAAATCTGAATAAAAATCATGACTTCCAATTTCATAGACTTTACATTGAAATACACAGTTTTAAAGATTAAATAACATCTTGTATGTAATATTTACTGGTCCGCTTATCAATTTTTTTAATAATAAAATAAATATGCAGCATATCAAAGCTAAACAAGACTCTGGAAATACCACAGGAAAACCACCACTTTTAAAATTAATTGTAGTCATCTCTAAAATTAGTTTATATAGCTTACAAAATATTTACTGGTGCAATGAAATTAACTTTGAATTAAAAATAATAGAAAATAGAATTGACAGGTGAGGAGGAACAAAATGTCAGCTAAAAGAATGGAATCACTACTACAACTGAACATAAATTCAGATTTTGCATTTTTGACTGTTCAGATGAATAGTAAAATTATAGTTATATATCTTCATACACAAAGAAATATGATAATCTGTAGCAGAAAAGAAAAGAGTAACAGGATTTTTTCTTGCGAATACATCTAATAAAAATGAAAAATATACTTTACCACACTTTTAGAGAACCTGGCAGTTATAGGTTTTGTTTTCATAGGGAATTGGAAAACTTTGAATGCGTACTGTCCCATTTATTCATAAGAAAACAAAAGCCAAGGAACGTTACGTAACTTTACTTCTAATTAAATCATTCTCACAGATGGAATATGAAGAGATAAAAGCAGAAGACAACGTTTCCACAGTGATTCAATTTGTACTCCTGGGATTTTCTGACCTTCCAAATCTCCAAGGGTTACTATTTGGAGTGTTCTCAATCATGTACTTTATTATCTTATTTGGAAATTGCCTCATAATAATAATAACCAGGCTTGACACTGCACAGCAGAAACCTGTGTATTTTTTCCTTTCAAATTTTTCCTCATTGGAAATGTGTTATGTGTCTGTCACTCTCCCTAGGATTCTAGTAAACCTCTGGACTCAGGATAGAAGCATCTCTATCCGAAACTGTGCTGCCCAAATGTGCTTCCTCCTTATGCTGGGAGCCACTGAATGTTTCCTCCTGGCTGTGATGGCTTACGACCGCTATGTGGCCATTTGTAACCCTCTGCGCTATCCTCTAGTCATGAACCAAAAGATGTGTATCCAACTGGCTATTGGCTCCTGGATCAGTGGCATCCCAATCCAGATAGGGCAAACATGTCAAATTTTCTCCCTGCATTTCTGTAATTCTAACCAAATTAACCACTTCTTCTGTGACATACCCCCCATTCTGAAGCTGGCCTGTGGAGACACTTCCATACATGAGATGTCAGTCTATGTAGTAGCCATGTTGTTTGTTGCAGTACCATTCATGTTGATACTTGCCTCTTACAGCAAAATCATTTCCACCATTCTGAGGTTGCCAACAGCCAGAGGACAAGCCAAAGCCTTCTCCACGTGCTCTTCCCACCTGCTGGTTGTGATTTTATTCTTTGGATCTGCTACCATTACCTACTTAGGACCAAAATCCAATCATTCTGCAGGAACTGACAAACTACTCTCTCTTTTCTACACCATAGTGACGCCAATGTTTAATCCCATGATATACAGCCTAAGGAACAAGGATGTTATTGCAGCACTGAGAAAATTATTACTTAAAAAGTAGTGTGATGAGTTTAATTGCAAGTGATTTAACTGCTTGCCACACAGTTATCAGGGAAACATTTCAAATCCTCTACATTCCCCCTTTAAAAAAATAACCACTTCAAGTTTATGATGTACTTATAGATACTTTTATATACTAACCTAAAATTTATGGTGCTTGGGTGTGTACTAGGCAAATTAACATATTTTCAATGCTCCATGCCTAAGGAATATTCTTGTCTCATGAATAAAATAGTAATGTGCTTCACATATTCGTTATAAAAACTAAAAATAGAATTCAATCTGTTATGATTTTTGGCCTAAATATACTGGAGAGTATACAAGATTACCTACCTAAATAATTTCCTAAATCTTCACACTTGTTTTTATTAGCAATCTTTGGTTCTATAGCACAGAGACCGGCTAATATCAGTTGAATAATGAATGTTTATTGAGTGTGTGATTAAATGAGTGAATGGATAAATGAATACTGCTTTGCCCTACCTCAGACTCTTGGCAAAATCTAGAGATTTTAGAACATCAATAAAGGGAGTGTATTTATTTCACCTACTATGCACCTGTGTGGAATTACTCTAAAAATAATACCAAAAGAAAAGTTTGCATGCACTTAGTTTTCTTCCTAATAACTTCCTGCCAAAGCACATGACATAACAGAACACTCCCACCTATCTCAACCAGTTTACTTTGCACATATTTCTATGGCTTACTTAGCAGTTATGGTCCCCAAATAATTTACTTTGGATTATTTCATCTCTTTCATAACTGCACTTCAAACAGCTACTCCGATTCCAATATATATTTTTAAAGGAAAATACCAATGAGTTTAAAAGTGAAGGGAGGTGTTAGAAGTTGTTTTCAGGATCATTCAAAGTCCAAAAAGTTGCATTTACCTTGTTGTGCATAATCTCCCATGTCTTTAACCCTTTCTAAAGTATTTACAGTTATTAAACTTTTGAACTGGTATTGGTATTATCAAGGAAAGTGAGCATCCGTCAACAGAGCGATTGATGGCTGTTCTCCCAATTACAGATTCTTAAATCAGTAACTTACATTAAGAGATTATTTACTGCATCCATCTCTGAGAACTTCTGTTAGCAGTTCTTTTGATAAACATGCCATTCTGTAGCTTTACTTATAGTTGTATATATGCATGTAAGACAATGCTATATCTTGTTCTATAGATATTTATAGTTTACTTCAACTCATTTATATCCTCTGCCATGTAATGTAACATAATGTACTATATTTATTTATTTATGTATTTTATTGATGGAAGTATATATGTTCATACCCCTTCTCATTTAATTTTTTATATATTATAAGACTTTCATACATGGTCCATGATGATAATTATAATAGTGATAATAAAATTGATAATTATACTGGAGATAGTAGGGATGGTAATTTTTATTTCTGAAATTTAGTAAAGCGGGAATCACAATGTAATGGGGACAGTGCTGTCCCAGGAGTTCAGATAATTGATTTTTAATCTTCTCTTTACCCAAATCTTGAGCAAGTCACTTAGCTACTTTTCATTACATTCTGTTAAAGGACAAGAATTCAACTGAATAAATTTTTTTTTTAAAGATTTTATTTTTTCCTTTTTCTCCCCAAAGCCCCCCCGGTACATAGTTGTGTATTCTTCGTTGTGGGTTCTTCTAGCTGTGGCATGTGGGACGCCGCCTCAGCGTGGTCCGATGAGCAGTGCCATGTCCGCGCCCAGGATTCGAACCAACGAAACACTGGGCCGCCTGCAGCGGAGTGCGCAAACTTAACCACTCGGCCACGGGGCCAGCCCCTCAACTGAATAAATTTTAAAGATCTTGTTCAGCAATCCATGAGTCAGGCAGCATCCAATCCAGCAGATAGAAAGGAACTCCAAAGAACTATGCAAGGCAAAAGATTTTATAGGCAGAAGGGAGCAGGGTCAACAAACTTATAGTAGGAAAAACATTGGATTGATTATTGTAAAGTACTTTCCTTATAGGGGATGGCAGAGCATTATTAAGTAGATTACCTAACTAATGCAAAGCAAGCAATAGCTGATTGATTGGATTAAGATTTCATTTCTGGGAGAGCTGAAGCTGGAACCAAGTTAAATTCCAGTTTGGTGATGTGAGGATTAGCATAAGCAGCTCCATTTGTGGCCTATGGTCTTGTCTTTAACAATTTACAATTAGTAAAATACTGAGATCAGACTATTTCCTGTGAACTCCAAGGATTATTATAGGGCTCAAATATCCACCTAGCATGGAAAAGCATTTAGAAAAGCTTAAAGCACCAAAATTGAAGTGTTGGCTGTATTTAGGTAGAATTCTTAATGGAATTACTCTCTCTGTTGTATTTTATATTCAAATTGATGAAGATAATCATTACAGTGCTATTTTTGAGGAAAAGGACATTCCACAATATCAATTACCTAAGGAAGAAAACCCACTTTTTTACACACTGGAATTATTTTCTTTTCACTAAGGTGTTATGTTTAGCTTTTCAAAAATGTGCTAGTCAAGTCTTTGCTCATCTAAACAGGGACTATAGAAAAGAGCTAAATCTTTGTTAATATCCAAAGAAAATATTAATTATCATGTATATCATGATGGACTCAGGTTCAATTAGCAAAAAGTATAGGATTATGACCTTCTTCATACTTTTATCAAATTCCTCGAGACCTTTGCATTTTCTCCTTTTATTTCTCTACTCCCTATCTTCGCAATCTGTTAACTCACAATGACCAGCATCTAGAAATTATTCCCTAGACTCATTTAATTATTTATGTGCTATCCATTACCAGCTAATATAACTAGGGCTGATTGGAAAGCAATTTATGACATAGATTATAGAAACATTCATCTGATTTTTCATATGGTTCTTTGACTAGCCCATGAGTGCGACCTAGGGCTCCATTTATTTCTTGAAGTAAAGACCAAGAAAATATTCTCAAGTATGTTGCTTAATTTTTAAACACACCAGTTTTCTGGATAATAGAATTTACTGACCTCTGGCCACAAAACATATGGGGATCCAATGTACAACGTGTGAGCCACTTGCTGAAGATTTAGATTCTCCGTTATGTTAAAATAGTGGCTTCAATAAGCGCATCATCAAAAATATTTATTTAATGAGAAAGGAAACATGCACATTCCTGTCTGGATTTATTTCATACTACTGTTGTTATATGTAGAAGATTGCCTCTCTACAAAGAATGCTTATCTTGTTTCTTTAACAATGGTAATACTTTTTCCATAATATCCCTGCAAAGAAAATATTTGCAAAACCTAAGCATGATTATCCATAAGAATGTTGTAGTTGATTATAATTTACAAAAGCCTGTTTTATCAATTACTTTTATGACATATGACAAATATTTATCTGTGGAGGATATATAAAAAGATTTTAACATAGTGACTTTAACCCACAAAATAGTATGTGGCCTATTTTCTCTGAACTACATTCCTAACACATTCTGTATACTGATTGTCTCAATATATCACTATCTTCCAAGGATGTAGTAAACTTTAGTAATAAGAATTAAAGTTCTGGTAAATCTTTTCACATTGCTGTTTAGACTCCTTACTCTCTGGTTGCTTGAAAGAGTGTTACATTAAATGGAATTGCCAAAGAAGACTGGTTCTTAAGTGAGGATAAAAAGCACTAGTTAGATTAAAAATTGGAAATGGCCACTGCTTTAGATACAATTATATATATTATTTACATTGTTAAATAAATATATATAAAATTATGTAAATACTACATTTCATCATATATGACATAATGCTACAATGTACACCATTATATATAACTCAGTGCTTATTTTGACATTAAGGTGAATCTGCATTTAGTGACAAGATCCATTCTACCACCACACCTCTTAAATGCTAAATCCAGTTGGAACCATTTTTCTGTTCACACTAGACAATTGTTTTTTTGCTAAAGTAAAGTAGCTGAGGATTTGACAATGTGCCTTGATTGTCATAAATGGTTCTTACCTGATGAGGTTGGTGGATTTCTTTTATAATGCTTCACTATAGGCTTATTAGATCTTTAAATTACATGTCTGCTCAAGTTACATGCAGGAACTTGTGGATGTGTGAAGGAATCTGCATCCTTACATCACTAAGGACCAATGGACCAGACAGGAGAAGGAGAACTTCTTCAAATTCCTAAGCCCATGAAAAAAAACCCCAAACAAACAACTATATGAAACTTTGTATTGATTTCCCACATGAAAGGCACATGCTGTGAATGAACTATTTGCTTATTTCACCGGCTATCTCCAAGTCCTGTCTGAGAATATTTGATATATAATTTTGTATCTGATGCAAACAGTTTTACCTTGGTCTTCTGTCGTTGACTTTTGCAAAATCTTTGTTCAATGATTTTTGAATGACTGTATGCTCATAATGATACCAATCAAGACAATGAACAGTAACAACACATACATGAATCATTTTGCAAATAAATCCAGCAAGGAATGTTTTTGCATTTACAGCCAAAATTCTCTCTGCTTTAGATATACAATTTCTCTTTGTAGAAATCTAAGGACCAAGTGTCATTTGAAACCTGGCAAGAGAAACCATGTGACAATCAGTATCCTGAGGTTGACCAACTATCAGCAGAGAGAGATGAATCTCAAATGTTGGATTGGAGTTTTCTTGATTGACAGAGGGGGATTACTAGCTCTGTCATTTTGTCTCATGAATTGCAATCTTCACAGTCTTTACCAGATGACCAAAGGGAAATTTTTTTAGAGCTAGATATGAGAATAAACTTTCTTAGTAAACAACAAATTATTAGGATGTGGTTAGCAATAAAGAGCAGCATCTAGCGCTATGCCATGAGGATGGCAAGTGAGTAGTTAAAGGAATGATACCAATCTAAATACATTAGATATGCCAGTCTAAACACACATCTAAATTGGCAAATTGGCAGGCTGGACAAGTGTTAATGTCTTGAGTGCCTGGACAACTCAGAAGGAATCTGTCCTTGGTGCTCTTCTCCTAAGATTTGAACTTTGAACTTAATATAGAAAACTCATCGACTAACATGAACACAATAGAGTTTGACTCCTACGTGACTGAACCAGCTTTATCCTGAAATATAATCCAGATGCATCAGTGAATCATTTATGGCAGTTATTGATCCAATCAAATGAAGAGCACATAAGCTAATCATCCTACTTCATTGTAAGATTGTGATAGAATGATGGTTCCCCAGAGATGAACATGGCCTGATCCCTGGAATCTGTGCATATGCCACATAATACGACAAAATGGACTTTGCAGAGATATGATTAAAGTTAAAGGTCTTGAGATGGGGAGATTATTTGGGTAGGCCCAGTCTAATCATACGAGCTCTAAAAAGGGAAGTGAAAGAAAGAAAGGTAGTCCAAAGATATGTTACGACAGAAAAAGTAGAGAAAAGGAGGATTCAAGTTGTCATTGCTGGTATTAAAGACTGATGGTATGGGGTCATAAGCCAAGCAATGTGGTGATCTCTAGAAGCTGAAAATGATATTTGGCTGACAATCAGCCAGGAAACAGGGTCTTCAGTCCTATAACCTAAAGGAAGTGAATTTTGCCAATAATCTAACTGAGCAAGAATAATGGAAACCCCACTAGAGTATACTGAAAGAAAGGCAACCATGCCCACTAATTAATTTTTGCTCAGTGAGCTCTATTTTGGACGTATGACCTACAGAGCTGTGAGATAATAAATGTGTATTGTTTTAAGCAACTCAATTTGTGGCAATTTATTACAACAGGAATAGAAGACTATACATTGACTCATGCAAAATGATGTAGGAGACGTTGTAGCCCTGCTTAAGATATACCAATCTAAACCTTCTATCCTGTAAGCAATTTAAATGTAGAGTTTGGGGGTTTGAAATATTCAGCTTCCCAACCTCCTTTCCAGATAAGTATGAGGAGATGTTTCAATTCTTGCTAATGAGATGACTTTAGATGTGAGCAAGTGCTATGTTTTTTGCTTCCATTTCCTTTCATTCCTGGAAGGTTGCAGAAGTCAATATAAGAATGGGAAAGGAGGAAGATGCAAGAAAATTGGCACTGTGACATCATTATTTTAAAAACACTGGCCTATTCACACAATCCCTCCAGAAATTTTGCCATATGTAGTAAATAATTGTTTTTTTGTAGAGGCTTGAGTGTGATTCTATAGAAGAAAATATCTACAATAGTAATGTTTCACTATGTATGGTGGATAGTACCTCCTAGTGTCTTTTCTGCTGGTGCAGAAGTCCTTTTGTGGTAGGAAACATTTCTCAGGAATGCGGATCTTGGTACTTTTAGTAAGCATGGTATGATTGAACACTTTAGGTGTTCAAAGAGCGCTTTTCTTTGCAAAGCTTGTGTTTAACATGATTTCATCTGATGTATGACCTTTGGTGGATATATACAGCTGTGGTACAGACACATTTCACTAGTACTTTTCAAGAATTTAGCATACTCCAAGTAGCAATAGAGGAGTAGCAAGAAAGGTCTTAGAATGACCTATTGATATTTCAAAGAAAAGAGTTGCATGTTTCTTTAGGTGTGGATTATGATAACCTACAGCTAGACATTTGATGATTTGAAAGCAGTTTCTGCACAAATTTCTTACGTTTTAAAAGATATTTCACTTTGTCATCAACTTTGTTGCTCCTCCTATATGATTTTGACATTAAACAGCATTATTAAAACTGCAGAATTTACAGCTTTTCCTTATAACTTGGCTTACAAAGAATATGACCCTTTCACCATTATTTTAAGATAATATCCTAAAGTAGGGAAAACTATTTCAAGAGCTTGTGATTAATAGTATCTGTATCAGTACAGATTGTGGTTATGATTCAATCTATCTTTCCTTTGAACATTCATACAATCATGATAATGAGTTCCTATAACTGTAATTTCATCATTAAGATAAAGTCTGCTAAATACTCACAAATGGTCTCATAAGAAAGAATTAGTTGTGCTCATGTCTTCACAGATTTCAGTTTGTTGTATTTGAAATACGGCAATTTTCACAATATTATTCAAATATCTTAATAATATTTGTGACATAACAAACTACACATATTTTGTTCTATCATTCACCACTGTCTATCTGTATTGGCCAAGTGCATGAGAATGTCCAGGATAAACAAGTGACCTTTGGTGAGCAACAAAGCCCTCCTGCCAATATCGGAGTTTATTATGAAATATGCAGGCTGATCTTGGATGATAGTTTCTTAAATGGAGTTGCTAAAGGAGATTAGTTGTTAAATGACAATAAAATGTACTTTTTAGATGGATTGGGGGAATGGCCATTTATAATATCATAGCAATTGTAATACTACTAAGCAATATAAAAGAACAGACTATATTGATACATGCAATGACACAGTAATGCCAAATGTTTTATGCCAACTCAAAAATTAGACTTAAAAGCATTTACTATGTGCTTCCATTTGTGTGACATTCTGGAAAGGTGAAAACAATAGGATAGATTACCTGGTCATAAAGTTGGTGGGAGTTGTTAACCACAAAGGGACAAGAAGTGAGAATTTTAGAGAGTGATGGAACTGTTCTGTATTTTGATCATGTTTGTGGTAACACAATTCTATGGATTTGTCAAATCTCATAAAACTTACACCAAAAATAGTATATTTTACTTTGTATGCAAATTTAAAATTTACTGTGTGTAAGTTAAAAAAATAAATAAATACTGTCAAGTAAGAAAGCCATTACTATGATGTTATATCTTAATTTACAAGTTTTACTTAAGCCAATTTACCCTCTTACTCACAAATTGGCCCAATTTTAACAAAGCCTCCTAAAAAGAAGGATAAAAATTTGGATAGATTCTAGAATCTATCCAAATTGCAACACACTGGCTCGCGCATTGGTGCGTCCAAGAGGCTCCTTCATTATAGGTACCTTAGCAACTTCCTCATGGTCCTAGAGTCTTGGGATCTCCCAAGATGGTCATAAATTGACAAGGAATTCTGGTACAAGAAACTGCCCTCCTCAGGTCCATGCTACACACCATCAGAGTGGTAATTGCAAGGGACTGGGCTCTCCTGAAAATAAAGGCTTTTACAGGCCTCTACCCTTAGGTGTCCATTATGACCTTTGCCATGAAAGCAGCACACCCACAAGCTTAGTGCAGCCTCTGGGGCCTCCCTGCTAAGGATAGAGCTGACCCTGAGCTCTCTGGTATATCCTACTTACAGAAGTGTGTGGCCTCCCGTGTCCTCAGTCCCTTGGCAGAGACTATGGTGGTCAGTGAGTTATTTCCTTCCTAGACCCTTTGGAATCAGTTGAATGAACAGGAAAGGGAGTTTATACTAAGGACAGCTTCCTTACTATTGCACAAGATGGAGCTCCCCAGAGCAGTTGCTTTTTGTGCCTCAATCAGGGCAACACTAATCACAGATGAGAATCAAGCATCAGGGGCTGGCCTGGTGACACAGGGGTTAAGTGCACACATTTCGCTTTGGTGGCCCGGGGTTCACCAGTTTGGATCCTGGGTGTGGACATGGCACTGCTTGGTAAGCCATGTTGTGGTAGACGTCCCATATATAAAGTAGAGGAAGTTGGGCACAGATGTTAGCTCAGGGCCAGTCTTCCTCAGCAAAAGGAGGGGGATTGGTGGAAGATGTTAGCTCGGGGCTAATCTTTCTCAAAAAAAAAAAAGAATTCTTGCTAAAAAAAGTTGAACTTGAATCCATTGAAGCCTTTACTTCTAGTTGCTACTAGCTCATAGGAAGTACCAAAATGTAAGGAACAACTTAAATAATACCAGAATTTGAACTCAAACAATTTAAAAGTTTTGAATATCCTGTAAGACAACTGACCAGGTATCTCTAACAAATCAATAGTTTTAAAATGGCCATTAAATGGACCATTTGGGGATTAAAACATAATAAGTTGTCACTAAATAGATTAAAATGAGGGATGAATATTGCAAAATAAAGTGACCTGAAAGAATACCAAACAAATGTAACGGCTGGATCTTGTCTGTTTGATAATAAAAACAACCAACTGTAAAGAGATCACTTTGAGAAAATGAAATCAAAGATTCTATTAAATATAAGTGGCCTAAACGCAATAAGCAAATGATAAAGATTTTCAGTTTGGATAGAAAGCAAGACCACACAATATGCTTGCTGTTTACTAAAAGAAAGCTGGTTGAAATATAAATAAATAGATATTCCAAAGTGAAGGAATGGACATCAATATATGATGCAAACACTGATAAAAAGTGAGCCAGTGTAAATATATTGATAAAGCAGACTTCAGATAAATAAATATGACCAGGAATAAAGAGGACTGTAGCATAATGAAAAAGGAGTCAATTCACCAAAAACACATAAAAACCTTAAATGTGTATTCACCTAATAAGAGAAATTCAAAACTCATGCACAGGAAAATAAAGAAATAAAAGCAAAATAAACAAATCTACACTTTAATTAATGAATGCAATTTATTTCCCCCATTACTCAATATAAATGTAGACAGATAATCAGTAAGGAGTTGGATGGCACTGACTTACACTATTAAACAACTTGACATTAATGACAAAAACAGCAGAATATCCATTTTCTCCAAGTTCATATGTAATATACTCCGTTCACCAAAATAAACTGTATTGGGACTAAAAAATGATGAATTCTTAAGAAATTTGATCATACCATACTCCTTGGCAAAAAAGAAAATAAATCAAAAATCAATAAAAAAATCTATGAAATCTCCCAAATATTTGGAAATAAAATGACAAACAGAATATATATATTCTTCTCAAGTGAACATGCAATATTCCACAAGACAAAACGGTAGTAGATAATAAAGTAGACCGAATTTCAATTCAATGGTAAAAAGAGAATAATGCAACTATGAAAAACAACCAAAATTTTAGAAAACAACTAAATGCAATCCCTATTTAATTTCTATATCGAAATAAATTCCAGATGGATCAAAACATTTGTTTTGCTTTTTACTTTTTGGTTTTTTTAAAGATTGGCCTTGAGTTAACATCTGTGGCCAATCTTGTTTTTCTTCTTCCCAAACCTACCAGTACATAGTTGTAGGTCTTTCTAGTTCTGCTATGTGGAATGCAGCCCCAGCACGGCTTGATGAGTGGTGTTAGGCCCACGCCCAGGACCCGAAGCAGCCAAACCATGGGCCACCAAAGTACAGTGTGCAAACTTGACCACTCAGTCATGGGTCTGGCCCCTCAAAAGTTTTAAAATAAGGTAAAGACCAGAAAAATGCTTAAAAAAAATGCTAAGTAATAGTTGAAGAATATATTGTTAGGAGTGAAGTGGATAGTCTTTTTAAGAGTGACACAAAAACAAAAAAAATTAAAGAAAACAATATTACATGCCAAAAGCAATATATGTACTATAACAAGTCAAAACATAATGCAAGCCATAAAAATAATAATTACATATACAATAGTAAAAAGAATATTTTTTAGTATAAAATAACTCACAAAAATCAGTACGCAAATGATCAACTGAATAAAATAGATAAAAGATATTAATACACATTTACAGAAAAAGAAACACAAACTATGCTAAACATGTGAAAAGATACTCAAACTCAATGATCAAAAGAATTTTTTGTAAATGAAATAAAATAACTTTGTTCAGATATCATACACCATAAACATTTATCAGGTACTTGAAAATGTGGACAAAAGTGTTCTCAAAGATGGTGGGTGGGAGTGCAGCAATTAGCACAACCTTAAGGATTGCAGTTGGGCACGAACTATGAATACCAACATTTTATGTAGATACACTATCTGACCATTGATGCAAATACATATATGACAATTTCAGTTCTAGGGACTCATACTTACATATATTTAAAAAACATACATTTATTGCAAAATAATTTGGCATAGAAAAAGATGAGGAACAACATGAAGACGGATACATCCATTTAATTTTAGTATGTATTTATAAGGCAGCATAATACAATAGGAGAAAAATAAAAGTTAGATCTATATGAACTTGTTTGGAAATATCTTCAAGATGTTGCATAGTAAAAGCAAATATTTACATACACAGGAAGAATCACACATATATTTGAATACATTTGCATTTGAAAAGATTATTTGAACAGATCTTAAGAAACAAATTAAGTGACTGCCTCTGTGGAAGAGGACTGGAGACTATAATGAGAGACAAATAAGAAATTTATTCCACACTTTATCCCATTTTGTATGGTTTTCATTTTTACTACCTATTATTATCTATCACTTCTATTTTTCTTAAAAAAGTAGAAGTATTGCACTAAAAGCGTTATTCACAACTGAAATTTCATACAGAACACTGTCTATACAACATTAAATATCTTAAATACAATGATAATAAGACAAATGACAAGAATATAAATAAAAATGATACTAAGTCTCAGAAAAAAGAAAAAAGAGAAATACATATTTTGATTAAAAATTACTGTAACTATATAAAACTTTCCTCCCTAATTCATTACACATTATCAGTTCCTTCTATATAGGCATTACAGCTTTCTAGCTGAAGTGGTAAACAAGACATTGTAGACCTTACAATCTAGCAGGGAGAGAAATAGTGATTAATAGTACAATCACACAGTTCATTCCCTAATCATAATTATCATCAATTCTTTGAAGAAAGAAAGCAAGTATCAGATTTAATAAGAAAAGTGCATTTCAAGGAAGTGGACCATAATGTCAAATGACTATCTTCATGGTAGATGATGTACTTATTTACCACAAGATACGACATTTCTTCTCCAGAGCTTCTTCATAGCATTTGTCACCTCTGAATTTCTCAGAGTATAGATTAATGGGTTCAGCATGGGGGTTATGACTGTATAAAACAGACTCAGTGGTTTGTCAATGGAGAAGGTCTTAGCAGGTCTCACATACATGAAAATACAGGGAAGAAAGAAGAAGACAACCACAGTGATGTGGGAAATACAGGTCTGGAAGGCTTTCCACCTCCCTTCATGACTAAGTTTCTTTAGAGAGTGCAAGATTACACCATAAGAGATGAGTAAGAGCAGAAACACAATAGTGCAGATCAGGCCTCCATTGGCCATTACTAAGTAGTGAATGACATAGGTGTCAGTACAGACGAGTTTCAATAAGGGGTACATGTCACAGATAAAATAATCAATAACATTGGGGCCACAGAATGGGAGCCCAAAAATAATAGAAAGTTGAATTACTGAGTGCAGAAAGCCTCCAATCCAACACACTAATAGCAGCACAATACACACCCATTGTCTCATGATAACCAAATAATGCAAGGGCTTGCAGATGGCCACATAGCGGTCATAGGCCATCACCAACAGAAGAAACACCCCTGATCCACCAGAAAAATGCTCTGTAAAGAGCTGAGCCATACAAAATTGGAAAGATATGGTACTATTCCCAAAGAACAAGTCTGAAATCAATCTGGGAGTAATGGAAGAGGAATAAATGACATCCATAACTGACAGGCTAGCAAGAAAAAAGTACATTGGGGATTTCAGGGACTTAGTGAAAGTTACAGTCACAACAATGAGTATGTTGCCTACCATAGTCAAAATGTAGAAGAGCAAGAACATAACAAAAAGGATTTTCTGCTCCTTTGGATTCTGTGTGAGGCCCAAGAGGACAAAGTAAGTCACATTATTCCTTGGTTCCATCTAATCTTTATAGGTGCTGAATTCAGATATAAGAAGCAGTTTACCTACAAAGCAAGAGGGAAAACTTTTAAATGTGTTATAAGTTTAATATTTTGTTTATTCATTCAATTATTAGAATGTGTACAGAGTATCTGCTTGTGTCATAGACACTGTGATTACAAAGTTGAATAAGACATAGTTGTCTACCCTCAGTGATTTGATATACAAAGAAGGATAAATCAAGTCTAGTTTAATCCTAGGCTAATATGAGCTATTATAAAAATATTCACACAATGCTAAGGGTCACAGCATAAGAATATATCAATCAAACTCAAATCAGAGAAGGCTTCCTGGAGGAGGGAATATTTTAGCTTAGTTTTCAAGGAAAAGTGAAGGAACAAGAGAAGATGGGAAGCGAATTCCATGAAAATGTACACTATTCATAAAATCACAAAAGTGTAATACTTGCAACCCATTGAAGGGTTGCAATTTAATTGCAATTTAATTTAATTTCCATAGATTAAATTGTGAATGGAAGATCACCATCCTGCATTGTCTCAGTTCTCATTGAGACCACTTCCTTAGAGTCTTTACATGTATTTATTTATTTATTTATTTTATTGGTGAGGCAGATTGGCCCTGAGCTAACATCCATCGCCAATCTTCCTCTTTTCGCTTGAGAAAGAGTCTCCCTGAGCTAAAGTCTGTGCCAATCTTCCTCTATTTTGCGTGTGGGGTGCCACCACAGCACGACTTGATGAGCAGTGTGTAGGTCTGTGCCTAGGATCTGAACCTGTGAACCCCAGGCTGCCCAAGCAGAGCATGCAAACTTAACCACTATGCTACTGGGCAGGCTCTTAAGGTCTTTAGATGGATAATTCCCTTTTGTGTGACAAATAAATTCTTAAGCACTTAAATTTTGTGTCTCTAGTCCCCATCTCTCCCCTATTTTCAAACGTGTATATGCAGCACCTCCAATTTTAGACATCTCTAATTGGATGCCAATTTAGTATTATAAAACTAAATTTTCAATTTTACACAATAAACATGTGTTCTTCATCTCATTAATGGTACCACCTTCCATGTGATTGTTCAGACAACAAATCTCACAGTGTCCTTCACTCCTCTATTGCTCTTATATTACTTAATGATAACTTTAACATGTCCTATTGACTCTACTTTATAAATATATCACAAATTTGATCAGTTCCCACCCCCTGTTTTCTTCCTGGACCAATGGAATAGCCTATTGCCAAGGTTCTCCACCTTCATTCAGCCCTCCACCAATTTCTTCTCTTTAAGTCGTGTAAACAGTTCGTTTTTAAATCTTATTCTGATTATATCACTCTGATGTTCAAAACTCCAACAGCGGATTAATAACACACAACCAAATTTAAAGTATCACATTTAATATTTACAGTAACAAGAACTGTAATCCCGATTTTGTATTTGAAGAAATTGAGGCTCAGTGCCTCTAATTAATTTTCCCAATGTCACACATTTTTAAGTGATAAACCCGAATTGGATTCTAAATTTGATTTATTTCAAAGTTATTTAACTTCTTACATAATGAAGAAATTCACATGATTAGGAACCCTGATTCCCACTATTGACAGTTAGTCTTACCTTGTGAAGGCTTTTCCACAATCTGAAGGAAGACTTTTTCAGTCATTCAAAGGGACCTAGAATTCTTCATTCATCCAGTATAACAACAGAGGACAAAAGGCCACATTATAACTTGAGTATATATTTTGTTCCATTCAGCTACCTGTCCATTTTCTCCAAGGAATTCTCTGATTATTTAGAAGATTGTTTTTACTTGCACAGCATATTATTTAATAGGATGTCCATAGTAGATACAGAGAAACAAAAATGTGTCATGTTAGGATCATTTATCAAAAGGGCAAGTAAATGCTAAATTTACATGAGAATAGCTAAAAAGCCATTTCCCAGGGAAATATTTCTATAGTAACTTCTTTCTTACTAACCTCAAAATAGAAAAGTACCATTCAATTATTTAGTCCTTCTCATTCTACTGTGTTGGGAGGGCCAGTCTATTTGAACTGAGATTTTGACAAAAATTCTTGCTTTTGTTTTGATATTACACATTAAGCCTAAGAAAGGAGCTCTTGAAAATTTCTCAATTCTAAAGCATCTTCTCCCCAAAGGAACAAAAATCATTGGACATTTTATCCCTTCCAACCACATTCATCATTGAGTCCTGGAATTGGCTTATGTCCAAGACTAACTTTTGCTTAATTAAATTCACTGGGATTTGACACAAAATTAAAAAACAAAAACACATAGGTAAAGTCACTACTAGTCCAAACCACATAATTAGGATCATAAATATGTAACATGGAGGGAAAAAAAAAACTTTAGAACCATTGTAAGACTATTGTGAGTCAAGAATAAAATAGCCCATTTTGTTCCAGTGAAGATTAATTTATCAAGTATTTCCTCACTTGTCATAACAAGTTTTCCCTTCCTTTTATTTAATGCTCAGTTTATTTTATCTTCAAGTGTGGTAACATATGTTAAAAAGAAATTGTCACTAATTTAGTTGTAATAACTGATTAGTTATCCAATGATTCATTATTTTTTTAAAAAGTTAAGAGCACTTATTTTATGCCATTGCCAACTTAAAAATAAAATTCACCTGTTATTTTACCCTCAAAATGAGTTTATTTGGGAATAGCCAAAGGAATTTCATTTTGGGAAGTGCATGCTATGGAGAATCATAGACAAATCTGGAAAACAAAGGAGGAGAGTTTCTTTTATAAAGAAAAAGGTGGAGCAGACAGGGCTGTTCTAGAAGGAAGTCCCTGAGGGAAAGTAACAGTTCAGGGAGGCAATGGCTTCTCATTGGCTGAGTTACAGCATTTCTCATTGGCAGGGCTGTTGCCAAGTGGGCAGAAGAATCTTCCCTGAGTAGTAAAGTACATCTGCTTCCTGTTGAAGATGTAAGCCCAGGTCATTTCTTATTTGGTGTATTTGAGAATGTTTGTGAGGGTGTGAGTGTTCCCCCTACAGGCTTCTGGACTCAAATTTAGTTAAGGGTTGTCTGAATAATTTCTATACCAGGAACTGTGCCATGAATGAGGACACAGTAATTAATAAAACAGAAAAATAATCACATGAAAGGTGCTTCCTACATGGGCCTGACATACCTAAGATAGAGTCAGATAAAAGATAAGTGGACAGTTTAATAAGTTAATATTTCTTATTCACTACTTATGAGACAGCAAACAGGGTAGAAAGACAGAAAATAAGAGGAAGAGTTCTACCATGGATAAGGTTATCAGAGAAGGACTTTCTTAAATAGTGATGTTAAAGCTGAGATCCAAAGGATAAGAAGTTGCTGCCATTGGAAGTGCTGCTACAACTAGTAATATGAAGTAAAACATAATTGAGTAAAACAATCCCACCTCACAGATGACATGATCTATATGTGAAAAAATAAAAATTTCACAGGATTTTTTATTGCACTATCATGTTGAAACAGAGCAGTGAGAATGGTCGCTTTTATCTTGTTCCTGATTTTAGTGGGAACATTTTCAGACTTTCACTGCTCAGCATAACGTTAGCTGTGGATTTGTCATATTCGACATTTATTATGTTGAGGTATATTCCTTCTATACTCAATTTCTTTAGGTTGTTTTATCATAACAGGATGTTGAATTTCTATAGAATCTATGAATGACCCAAAAATGAGATTAAGAAAACAATTCCATTTACGGTAGCATCAAAAAGAATAAAATACTTAAAAATAAACTTAACCAAGGAGCTAAGAGGTTTGTACACTGAAAACTGAAAAATGTTGCTGAAAGATATTATAGAAGACATAAATGGAAAGAGATTCATGGACTGGAAGATTTATTATTATTAAGGTGTCAAACTATCTAAAGTGATCTATGGATTCAATGCAATGCCTATAAAATCTCAGAAGTCTATTTTGCAGAAATTGAAAAATCTATCCTAAAATTCACACGGAATCTCAAGGGACCCCAAGTAGCCAAAACAATCTTGAAAATGAACAAAGTTGGGGGTCTCACACTTCCTGATCCTAAAACTTACCACAAAGCTATGGTAATCAGAACAGTATGGTTTGGGCATAAAGACAGACATATAGACTAATGGAATAAAATAGAGAACCTAGAAATAAACCTTTGCATATATTTTGAATTGATTTTTAACAAGGGTTCCAATAGCCTTCAATGGTGATAGGACAATCTATTAAACAAATGGTTTTCTGAAAATTGGATATCCACAAGCAAATGAATGAAATTGAACCCTGACCTTATACCATATACAAAAAATTAACTTAAAATGGATGAAAGACCTAAAATACCAGCTAAAACTATAAAACTCTTAGAAAAAAAGTTGCATTGGCAATGATTTCTTGGGTATACACCAAAGCACAGCAAGAAAAGAAAAAACAGACAATATTGTACTTTATCAAAACTAAGAACTTTTGCACATCAAACAACTTTATAACAGGGTGAAAAGGCAATCCACTGAATGGGAGAAAATATTTGCAAGCAGTATATCTAATAAGGCATTAATATGCAGAATATATAATTAACTTCTACATCTCAACAACAGCAACAAGGTAATTAACTGATCAAAAATGAGCAAAGAACTTAGACTTTTCTCCAAAGAAAATATATAAATGGCCAGTAAGCCCTTGAAAAGGTGCTCAACATCACTAATCATTAGGCAAATGAAACTCAAAACCATAATAAATTTCAGCTTCACACCCATTCGGATAGATATAATTAAAACATCAACAACAACAGAAAATAACACACATAGAAAATGTGGAGAAATTGGAACAATTATACATTGCTGGTGGGAATGTAAAATGATATCATCTCTAGGGAAGCCTTATCATTTAGAACAGTCATGTTTTCAGAGAAATCAATTCTCTGAAATCTGACCTATGCCTAAAACCACTCCATATCCTATGTCAGGCTCACTAACGTAAAATGAGCAACAAAGCCCTATAATGAATCTTTCCAACTTACCTTATCCAAGTCTAATCCTATATTGTAGCTAAAATATGTTTAACCAAAACTCAACTGCATTTCTAAAAGTGGCCTCTAATGATGTTTGTGGGTGCCAAGTGGGAGTAAATGAAAGACCTTAGCTGAGGCTTCAGCAACGACTCAAACAGGGCCAATTATTAATTCTCTGAGTTCTTGTGAGGTCAATGCATTACTAAATTCTTCACTTCAATAAAGTCTATTTAACCATTTCTCTGGAGTAAATGAAGAAAAATTACAAAGAAGGATCTTTAAGTAAAGGACAGCAACAGTTGATGTACCAACACGGTGAAGATTTGTTTGGGAAATACTGTTCCTAAGCCTAGTGGGCTAGAAGGAGGGCTTAAATCAGGAATAAAAGGAATTCTCTCCACATTGCTCATGGACTTTTTGGGAAGCGAAAATTTGGCAGAAATGTTCAGTTAAGTGTATTTGATTCACCTATACATTTTATAGTTACCTACCTAGCTTTTCCTCATTTGAAGAACTTTTCATTGTTCCTATTTCTTTTTAATTTGAATTGGATATAGTTCTAAGAGATCTAAATATATATATGTTTTGAAGATGTATTTATACCTTCATAAGAAACCAGAAAAGTGAGTAGAAATTAAATCCTAGAGCTATCACCATTTATTAACTGATAATGGGAACCAAAATAAACTTGTTCAAGATTGGGAAAGTTGTCCAGAGAGATAAAAAATTCAGTGTCTCAGTTGACAGCTCTAGGAGTCTATTTGGGGCTGTGGTGCACACGCCTTGAGGGGAAGAAAGTAATGAGTGGGCTCAATCTGAAAACTGAGGAATCCACAATCAGCTAGATCCAGGTGAGTGATAATTAAATCTTTCACCCTGATTTTAATCAGATTAACATAATTTAACCAATTTATTTTCATTGAAATAGGTTTTGTAGTTATAGTCTGTGAATTGAAGGTTACTCTTTTTCTCTAAATGTGAATATGGACACAATGACATGAAAATTTCAATGGAAAACACTATCTGTAATGTTACCAAATAAGACATTGTTGAGAACCACTAAAGTCACTTTTACAACATTGAGGTTAACATTTATGTCTCACCATGTAGATTGATTCTGTAGATTTCTGTTTGTAATGATTTGAAATTCTTCCCCTCTTTCATGACTTCCATGTCGCCACATTGATGTTAGAATTTGTGAATTAAATCTATTGAAAATGACTGAGCATATAGTCACCATCTATTGGAGCCAAGGATAGAGAAGAAGCAATTCAGAAACTGAGCTTTCTTGAAAACTAAAGATATCTTTCCTCTCCTTTATTGAAGCTGAGAGATGATGATGCTGAATTCTGTGATTAGAAATTTTTGAGGAAGAATATGTGCTTATGTTTTTTGGCAGGGATCGGAGAAAAAAGAAAACTAAGGGGAAAGGAATAAAATATTTAAGATCCTTTGTAACAACAACATGTATTCACTCTTGCAAGTCTACGTACAGATCCTTCCAAAAAATATATATGTATATATACTTGTATATATTCAATATTTCTACCAGTTAGCAATGAAAACTTCAAGTTAATCTTAATTGATTAAACCTATGCAAAAAGGGAATATTGTATTACCTTAGGTGACCCTAACATTCTGGTCTTCTCAATAGGAATCTCAGGGAGAATTCATGACATTTAATTCCATTTGTAAAAGGTGAGTAGAATAATATGTCTAATCCAGAGTATCTTTCTATATGTGATGAAAGAACAACTGTAGAGAAAATTCATTAAAGAAATATTGAGAACATTTCAGGGAAATTTGCATCACTTATGTGTCCACGTTCAAAGATGTGGAAATTGAGAGCATGAAGGAGCTATGTCAAGTCACACACAAACATCTGGGGCTATTGAGTCAATGCTGCTCAAAGAGCTGTTATAAAGATAGTGCCTTGGCATTTTGAAGGGAAAAAACTCCTTGTGCAGCTTTGTCTCTATCTGTGTGGGCATGTGCATTCAACAGTTCACAGAACACTGCTGGTATAAATATAGTAAGGCTTGGTACTTTCATATCTGATACACAGATGACTTTAAAAGAATATTTTGTTCATATACTTATAAATATTCATGACAATAGACAAGTATAACTTCAAAATAAATGTTATTTATGAAATTTGTCCCAAAAAGTGAAATATAGCCATCTGAGAGACTTTTAGAGCCAGAAAGTTTGGAAATCAAACATAAGTCAATATTTGTAATAACACCATGCTTGTATTCTGGTGTTATTAAGGGATTGTCACTATTCAATTAATATGAGTAAGGAAAAATTTAACCTCCTTCCTTTCTTCTTTATAACTATCTGCAAAATGGCAGTGATTGGAATGTTTAGCTACATCAATCCCAGAGACCAAGACTAAGAAGATGTTGGAATATTTTAAACTGAATTAAAAATATCACTTAGAAAAACTGTGATCTTTCCAGATGGAGCATGTGCTCACAGCCCAAGCTAACACAATTGAAAAGATAAACAATGTAACAGAATTCATCCTGCTGGGTCTCAGAATCCAGAACTGCAGAAACTCTTATTTGCTGTGTTTTTTATCACCTACTTGATCACATTGTCAGGTAACCTGCTCATCTCAGTCACCATCTTCATCACCCCAGCCCTGGATTCTCCTGTGTAATTTCCTCTGTCCTGTTTGTCCATGATAGATGGTTTCTACTCTTCTTCCATAGCACCCAAAATGATCTTTGATTTGATCTCTGAAAAGAACACCATATCCTTCAATGGCTGCATGACTCAGCTCTTTGCTGAACATTTCTTTGCTGGAATTGAGACTGTCTTGTTAATTGTCATGGCCTATGACTGCTATGTAGCCATCTGTAAGCCCTTGTACCTCATGAGCAGACCTGTGCGTGGTTTCCTGATCGGAATGGCTGGGGTTTTAGGGTTTCTTCATGGAGCGATCCAGATCCAGTTACCATTCTGTGGCCTCAATGTCATTGACCATTTTATGTGTGATTTAATACCTCTTCTGGAGCTGCCATGCACAGACACTCATACTTTGGGACCTCTGATTGCTGAGAATAGCGGGTCACTCTGTTTGCTCATTTTTTCTATGCTGGTTGTTTCCTATATCATCATCTTATGCTCCCTGAGCTCTGAAGGGCGTCACAAAGCTCTATCTACTTGTGGCTCTCACGTCACTGTTGTCATCTTATTCTTTGTACTTTGTTCATTCCTGTACCTAAGACCCGTGACCTCCTTCCCCATTGACAAAGCTGTGACTGTGTTTTGCACCACAGTAACTCCTACGTTGAATGCTTTGATCTATACCTTCAGAAATGCAGAAGTGAAAAATGTCATGAAGACACTCTGAGGGCAAATAATGAAACCTAGAGGTAAATAAATCTTGTGATTACAGTATTTAGGCAAAAAATATCTAGTGATATTGTACAGAGATTTATTCCCTGTCTTAGTTTATTACACTTGGGACAGTCAATTATCCTGCCTGGAGCAATGTTCTTCAGTAGCCCACATGTTGTGAGCAAGGCTGACATATTCATTAGGGCACAGTAGTCACAGTGTCCAGGGCCTATCATAGTTTTAGGAGCCCTTGAAATGTGTTAATTTCTTTTAAAATAAGAATAAAAAAATGAAGGTAATCCAAATCCAACTTGGAGTATAGTTTTCTTTATACCAATGCAGTCATAACATATAATTTATAATATTTTTATAGAGGAAAGAATCCAGGAGGACACATATACCAAAGGCCCACAAAAGTTATATCATTGCCCTGATGGTGGGTATGAAACAGATCAACAGCAATATTCTTGAACACTCTTTGTATCCAGCACTACAGTTAGAATGGAGTTTTATTTTAAAAGTGGAAAAAGCAACTATATATGGAAAAAGTGTAGAACAGTAGGAGAAGAGTCTTCAAAAAGTACTTTTAATCAAAATGTACTTTTTTCTTATCTTCCTAAATTTAAGAGGTCTTTATATGTTCTCCCACCACAGCAATAAAAAACAATTTTTACTTATCACTATCTGAAGAAGAGTGCCTTTGCTTCCAAAGGTGCTTTTAAAAAATTACATTTCCACCATTCCTTGTAGCACATAATTGTCTACAAACCAGAATTAGAATTAGAATTGGCTGATGAAAAGAAAACATAATTGAGAGTTAAGGCAGAAACTATTTGTACATTAAAGTCTTGTTTTAGACACAGACCAAGGAAAAGAAGACTCTGAAAACAAAACAGCTGCTATAGACAATTACCAGTGATGTAAGAACAAATTTGTGTCATGGAGCTGGACAATGATCACAAATCTGGATTATAGAGAAGAACCCATATCATGAACATAATGAAATTCTAAGAGCTTTGGAAATAGAAGCTTTGAAGACAGAGATTAAGAGCTTCGAATCAGGTAGTCTTGATTTCTCATCTTGTCTCGAGCTATAATTAGCCTTGTAAATGTAAGTAAGTTGCTCCACCTATCCACCTATTTTTTGATTTGTAAAAGGGACATGACATTGCATACTTCCTTATGTTGTAAGAATTAAACAATTTAAGTGGAAAAAAATGAGTCAGCTGAAAAACAGTGAAAATTTCTCAGGTGCTGTATAGCCTTCAGAGATTTCTCCAGGGCATAAGGTATTCTGGGGACTGCACATCCTGACAGAAGAACACTGCTCACTAACCATGATCACAGAGAGACCAAACATGTGACTCAGCCTCACTTCACTTCAAAATATGACAGAAATGTCATCCACTTACAAGTAGGAAAAGCATAATGGTAATTACCTCAGCAAGGAAACTTAATGGGGTCAATGATCAGCTCTCTGGACATTAAGAGCAAGCCCATCACCAGCTATCTATTCTGGGATTAAAATGCCCTTAAATATATCTGCAGTCATAAATGGGAGAGCTGGTGTGAGATGCATAAGTAGAACTAATTTCAAAAGCACTCACTAATGATGGATTCTGTCCTGTCCAGTTCTCTGGAAGAAAGAGGATAAGGCCGAACCCCGGGGTGAGACTAAAAGACATTCCTCTGTATAGAGCTGGTGATTCCTGAGGAAGAGCTCAGAAATCTGTTTTCAGGAGGACATTTCTCACCCAGGGATTTTAATATCAGGTGATGCTGATATTTCTCATGCTCTCAGAACTTATATAGGTTAGATCTCACTATATACAAAGACCTTTAAAAAATAAATGTTTTGCCATAAATTCTTATTTGTGACCATCCTGCAAATATAGGCAAGCAACAGTATGTTTAAAACATCAAATTTATCATTTAAAAATCTAGTTGTAGTCCCCAAGAAGGATGGAACGAGAAAGGACAACGTAAAAATGAGGAAGAAGAAGAGGAGGAGAAGGAGGAGTATGACGGCTAATGGTAATTGAGCACTTTTTGTGAATAAAGTCTTGACCTAAGCACTCACATTATATGTTTCAGAGGCAACTTACTTCTGACCCTAATTTTTTTCTGTCCTTAATTTATGTGAAGCCCCAAATTATGGAACTTACCTCTGTCTAAAACATTTCATTGTTTGGAAATAATGATGACCCTTACATAGGATGGTGTGAGCAGCAATAAAACGATTGCACAAATAATTATGACAGCTATTTTAATTGAGTGTTTACTATGTGCAAAGTGCTTTATATCCTTTCTCTTATTTAATTCCCACTAAAGCTCAATTAAGTGCAGTAATTTGATATTCTCATTTCATAAATTAGGAAACCCAGGGATGGAGAGGTTAATTACATTGATCAAGATCAATTAGCTAAGATTTGGCTGAATCAAATTCAAACCCATCTGACCTAAACGCTTTGTGCTTTATGAAACCCATTTTGCATCTCTTTAATATAAAACAGACAAGAAGTGAAATTTCTTACATTTCTCTCTAATCTTTGGAATTCTCTTCTTGAAATCCTTTGGTCTTCATTGTTTAAACCAATTTGAAGCTGGACTTGCTTTCATAGATAGGCCAGTCTGAAAATGTATGAGTCTGAAAAGAACCAACTCATGACTAGCTGGTAATATATAACTCGATGAATGTTTTGAGTTACACATAACAAGAAATTTCTTTGAAATTATTACCTTCCCCGTCTGCTCTAGTTTGTACATAAAGAAGTATCCAGTGACTTATATAGTACTACTTTCTGCTGATAAATGAAAACAGAAATTAGCAAATATGTTTGATATGAATGTATGCTCATCCTATGGTTGTCCATTACATAAAACAAAAACTCCACATGAGGGAGGGGAGTTCAAGAGAGGTGAAAAACTATCTTTTTATGTAGCTCACCAGTAGCCAAATAGCAATGAGTTTCAGAATAAAAGTTTCAAATACAAGTTGTCTCTTTTTGCTCCACTAGTATATTTTAAACAGTACTTAAAATTCAGAGGTTTGCATTATTTCTACCTTTTGTGTCTCTGTTTCTATTTTCCCACTGGCAGTGAAAGGAACTGCCATTTACTATACACCTGTCAACCTGTCAGACACTATTCTCTTCATATACATTCTCCTTTCATAAGGGCATAAATAAAGGATTAGAATGCCCATTTTTGGACAAGGAAACTGAGTATCAGAAAAGTTTATTTGCCTAAGATGCCTGGTAAACTGAACAAAGAAAGACTTTAGCCCCTGAGAGTAACTTTTAAGATGGTAGAGGCTTAACAAAGTTTATAGAAGAAGTTGAAGAAGAGGGTAGGGGAGGAGAAAAAAATAATGAGGACCAGAAGGCTAGCTACTAAAATGTTGATAATGATTCTCTCTAGGCAGTGGGCTTATAGGTAGATCGGCGTGCGCGTGCACACACACACACAAACACACGTACATACAGCTCTATTTTCTAACTTCTGCCCATCTTTATTTTCTAAACTTCAAAATAGATGTCTATTTGGAGGGAAAAATAATTTACATAGTCTTCAAAATAGAGACACCATTACCTTTGTAAACAAGATTAGTAATAATTTTTAAATCATATACAAAACTTCTGGTGATATTTACTCGTGTTTATTCTAGCAGGTTGATTTTTTAAACAAATAGGCAGTATTCATAAGTTAGTTGAACCATTATGATTTGGACAAGAAACAAGGACTTTATAATCATGATTTGGTCAAGAAAAAAGGCTACACTAAGATCAGCCTTTATGCCATTTGAAATTTTAACTGTACTAAAAAGAAAGGTGATTTTAAAATTTCAACTAAACTGAGTATATTTCTCTAGAAATCTCTTCAGATAAAATTGTGACAAAGGGACAAATAGATAGGCTACTTTTTAGTGAGCCTCATCATACTTTCATATTTCTTACTTCATTGGAAAATTGGCTCAATTAAACTTTTATTATCTAACAACAGAAATGAATGGATATAGAATCAAGGTCTCAGTTACATCTAGCTATTATACTATCAAAATATGACAAAGTGAAAGAAGACAATATTTATTTTGCCTGAGAACTCTGTAACTGTTGTTTTGTTAGACATAGATGTTTGGAGGTAAAGTAATAATTATTTCTTGATGATCTCCTGAATTTATTGGCTTTTGGAGAATACTTTTGAATGCTCAGGGTGAAGAAATTGCTTTTTGTATTAATTTCTAGTTGCTTTTTTTCTTAGGGTAAAAAGTAGATAAAGTTGCAACATGGTGAATTACACAATATTTGTCAAAGGATAGGTTTATTATAAATTATTGGAGCCTACACTCTTAAAGTGTGAAGCCTGGGAAGGGTTATGGTCAGAGCTGGTAAAACCAGAAAACAAAAAGAATGAACATGGACATATGTTTCAGAACACTAGCATCCTTAGGAATTTGAAACAGAGAGAGTTAGAAAAAATACAAGGAAATACTACTTTGTATCATTGGCCAATAAACAAGCCATTCTACTCTAAGTGTAGCATATATTTCAAACTTTGTAGAGATAAAAAGCAAAAGAAAATGAAATCTGTGTGGAAGGTTAGGAAAGGGTTGAGGTAGATATAATAATATCAAGTAAAACATATTGGGCATATATGTACCAGGAACTGGATTAAGAACTTCACATAAGGTTATCTAATTTAGTACTCAATATAACACTTTAGACATATATTATGTTTATTTTTGTCTTTATTTTAAATACAGCCATCAGAGTCTCATAGAGTTTTGGTCACTTACTCAAGGTCATCCAAAAATTAAGTGTGGGAAATAAGACTGAAACTCAGGTTGATCTATCTCCACGCCAGAGCTTACCCTCTCTGCTGCAGTGTAGTAGTGATACTGCTGATATCATAAAGGGTGATGAGAAAGGATGGAAGCCAGGCCTACATGCACATAGACTGCTAGCTATGGCTAAGTGTGAAGTTATTTGGTTAAGTTGCATTTTGCCTTACATTTCTACTACTCAATTAATTGTCAAACAGACTCAAAGGATATCATCATGAATTACTATTTAAAGATCTGGATGATGGATCAAAAATAACTGATTTTGAGTTTTGGCTGATGTATGTCGAAGCTAGATAACCTTGATTAGTTAATTAACAACACCAGGAGACACAATTTTCCCATTTCTAAAACAGGGATAATAATCCTCCGTGACATATATAGTTCAAACAGTTGTTTTATAAGCAAATTATGCAATTCAAGTGAAAAGACTAAGTAAACCATAAAAGTCTATGAATGTGAAGGAATGGATAAGATGGAATAAGATGATATAGGATTAAAATACAAACATTGAAAATAATGTCATTTTTATTTCCTGCTTTACCGCTTATCATCTATCTGCAATTCCTTACTGCATGAAAAGCTTTCTCATGGCATTTTTTTACCTCTTTGCTTCTCAGAGTATAAATGAGTGGATTCAACATAGGTGGATTCACCTTTGTCTACAGATAAAGTTGACGTTGGACGTATATAAGTAAATACACAGGGTGCAAAGAACCAGGCAACAACAGTGAAGTGGGCCCTGTAGGTAGAGAGGGCATTGTGTCTCCCTTCTGCACTATGGGACTTCAAGGAGCACAGGATGTGAGTGTAAAAGGCAACCAGCATGAAGTTCAACAGGCAGGTCACACCACTGTTGGCAACCACCAGCAAACCAAGGGCATAAACATTAGTGCAGGCAAGTTCCAGCAACGGGTAAAAGTCAGAGACCAAGTGATTGATCATATTGGGCCCACAGAATGGCAACTGAAGGACCAGGAGGAGCTGAACTGAAGAATGTAGGAAACCCTTCAGCCAAGCCACTCCCACTAGCAGGGCACAGAGATGCCTGGTCATCATGAGCATGTACTTCAGGAGCTTGCAGAGGGTGATCTAGTGGTCATATCACTGTCAGCAGAATTATCTCAACACCTCCCAAAAATGGGCTCCAAAGAACTGAGCCATTCAGCCTTTATAAGAGATGGCTTTCCCTTCATACAAGAGTCGGTAATGAGTTTGGGGGTCATAGAGGAAGAATAACAGGTGTCAATACAGGACAAGTTGGCCAAGAAGCTATACAGGGGGGAAGCCAGGATGGAGCTGGAGGTGAGGTGATGGTTGCCACAATAAGCATGCTGACACAAACTGTGACAACACAGGTGATAAAAAAGACCACAAAGAATTCTCTATACCTCTGGGTTCTATGAGAGTCCTAGCATGAAAACTTCTGTGATATTGTGTGGTATTTCCACAGAGGCCAAGAACACTGGCAATGCAGGTACAGTATTGCCTGCAAAGTCAAGAGAGAAACATAATTGTAACAGAATTAATTCCAGGGGAGAAAATTTTTCAAGGTGTCCTTTAGTTACACCCAATTTCCTTTATCACTCTAATCCTTTCTGTTCCAAAATTCTTGTATCAGTTCATTCTGTTAACCCCAAATTGTGAGCGCATTTCTCTCTGTTAACCTTAGCATCACTGGGCACTAGATATCTGAGTTCTTACACAAAAATAATTTATCTAAATTTTAATTTCTTTTGTTACTACTGAAATTTAACATTTGGCAGATTGATTTTCTAAGTCAATTGAAGGACATCTGACTAGTTTCAGTATGGTGCCTCATAGATACAATGGTACTTGGGAAAACTATGAAATATTTAGGATTTCCTGAAATTTCTGCATATGTAGCCCATACGCTTTGAAACAAATCTTTCTTCTTGGACTTTGCAAGGAGGCTTGCTACACTCTCTGTCAGAGTTTGCAATAGTAACACAAATTGATGTAAAACAAACTGAAATAGGCTTGGGAGAAACTTATTTGCCTAACTTCTCCATTTTTCTCATTGCTCATTTACTCTCACTCTATGCCCATGCTGTGGACAGCATCAGGTCTACGAAGTCAATTTAAGTTACTCTTCTCTTTTGCTTTCCCTGGGCTTGGTGAAGTCCTTCTAGTTAAAGGCTGCTAGCTCCTCTGAAGTCTACAGGGAGAAGTTAAAGTTGAAAGAAAAAGATTGATGAGCATCAGCGAAAGATCTACTAAATGATGATCTGCCTATCCATGACATAAAGGAAGCTACGGGGCCGGGAGAACAAATTTCCAGTCGTAAACAACTATAAATCTCAATCTCATCTGGCAGAATATTCCTACTCACCTCTGCTGTCCTAATGATATTAAGGAAATGCTTATGGCTTAGTTACCGATTAAATAAAAAACTATTACCAACCCCACCCACCACCAACCTATTATTCTCCAGGAAACATAGAGCTACTTAAACTAATTAAATCTTCCAGCTTGCTGAAGAAGTGATGCTCAGTATAATAAGAATTGAGAGAGAATCATTTAGTGTCAGAAGCAGAAGAGACACCCAGATATAAGAAACACTGGAGAGAAGATTCCTGTGTTGATCAGGAAGCTGCCCCCTTTTTCTCTCTCCAAGCTTTACTGTTGGAAGGCAAATACAGCTTCTGCAAGTGAGAAGTCTGATGGGGACCCTTTCAGATTAGAACATTATGTCCAAGAGAAGACAGCAGTAATAAGAGCAAACACCTGTGTAGCACTTAGTCTTTGCCCAGCATTGTCCTAACTGCTTTACAGCCATCAGTTTGTTTAATCCTCACATCATCTCCTTGAGGTAGATTAGTGTTTTTACCCTTGTTGTGCAGAGGAAGAAGGTGAGACACACATTTTGCAACATACAGAAGCATATTCAGCTAATCAGTGGCAGAGCTAGGCTTTGCATCCAGGAAGTCTTGCTATAGAGTCTGTGGGCTTTGCTTTACTTTACTGTGACTTAAACTCATCTTATTTTGAATCCTTCCTCTGCCATTTGCTAGTTGTGCAATCGTGGACAACTTCTCAAAACTTCAATGTCCTTATCTATAAAATAAAAATAAGAGTACTGCTCTACCCTCAGATTGCAAAGAGGAACAAATGAAAACAGTGCATGTTTAATGTTTGTACAGAGCCTGGATGTGGTAAATATTCCATAAATGGCATCTGTGATGTTAGCATCATCAACATCATGGGAAATAAATTCTTCACATGGCTTAAGGAGCCAAGGACCTAAGTAACTGCATCCAACACTAAGCAGGTATTGATATGGGTATAATTTTATTATAAATATTAAAAATGTCCTTATACCAATCCCCATACAGAATATGAGAGTAGAGGAAATACAATCAATATGAATATTATACAGTTTAGCCAAATAATGAATTTACATGCAACAAAATAAAAATGTTTAGCTGATTTATCTCTGTGATTCAAATTTGCAGGAGTACAATATAAATTATTTGCTAAAAACCAGCAAAAATAGAAATCTCCTGTTTGAATTACCCATGAGAAAATTATTTCCCACAAATTAATGAGAATTTAGTAAAATTACTCCACTGCACTTTTGTTTGAGTTGGATTTTTCTTTAATTTTAAAAATAGATTTTAGAAAACTTATACTGACTGACTTATATTGACTCAGAGGACACCAACAGGTCACCAGGTTTTGTTGTCATCGTTTTTTTTAACATCCTAACATCATAGAATGGTCGGCCTGGAAGTTGTCTTAAGGGGTCATCCAGGCCAGCTCCAAGCATAGCATCTCAAATTTCACTGTTTTATGTGATTGAACTCCTGGGTGAAATTCAAATTTGTTTTCACATTGAGGCAAAACACAGATTAGGCAATTGCTCCCGATTACAGAAACTCATCTGAGCTCAAACTTTCTTAGAATAGTGCTGGATGACAACCCAAAATGGAGTTATTTAATTACCAGCAGCTGGGAATTATTTCCGTTATCCATTTCTCTTTTATTGCCGAAGAACCCTATGACATTTAAAATAATCTTTTCCAATTGTCTCCTTTTTAAAGGTGGTGGATTCAAGACTCAGAAAGATTAGGTGCAGCTGGTACAAAGTCACATGTGTGATTCATGGCAGAGATGAGGCTGGAACCCAGGTTGCTTGTTGCTGGAGCCTGTGATCTTTCAAATATAACCTCCACCCTCCATTATCTACTCTCTCTGTGTTTGACAAGCCAAAAAAAAAAAAAACAAAACAAAAACACTGCTGCTGATATTAGGGAAGACGACCTCACAGGAGGAGTAGTTGGCTTGTTGGCTCTGCATTCTGCTAAGAATACCCATCAGCACAGTCTCAGAGAAAATATTTCTCCTTCCACCAGAATGAGTAATTTATAAGGTGGGAGTGATGACATAGGGATTATCAATACTATGGGCTTTCTGTCTCTCTAAAGGAGGCTAATTCTCCCCTCACAGGATCACTTGCTGAAGCAGTGTTGGAACTAGCTTTTGCCTCATTCACAGGTTAGAACGATATTGATGCCATCATTTAATTAAACCTTTTGAATACAGCTTAGGTCTCAAAGAAGTGACTTATATTTTGTCTCCTAGAAGTGCCCAGTGTCCTTCTAGTGTCTAGACAGAGGTCATAAATTGGAGGAAAAGGGAGTTAGGATATTTCAGGAATTGGTATTAGAGTGTCAGCATCTTTAGGAAAATCGCTGAGTGAGCAACAACAAAAATCAGTATCACATATTGAGCATCTTCTGTGTTCTAGAAGTGGATCCTAGGCCCTTTCACATATATCATCTCTTTCATCTACCCCCATAAAGCCTGGAGAAATGCACCACTGTCCTTTATCCTTACCTCTAACGTGTGGAGTGCTAAAAGATCAAGAAAACTAGAGTCAGAATGACCTAAATTGGAATTACACTTCCACCATTTCAATCATTCAATAAGTATTATTTTAGGCTCCACCTAATAAAAGATAGCATTCTGGTAAATGCCAAGAATATCATAGTGAATAAAACAGACATTGCCCTTGTCAGCCTGGAGCACATGTTCTAAAAGGGTCAGTAACCACCTCTAAAGCCAGGCAGGGGCATAAACAAATAGGACAATAACAAAATCAAATATGTGAAATTGCTCAATTCATATATTTTATGTATATTTTAATGCTGATAAATATTGACAGAGATATACATGTTTAATACTTATTGATATATGCAGCAAATTTTCCTCCATAAAATTTCTAACCATTTACATTTCCAACACTCTTGCCTGTTCAGCACATGTGTAGAGCAATTCCCCAGTACTGCATGAATCTTATTCTAAGCCTTCTCCAAACCTGTTCCCTGAAAACTTCTAGAAAAAGTCACAAAATAGGGAGGATTTAGTCCACTATAAATTCACATCACCAACTTCAAAAGGCCCATCAAAGTGGCCCAGCAATCCTACTATATTTCTTTAATCAATACATTTTCCCAATTCTCCACAAGAACCATTTAAAATCTGCTTTAATTTCTTCAAGATTCCCTTTTCCACCTCAGTCTGAGTTAAAAAGTGTGAAAAAAACTTTCTTAGAACTACATTTCTGTCTATGACCTTCCTTCCTTCCTTTTGTCCCTGTCTGCTTCACAGGAGTCAGACCCACATCGCTCCTAGTGGCTCTTCCCACCTTCCCTCACCAGAGGTTCCCCCAGTAAATCTCTTATACAGCTACTCTGTCTTAGTTTCTGCTTTTCAGAGAACCAGGACTGATAGAGATTATATTAAAAAGTCTTACAAAGCAATAGGATAAACACAGACAACCAAATGAGATTTGAATAGAACTTCAGCAAAGAAAATCTACAATGGTCAGCAAACATATAAAGGGCGCTCACTTCTTTAATCATCTGAGAACTATGATGCAGAACCACAATAAAATACTACTGCAATGTCCCTTCCGCATGGCTAAATGAAAAGGGCTGTCAATACCTAGTGTTTGATATCAATATGGATGAATTGTATCTCTCATATGCTGCTGGTGGAAATATATAATTGTTTCTAAGTACCTGTTGAAAAGCTATTCAAGATTGCCAGCCAATGTCAAATATACATATAATCTATGACTGAGAAACTCCACTCTGAGGTATAAATCCAAGAGAAATGTGTGTACCCGTGCATTGGAAGACACATCACTATGATTGTTAATAGAGCTATTTGTAATAGCACAAAACTGGTAACAACCTAAACATCCATCCTCATTAGAATGGATAAAAAATGTATGGTACATTCATACAATGGACTAACAGATCAATGAAAATAAATGAACTACAGGTGCATTTAACAACATGAATGAATCTCACAAATGCAATGTGGAGCCAAAGAATCCAGTCTTAAAAGATTACAAACTGTATGATTGCATTTACTTAAAATTTTAAAATAGACCAATCTAGGGCTGTATACTTAGGTGGTAAATGTATAAAAGTATAAAGAAAAAAAGAAGTTTCATCATGGAAGAGATAAATGGAAGAGAAAGAAATGGGATTGGGGAAGAGATATAATGGGTCCTGGAAGGGCTAGAAATCTTCTCCTTCTTGACATGGTTGTGGTTATATAGGTGTTGCACCTTACAATTCAGAGATTTTTTCTTTGGTTTGGTTGTTAAGAGTTTGATTATGATGTATCTGGGTGAATTTCTTTTCTTTTTTTTTTTTTTCTGAGGAAGATTAACCCTGAGCTAACATCTGCTGCCAATCCTCCTCTTTTTGCTGAGGAAGACTGGCCCTGAGCTAACATCCATGCCCATCTTCCTCTACTTTATATGTGGGACACCTACCACAGCATGGCTTGCCAAGTGGTGCCATGTTGGCACCCGGGATTGGAACCAGCAAACCCCGGACCACCAAAGCGGAAAGTACAAACTTAACCAGTGTGCAAAGGGGCCAGCACCCTGGGTGAATTTCTTTAAGTTCATCCAGTTTGAGATTTGCAGAGCTTCTTGAACCTGTAAGTCTTTATGTTTCACCAATATTTGGAAGTTTACAGCTGTTATTTTTCAAATATTTTTCTCTGAACTACATTCTTTTCTTTTTCTAAGACTCTGATAACATGAATGTTAGACATTTGGTATTGCCCCACAAGTCTCTGAGACTCTATCCTTTTTTTAAAATCTCCTTTTCTCTTTGTGCTTTGATCTATCTTCAAGTTCACAGACTCTTTCATTTATATTTCCATTGTGCCACTGAATTTTTAATTTTGGTTATTGTATCATTCAGTTCTCAATTTGCAATGTTATTCTTCTTTATAATTTCTATTTCTTTGCTGATACATTTTATCTTTCATTTGTTTCAAGTATGCTTGCCCTTATTTATGGGATCATGGTTATAGGATTGCTTTAAAGTCTTTGTCTGAAAATTCCATTATCTATGTCACTGCAAAATTGGCATCTGCTGATTATTTTTCCTTTGTAGGTTAAGGTTTCCTGATTCTTTGTATACTGAGCAACATTGGATTGTATCCTGAATATTTTGAATATTATATTATGATACTTTGGATCTTTTTTAAATTAAAGAGAACATTAAATTTTTAGTTTTAGCAAGCAATTAATCTTGTTAGTTGCAGGTGGCAATTTCCAACCCACCTTCTATGGGTTGTGATTCCAATGTCAATTCAGTTATCAAATCTTTTGTAGTGTTATTCAGACCTGTCATGTATGGCACCCAGTGGCCAGTCTAGGACTTGGGTTGTGCTCAAACCTGTGATGTCATTCTCAAAGATTGGTATGTTGTCTAAGTTAAGATCCACACAGTTGCAGCTCAGAGGTGGGCCCTGGAATGCATACACAACTTCCTGGGGTGACTCTCTTAAGTGCTCTCATCTCTTTGATCTCACTGATGCTTTCTGCCTCTGGAAACTTTGCTTTAGTTTTCTCATTGTGCTGCACACTTCCCACAACCGAGTCTATGTCAATGGGGAAGATTCAGGAGTAGGCAGAGAGAATAAACTCAATGAGGATTTGTCCTATGCTCTCGAGATGATAGGTTCTATGGCCAAGTGGAAAGATCTTCCTCCCTAAGAGATTTAGGCACCTGCTCAGCCACCATTGTTGCCCTTGTCACTGCTTCTCTGCCACAGGCATCTGGGACAGGAGAGAAAATTAAAAAACAGGAAAACAAAGAGGTCCACCCCATGACTCTCTGGCCCATTTGTCTGACCAAGAAGAGACAGGTTCTCCTGGAGTTCTTTATATATGTACCCAGTACATACTTCCAGGTCTAGACTGCTTTTGAGTTCCAGCCAGTGATACAGAGGGGAAAAAATCAGAAACTTCAAATCTGATCTCCTTCTCCAATGTTTCTGCAATCATTTACTTTTCACAGTGCTGAGGTATCTTTTCCATGCATTCTATGTAGCGTTTATAGCTGTATCTCTGCAAGAAAGAAAGGAATGACTGTGCTTACTCCATCTTTTCCGGAACAGAAGCTCTTCAAGATAGAGTACAATTTGAAGTTGAGCTAAGAAGATTTGCTCAGAGATTAGCTGTTAGAAGAAAGAGAGAGAGAGAATACACAAGGATGACTCCCAAATTTGGGGTGCTGAGCCAAAAGAACAGTGAATGAAGGGCTGGCTTGAAGACTCTCTGCTGGAAAATAAATAGGCATATAGCTACATCTTCTCAAGTCCCTAATACTACAGAATTTAATGGTAGCTGAGGTGGCACCTCCTGTCTCTCATTCACAAGACCATTATTAAAACCCACAAACCTTAAATCTCTCATGATTACATACTCAAAAAGAAAAAAAAAACCTGCCTATTTGTTTTTCTCTAGTCTCTTCCATCATTCTCATAAAATTAACTTTCAGATAACCCTTTGGGGTTTATCTGACATAAGAAAGAAGGCACAATAAAATACTGTCTTTTGGTATTCAGACCAAATCACCTGCAAGGACATCTCCCACCCCCCAGAAGAATTTCCAGGGACGAAGTCACTGTTTAAGGACGGGATTTTAGTGGGATTCTATCAGTGCTGTGCTCCCAGAATCTAGGACAGTGCCTGAGCTGTTGTTTTTCATCAAGAAACTAGCATGAGTTTATGAGTTCTAGTATATTCTGTTTTTAATGTGCCTTTTGGAAAAATCACTTGTGCTTATTTTAAATGAAAACCAAAGTATAAATAAAATTTCAAAGTAAAGTAGAATCCAACCACCAAATTAAGTACCGTTGTCACTTCGATAAACCTACTTGCAAGCACATCGCTATCTGTACCAGCAGAGGCAGAAGTTAGTCACAAAATTTTTATCACTGGGCCACATGTCATTTCATAATCTGAGTTTTAAATTCTGTATTATGTTGTAAATACCTTCTATGACAACAAATACAGATAAATGTCATCTTTTTAAAATAGATAAACATAATCTGTGTACTATGGAATACAAAATTGTGGGGGAACATGTAACTTACTTATATTAGATGGGAAACAGAAAAATTACGAGCTTCAGAAACCAGGAAAAACATATAATAGTATTGCGTAGGAAATGTTATTACATCTAATGAGATTTTCATCTGTGCCTAAATTGTTCTTCCTTCCAAAGAAACATTTTTAAAATTTCCTTTCACTGTATTATCAACAAAATTCAGGCTTGAAACAGAATGCCTGGGACAGCTGACTAGAGAACTCAAAACGTTCAAGTTATGATGACACATACAAATGGAAAGCAAAGGCATCTCATTATAACTAGGAACCAGGAGCAAGCATTTTACTAAGCAGATTAGAGTGAATCAAGCATCCTTGATGATGTACTTGATAATGCCTGGACTTTAAATAAATCTGCCCAAGTGCACATCAGAGATTGTTTATAGGGACATTGATAACAGGAAGCTTACAAGCAGACAGTATGAACAAAATAAAAAATGCAGGGGAAGATAAGAAGATACTAAAGCACTATGCATTTTGGCAAGATCAGACTTGAAGGCATAAAGATCTGTATTTAAATTCCAGCTCAACCTTGGCTAAGTAATTCAGCCTCTGTGAACACAGTTTCTTCCTTTTTAAAAAGAAAATCATGTCAACTTCTTATGAAGACAATATGAGATCTCATTTATAAAGTGATTAGCACAATGCCTACCACCAAGTCAGCGCTCAATGAACTATACACTATGTGTGTGAGTGTGTGTCTGTGTGAGGTCACATGTCCACAACATTTAGACATTTGTTTTAGAATTTCATGACACATCATAGTTTATTATATACAACTGTACTTATGTTAATTTGAGTACAAGCCTATTCCATACATTTCAATGGCTTGAATTCAATCATTCCTAATTTAATTTTCTTTAATCTCAAAGTCAAAAACTACAGATTCTTTCAGATATTATTGTAGATAGGAATCAAATATAGGGGAACCATCAGCAACTACTTTGACCAATATTCTGGCATACAGAGTTGGAAGACTAGGTTAGCAACATTTCAACAAGGGGATTCTGCTCATCATAGACTCTCAATACCCCAGACTGATGAAGACTCCATCTCAGACAAAGGTGAGGGAGAGATAGGTAGTATTTCCATGAAATTTAAATGGTATATAATAATTTATCTGGTCAATAACGTAGAACATAGGATAGATTAGACATAATGTCAAACATTCAAATCAATTTTACTTGGAAAATGTTTGATGTTCTCTCAGTTGTCATCATGACAATATGAATTGTTAATAAAAATGACTGCATATTTCTTTCCTTATTGAATTTGTACCCTCCATCCACAATTGCTTATTTTTCCAAAGATTCCTCATGGCATTTTTCACTTCTGCATTTCTCAGTGTATAAACTAAAGGGTTGAACACAGTGTAAAAATACAATAAAACACAACCACTAAAGTAGATGATAGCCCCATGGAACTAAATATACAAGGCACAAAGATCTGGGCAACAACAGTGAAGTGGGCCCCACGGTGGAGAGAACTTTGTGTCTTTCCTCTGCACTTTGGCATGTCAAGGAGTGCAGGATGACAATGTACAAGGAAGCCAGTACCAAATTTCAGCAGGAAGATCATACCGCTGTTGGCGACCAACAGCAGACCAATGACATATGTGTTGCTATAGGTGAGATCAAGCAAGGGGTACAAGTCACAGACAAAGTGATTGATCACATTGGACCCACTGAATGGCAACTGAAGGTCCAGGAGGAGCTGAACCAATGAATTTAGGAAGTCCCCAGCCAAGCCATCCCCACCAAGAGGGCACAGAGATGCCTGATCATGTAGTTCAGGGGCTTGCACATGGCCAGGTAATGGTCATAGGCCATCACTGTGAGAAGAATGGTTAGGCAAAAATGTCCTAGATATGACAACAAAAGTGTAAATAATATAAGAAGAAAAGTGACAAATTTGACTCCATTAAAACTGAGAAATTCTGCTCTTCAGAGTACGTTTTACAGAAAACAAAAAAGACAAGCCAGAGATTAGGAGAAAATATTTGCAAATCACTTATCTTATAAAGTACTTGTTTTCACAATATATAAAGTACTCTTGAATTTCAATAGCAATAAACAATTCAGTATAAAATAGTCAAAAGAATTGAATAGAAATTTGACCAAGGAAGATATACAAATGACAAAAAGCGCATGAAAAATGCTAAACATCACTAGTCATTAAGGAAATGCAGATTAAACTCATAACAAGACATAACTACTGAACTATTAGAAAGGCTAAAATAACAAATATAACAATACCAAGTTCTGACAATGATGAAAGCCTAAAAATATCATGTGTGTAACAATTGACTTAATTCCATTTCTAGGAGCTCATACTTACAAACTTTCATAAAGACTTCATTGCAGAACTATTTGTCATAGAAAAAGATTGAAGGAACATGAAGATGACTCGATACATTAATTTTAGTGTATCTGGTTAAGGAAATATTAAGAAATATGAGGAAATTGAAAATGAGTTCAGTCTATATAGACTAATAGGGAAAGACGTTTGAGAAGCTGAGTAGTAAAATGCAAAATTTATACACAAAAACATAAACAAAAACACATACAGAAAATATGCTTATATTTGTCAAAATATCACTTGAAGAATCTTACAGAGAAGAGTGACTGCATCTGGAAGGACGTGGAGACTCTAGTGAGGAATGGGTAGGAGATTTATTCTACACTGTTACAATTTTGTATAGATTATATTTTTAATATTTATATTTTATAATTTCAACTTTTATTTAAAAATGTAAAACATCACACTAAAAATTTCATATGTAATGCAAATGAAATTGAATAAAGGAAATACTCAATAAATCACTAAATATTTTAACAAGTACAATAAAAAGAAGGAAAGTAAAAGAAAAATCTGAATAAATATAACTAAGAATGAAAAAGTAAGTAATAAAAATATGTGCAGAAAGTAAAAATTACAGTAAATATATAAACATTTCATTGACTAATTCATTACATAGCATTTGTTGACTCCGTTCTGTACATTCATTTCACCTTTGTAGGTGCTGTAATAAACAAGATATTATAGAAGTTACATTCTGGCAGAGAAATTATTATTAATAGTACAAACACAGAGTTCACCCTTTAATTATAATTATCATAAATCCTTTGGAGAAAAGAAAAGTCTCCATCAGATTTATGAAGAATTTTACACTCAAAGGATGTGGCTGTAGTGCTAACTTACTTTCTTCATTATGGATTATGCACTTACTTACTAGTTGATGTGACATTTTTTCTCCAGAGCTTCTTCACAGCATTAGTCATTTCTGAATTTCTCAGAGTATAGATTAACGGGTTCAGCATAGGGGTTACAACTGTGTAAAACACACTCAATGATTTGTCAATGGGGAAGGTCTTTGCAGGTCTTACATAAATGAAAATACAAGGAACAAAGAAGAAGACAATCACAGTGATGTGAGAACCACAGGTCTGGAGGGCTTTCCGCCTCCCTTCCTGACTAAGGTTCTTTAGAGAGTACAAGATGACACCATAAGAGATGAGTAACAATAGAAACACAATAGTACAGATCAGTCCTCCATTGGCCACCACTAAGAGGCTGATGACAGAGGTGTCAGCACAGACAAGTTTCAATAAGGGGTACATGTCACAGGAAAAACAATCAATCACATTGAGGACACAGAATGGGAGCCCATAAATAGTGCTAAGTTGAATTACTGAGTGCAGAAAACCTCCAACCCAACACACTACTAGCAGTACAACACACACCCATTGCCTCATGATAATCAAATAAGGCAAGGGCTTGCAGATGGCCACATAGTGGTCATAGGCCATCACCAACAGAAGAAAGACTTCTGATCCACCAAACAAATGTGATGCAAAGAGCTGAATCATACAACAATAGAACGATACAGTATTTGTCCCAAAGAACAAGTCAAAAATCAATTTGGGGGTAATGGAAGAGGAATAAAGGACATCCATAAATGAGAGACCACCAAGAAAAAAGTACATCAGGGAGTCCAGGGTCTCACTGACAGTCACAGTCACAACAATGAGCATGTTGCCCACCATGGTCAAAATATAAAAGAGCAAAAACATAACAAAAAGGACTTTCTGCTCCTTTGGATTCTGTGTGAGGCCCAAGAGGACAAAGTAAGTCACATTGTTCCTTGGTTCCATTTAGTCCTTGTAGATTAGAAACACTGCACCTACAAAACAAGGGGGAAAACTTTTAAATGCATTATAAGGTTAAACTTTTATTTATTCATTCCAATAAAACAATGTGCATGGCATGTCTATTTGTGTCACCTATGTCATAGACATTGTAATCATCAATTTGAATTACATAGTTCCCTACCCTCAGTGATATGATACATAATGAGGGATCAGTCAACCAGGGAAATGCAACAAATGTCATTATAAAAATTTTCACACATGGCTTAGGGTCACAGTGTAGGAAGATATCAATCAAACTGGAATGAGAGAAGGCTTCTGAGAGGAATGCTTTAGATGAGTTTTAAAGGAAAAGTGAAAGAACAAGAGAAGATGGAAGGGAATTCCTGGAAAAGATCCAATTTTTATAGAGTCACAAAATTGTAACACTTGAGACCCATTGAAGGTAATTTACATATTTAAAATGAGTAGATCATATTATTAATGGGAAATTACTGATCTGGGTTGTCTCAGAGCTCTTTGAGACCTCTTTCTTAGAGCCTTTAGATGGATATTCCTCCTTTTCCTGAAAAATCAATGCTGAAGCACTCCAATTATGTGCCTCCAGCCTGTATCTCCCGGCTAATTTTCAAACCTGTATATGGAACTCTTCAATTTTGGACACCTCCAATTGGGTGTGAATTTAGTATTATTATAAAACTAAATTTTTAATTTTCTTCAATAAACAGGGGCATTCCTCATTTCATTAAATGGTGCCACCTTCTGTGTAATTGCTTAGATGATAAATCTCATAGTATGCTTCACTCCTTTGCTCTCGTATTACTTCTTTGATAGCTTTAACAAGTTCTTGTGATTCTACTTTCTAATATATCACATATTTGATCAATTCCCAGCCTCTATTTTATTCCTGGCCCCCTGTAGTAGCCTTCTGCCAAGTCTCTCCACTTCCATTCTGGTCTCCAACAACTTCTCCTGAAGCGGCCCTAATGATCCTTTCTGAATCTTATTGTGATTATATCATCCACTGATCATAACTCCTACTGTGGATTCCAGTCTTACACTCACAATTTAATATATCATATCTTATATTTATAGCAACAAGAACTGTAATCCCCATTTCATAGTTGAATAAATGAAGATTCAGAACATCTTATTAATTTTCCCAAGGTCACACATATTTAAGTTATCAAACTAGAATTGGAATATGTTTGATTTATTTCAAAGAGATTTAATTTCTTACACAATGAAGAAGTTCACACAATTGTAAAGCCTGGTCCCCACTATTTACAGTTAGTCTTACCTTCTGGTGACTTGTACACAATATGAAGGAGGACTTTTTAACTCAGTGAGAGGACCTGAAATTCTTCATTCCTCCAGTATGACAACAGAGGACAAAAAGCTGCATTATGACTTGAGGATATATCTTGTTTCGTTTGACTGTCTCCATGGATTCTTCTGATTATTTAGAAGATTGTTTCTATTTGCAAAGCAGATGATTTAATAAGATTTCTGACTGCACACAGAAAAACAAAACTTTATCATGTTAGGATAATTTATCAAATGGCCAGCAAATCCTATGTTTCCATAAGAAGATAGCACCTAACCATTTCCCAGGAAAATTTTTCTGGAGTAATTGCTTTCTTACTAACTTCAGAATATAGAAATACCATTCAATTGTTTAGTCCTTCTCATTCTATTGTATTGGCATGGTCTGGCTATTTGACTTGAGATTTTGAGAGATATTCTTGTGCTTTTTTTATATCATGCTTTAAGACTAACAAAAGAACTCCTGAAAATTTTATATCAGTTTTTAAGAGGATAGCATCTTCTTCCTGAGAGTGGTAAAGACCATTGGACATTTTATCTCTTCTGACCACACTTATCATTGAGTCCTGGAATTGGCATATGTCCAAGACTAATTCTTGCTTAATTAATTTCACTGGGATTTGCCAAAAAATTTCAAAGAACGTTTATTTAGAAAGATACTACCAGGCCAAGTCACATAATATGGCTTCCACTCATGTCATCTTTCACAGAATTATAATAAATCCTGATCAATTTCTGATATTGACCAAAGTGGTGACAAAAATGCAGAAATAAAAAATCAACCTTTGCTAAAGTTGTTGCACCATTTACAGGAGAAAATACAGAACCAGAAATCTAACTGATCATATTCACATAACACAGAAGAGTGAAGGCAGAGGGTTTAGAAATTTAAGTCTCAACCGTCATTAGGTATAAATAAAATGCAATCTGCCCATTGTTCATTTATCAGAGATAAGAACAGAAAGTGTTACTTATTTTAGGTTAGTTTCCAAATGGATAAATTTGAAGAATATGGGGAAAAGCCTTATTTTTGGAAAAATGAGGAATTAAGTATTAAGGAATTTGTAAATGAGTCATTTTATACCTGCTTACTCTGTCTAGTATTCTCTGTAATAGGACAGCCTAACAAAACTATTTCTTTGTTAGACCTGCATGAAATTTACTGACCTCATTTATCATTTGAAGAAGGATAAAGATTTCTCTTATTAATGTTTTAGTTAAGACTTACAAGTAAATCATTACTTTGAATCACTGTGCAAGTGGTATTGTGTATGTAAGCTTAAGATTTGTTCCTGTCTTTTTCAAATAATAATAGAGATAACACATTATGAATACTAACATATGTAAATCCAGGTCCATATGAACTCCAAGCCATAATGTTTAAGTCTAAAAAAAGTCAAAATCAGATCACCATCCACACTCAGATTTTGATATATCAACATACACATGCACTAACATAATGCATACATAAAGAACAGATGGAACTCTACTTATCAGGAACATTTATTTTTCCTCTTCCCTTATTATTTTAATTGAAAAGTCAACTTAAAATCCAAAGAGTTGCAAATTTATGCATTATAAGCTGTTGTTTCTGCTTCTTTTGACCACTTCTTTTTGACTTGTCAAAGGATTTGTCTGTTGGCAGAGATCAGACATACAAATAGCTTATAAATGCTGTAGCTTTCGTGTCTCAGTCAACACTAAAGATGCCATACCGCAGAGAGAATATCATAGAATTTTTCATGTGTTAACTTATATGGAATATCGTTGTAGGTGATAAAATCAATTATATTTCTTGAGTAATGCAATAAATGTGATCCTTTTTGTCAAACATATATTGCCCAGTATCTTCTGGCCTTTTCTACCTAATTTTGCTTTTTCTTTTATATTATTTTGGATATATAAGCTCAGAATGAGCTTTCAGTTTATTCAAATCTACTATGTGACATTGTGTGACAGATGCCAAGGTTAATCACATGTTTCAGGAATGACATCCATACTTACAATCAAAGTTTATCAACACTCTATCCCAGACACTTTTGCTTTTTTCATAAGACAAACATATTTCTTTAAAAGTGACGTTCTATTTTCTGATGGTAAGAAAGACAATTTACAGGCACAAATCATGTTCTGTATTGCAGACTTTTTTTTGGTATCCAAAAGAGTCAAATCCTGATCTATCATTTTATGTATCATTTTTGTATCATTTTAAAACAAAAAAAAGAAGAAATTCCAAGAGAAATTGCTCCTTCCTTGGCTGACTTCTCTCTAGGGAATTACCAATAATCATGGGATGAAAGTAACCCCGTTGACCACATTTCTGGTTGTTTATCTCAAATCTCCTAGTCAATTTGGAGTGATCATTTTAACTAGAATGAGTCATCAGCTGTATACATTCGTGTGCTTTTTCCTCAGCCACCTCTGTTTGTGTGACATGTACTATTCCACAGCATTTGGGCCCCAAGATGCTGGTGGACCTATTTGCCAAGAAAATCAATTCCCATCATTGGTTGTGCTCTGCAAGTCTCCATCTTCTGTATCTTTGCAGATTCTGAGTGTCTACTCCTGGCAATAATGGCATTTGATATGTACAGGGTCATTAGAAACCGCTTACTCTATGCAGTCAACGTGACCAGCAGAGTGTGCTGCCTGTTCACAGCTGGGATTTATCTGGTGAGAATGGCAGATGCTTTGATAAACAAAACATGAACATTCCACGCATGTTTCTGTGGGTAAATGAGATTAACCATTTCTTCTGTTATATCCCTCCTCCCCTATTGCTCTCTTGCTCAGATACACAGGTCAATGAGTTAATTTTCTTGGCTTCGTTCAACTGAGTACCATTTCAGGAGTTCTTAGCACTTACTGATGTATTATCTATTAGTCTTGTAGACACACTCTGTTGATGAGAGGTACAAAGCTTTCTTCACCTGCCCTCCCACTTAAATGCTGTGGTAATTTTCCAGAGAACTATGCTCTTTCTTCTCCTTAGATCAAAATGACCTCATTGTTTTACACCCTTGTGATTCTCGTATTAAATACACTGATTTGTAACCTACAGAACAAGGATGTGAAAGAGTCCCTGGCAAAAGTAAAATATAAGGTTTGTTTTTGAAGTAAAAAGATGTAGACTATTAATAAACATGTATTTACATACATATAGACACACAAACATGACCTTGTACTTTTTAAATATTTTAAGTTATGACATAATGTTGTTTCAAATACTTTATTGTTTAAATTTTTATTGCAGTTACATTGGATTATAACATTATATACCTTTCAGGTGTACTTTGTAATATATTTCAAATTCTGTGTAGATTACATCATGTTCACCACTCAAAAACTAATTATAATCCATCATAACACACACGAACCTAATCACCCCTTTAGGCCTCACCCCTAACCCCTTCCCCTCTGGTAACCACCAATCCAATCTCTGTTGTTATGGGTTTGTTTGTCTTTGTTTTTATATTCTACTTACGAGTGAGATCAATGGTATTTGACTTTCTCTGTCTGACTTATTTCACTTAGCATAATGAACTAATGGATAATGAACTAATCCCATAAACTCCAGGTCCATGTAGTTGTCACGAATGGCTGGACTTCATCCTTTCTTATGGCTGAGTAGTATTCCACTGTGTACGTATACCACATCTTCCTTATCCATTCATCCCTTGATGAACACCTAAATTACTTCCATGTCTTGGCTATTATGAATAAGGCTGTGATGAATAAAGGGGTGCATGTATATCCTCAGGCATTTGTGTTTTCAAATTCTTTGGATAAATCCCCAGCAGTGGAATAGCTGGATGACATAGTAGATCTATTCTTAGTTTTCTGAGGAAACTCCATACTGTTTTTCATAGTGGCTGCACCAGTTTACACTCCCACCAGCAGTGTACAAGGGTTCCCTTCTCTCCACATCCTCTCAGACACTTGTTTCCTGGCTTGTTAATTATAACCATCATTACTGTAGTGAGGTGGTATGTCATTGTAGTATTGATTTGCATTTGACGGATAGCTAACGATGTTGAACATCTTTTGATGTGCTCATTAGCCATTCATAAATCTTTGGAGAAATCTCCATTCAGATCTTTTTCCCATTTTTTAATTGGGTTGTTGGTTTCTTGGTTGTGGAGATGTATGAATTCTTTGTATATTTTGGATATTAACCCCTTATCTGATATATGGTTTGCAAATATATTCTCCTACTTGTTAGGTTGTCTTTTCGTTTTGTTGATGTTTTCCTTTGTGGTGCAGAAGCTTTTTAGTTTGATGTAGTCCCATTTTTCATTTTTTATTTTGTTTCCCTTGCCGTGTCAGACATGGTGGTTGAAAATATGCTTCTAATACCTATGTCCAAGAGCATACTGCCTATGCTTTCCTCTAGAAGTTTCATGGTTTTGGGTCTTACATTCAATTCTTTAATCCATTTTGAGTTGATTTTTGTGCATGGTGTAAGAGAATTGTCTCCTTTCATTCTTTTGCTTGTAGTTGTCCAGTTTTCCCAACACCATTTATTGAAGAGACTCTCCTTTCTCCATTGTATGCTCTTGGCTCTGTTGTTGAATATTAGCTGTCCATAAATGCGTGGGTTTATTTACAGGCTCTCAATTCTGTTCCATTGATCTGTCTTTTTTTGTGCCAGTAGAATGCTGTTTTGGTTACTATAGCTTTGTAGTATATTTTGAAATCAGGGAGTGTGATACCTCCACTTTGCTCTTTTTCCTCAGGATTCCTTAGGTTATTTGGGGTCTTTTGTTGTTCCATATAAATTTTAGGATTCTTTGCTCTATTTTTCTTAAAAATGTTGTTGGAACTTTGATAGGGATTGCACTGAATCTATATTTTGCTTTAGGAACTATGGACATTTTAACTATGTTAATTCTTCCAATCCAAGAGCATGGAATATCTTTCCATTCATTTGTGTCTTCGATTTCTTTCAACAATGTGTTATAGTTTTCAGTGTGCACATCTTTCACCTCTTTGGTTAAGTTTATTCCTAGGCATTTTATTCTTTTTGAATGCAAATGAAAATTAGATTGTCTTCTTAATGTCTCTTTCTGCTACTTCATTGTTAGTGTATCAAGTGAAACTGATTTTTGCATGTTGATTTTGTACCCTACAACTTGGCTGTATTCATTTATTATTTCTAAAAGTTTTTTAGTGGATTATTTAGGGTCTTCTAGATATAAAATCGTGTCATGCACAAATACTGAAAGTTTCACTTCTTCTCTCCAATTTGGTTCCCTTTTATTTCTTTTTCTTGCCTGATTGCTCTGGCTAAGACTTTCAATACTATATTAAATAAGAGTGGTGACAGTGGGCATCCTTGTCTGGTTCCTGTACTTAGAGGGATAGCTTTCAGTTATTTTCCATTGAGAATGATATTAGCTGTGGGTTTGTCACATATGGCCTTTATGATGTTGAGGTATTTTCCTTCTATAATCAATTTATTTAGAGTTTTTATCATAAATGGATGCTGTACCTTGTCAAATGCTTTCTCTGCATCTATTGATAGGATCATGTGATTTTTGTTCTTCATTTTGTTAATGTGGTGTATCACCTTGTTGATAGATTTGTGGATGTTGTACCATCCCTTCATCCCTGGAATAAAACCCGCCTTTTCATGATGTATGATCTTTTTAATGTATTGTATTCGATTTGCTATTATTTTGTTGAGGATTTTTGCATTGATTTTCATCTGTGATATTGGCTTGTAATTTTCTTCTTTTAGATTGTCCTTGTCTGATTTTGGTATCAGGATAATGTTGCCTTCTTCAAATGTCTCAGGAAGCATCCCTTCCTCTTCAATTTTTTGAAACTTTGGGAAGGATAGATATTAAGTCTTTTTTGAATGTTTGGTGGAATCCACCAGGGCAGCCATCTGGCCCTGGACTTTAATTTTTGGGGTGATTTTTGATTCCTGTTTTGATCTCCTGGCTGGTAATTGGTCTATTCAAATTCTCTACTTCTTCTTGGTCCAGTTTTGGAAGATTATATGCTTCTATGATTCTATCCATTTCATTTACATTATCCAATTTTTTGGTGTATAGCTTTTCATATAATTTTTAAATAGTTTTTTGTATTTCTGAGTTGTCCATTGTAATTTCTATTCTTTCATTTCTGATTGTATTTATTTGAACCTTTGCTCTTTTTTTCTAGGTAAGTCTAGCTAAAGGTTTATCAATTTTGTTTATCTTTTCATAGCATCAGCTCTTGGTTTCAGTAATTTTTTCTATTTTTTTTTAGTCTCTATTTCATTTATTACTGTTCTGATTTTTACTATTTCCTTCCTTCTGCTGATTTTGGGCTTTATTTGTTCTTCTTTTGCCAATTCCTATAGATGCGCTGTCAGATTGTTTATTTGGGGTTTTTCTTCATTGTTGAGGTGGGGCTGAATTGCTATAAACTTCCCTCTTATAACCAAGTTGGCTGTATGCCATAGATTTTGGCATGGCATATTGTTATTTTCATTTGTCTCCAGGTATTTTTTGATTTCTCCTTTGATTTCTTCATTGATCCAATCATTGTTCAGTAGCATTTTGTTTAATCTCCATTTTTGTGTGGGTTTTCTGATCTTCTTCCTGTTGTTGATTTCTAATTTCATACCTTTGTGGTCAGAAAAGATGTGTGGTATTATTTCAATCTTTTTAAATTTATTGAGACTTTTTTGTTGCCTAATATGTGATCAATTCTGGAGAATGTTCCTAGTGCATTTGAAAAGAATGCGTATTCTTTGTTTTTTGCATAGAATCTTCTATATATATCTACTAAGTCAATCAGCTCAAATGTGTCATTTAAGGCCAGTGTTTCCTTATTGATCTTGTTTGGATGACCTACCCATTGTTGTAAGTGGAGTGTTAAAGTCCACTAGTATTATTGTACTACTGTCTATTTCTCCTTTTATGTCTCTTAATAATTGCTTTATATATTTCAGTGCTCATATGTTGGGTGCATAGATATTTACAAGTGTTTACCTTCTTGTTGGATTGTTCCCTTTACCATTATGTAGTGCCTGTCTTTGTCTCTTGTTATAGTTTTTGTTTTAAAGTGTATTTTTTCTGATCTAAGTATTGCTACCCCTGCTTTCCTTGCCTTGCCATTTGCATGGAGTATCTTTTTCCAACCTTTCACTTTCAGTTTGTGAGTGTCTTTAGTTCTAAAGTGTGTCTCTTTTATGCAGCCTATATATGGGTCATCTTTTTTAATCCAATTGGCCACCCTATGCCTTTTGATTGGAGCATTTAGTCCAATGACATTTGATAAAGAACTATTGACATTTGACAAAGAGCTATTGATAAATATTTATTGCCATTTTGTTACTTTTTTCCTGGATGTTTTAGTAATTCTTTTCTGTTCTTTTTTTTTTTCTATTGCTCTCTTCCCTTGTAGTTTTATGGCTTTCTTTAGTAATATGTTTGATTTCTTTCGTCTTACTCTTTTGTTTACTTATATATGTTTCTGGTTTGTGATTACCAGGAGGTTCCTATATAATGTTCTACCTATGCAGCAATCTACATTCAGTTGATAGTCTCTTTACTTTGACCTCTTTCTAAAATGTCTCCTTTTTCGACTCCCCTCCTCCCACATTTGATGTTTTTGAAATCATATCTAATCTCTTGTTTTGTGTGTGTCTATCCATTATCCTCTTATCATTGCAATATTTAATTTTAGTGCTTTTACCTTTTAACCTTCACATTGTCCTCATAGGTGGTTGATCTCCTACTTTACTATATGTTTACCTTTATCAGTGATTTTATTGCCTGGTTGTTCTTTTTTCTCTGACAATTTTCTAATCTCTATATGTGCTCATTGCTTTCCCACTTAAATAAGACTCCTCAGCATTTCTTGTAGAACTGGTTCCTTGGTGATAATCTCCTTTGATTTTTCCTTGTCTGGGAAGCACTTTATCACTCCTTCCAACCTGAATGATAACCTTGCTGGATAGAGTATTCTTGGCTGTAGGTTTTTTCCTTTTAGCTCTTTAAATATGTCATGAAATTCTCTTGTTTCCTGTAGGGTCTTGGCTGAGAAGTACACTGATAGCCTTATGGACTTTCCTTTGTATGTCACTTGTTGCCTTTCTTTTGCTGCTTTTAGGATGCTCTCTTTATCTTTAATTTTGGACATTTTAATTATAATGTGTCTTGATGTGGGCCTCTATGTGCATATCTTGTTTGGCGCTCTCTGTACTTCCTGTATTTGGATGTCTGTTCCTTTCCTTAGGTTAGGAAAGTTTTCAACTATTATTTCTTCACATAGATTTTCTGTTCCTTTGTCTCTGTCTTCTCTTTCTGGGACACTTATATTACAAATGTTAGTGCACTTGATATTGTCCCAAAGTTCCTTAGACAGTTGTTGTTCTTTTTTCTTTTATCTGTTCAGCTTGGGTTATTTCCTCTAGTCTTTGTTCCAGCTCACTGATCCATTCTTCTGTATCATCTACTCTGCTATTGAGTCCCTCTAGTGACTTTTTCATTTCCAGTATTGTATTTTTCATTTCTGATTGGTTCTTTTTATATTTTCCAATTCTTTGTTGACAATCTCAGTATCTTCATCCAGTCTTCTCCCAATATCAATGAGCAGCCTTATGAGTAATTAATCTTTAGCCTCTGGGAAGAGATGCTTCTCCTTAGAGAAATGCCAATATGGGAGGAAGGTACATCCCTTTCTTTAAGGTCATCATTCTTGGCTTTGAGAAGTTGTAAATGTTTAAAGCAGATATACAATGCATGCTCAACAGGCCACATCAAGTCTTTCTGGAAAAAACAAGGTCAAGCCAAATTAGTTTTAAACCAAATGCCTTCCTCATATACTCCAATATATCCTATTGTTTGCAATTTATTCATCTAAAGGACACAAATAACTGTATGATTAGACAGAAAATGCTCAGAGTCTTACAAGAAGTATGTAAGATTCTAGTGAGGTTTAGAACTTGAGTTGTCATGTGTAATGAAGAGTGGTCAGAAAACTCATATAGGAGTTATTATTTGAGGAAAATTTTTAGAGTGAATACAATTTGAACAGCTAAGCTACAAGGTGCAGATACTCATATGGAAACAATTAATTGAAAAAGAGTGGAGTGAATTGCACTTATTTTCTTTCACAGGAAGAGGGTTTTGATATGGTAATGGCTTATCCAGTATTGGGAGTAATTGTGTTAAAAATTTAGCATGGAGACTCTGGCCCAGTGGCATAGTGGTTAAGTTCACATGCTCTGCTTTGGCAGCCCAGGTTCATGTGTTTGGACCATAGGTGCCAACCTACATGCTCCTCATCAAGCCATGCTCTGGTGACAACCTACATACAAAGTATAGGAAGACTGGGACAGATGTAAGCTCATGAACCATCCTACTCACAAAAATAAATAAATAAATTAGAATGAGGAGAAAAAAATGAGTAAGAATATGAGATTTAGAACATTAGGTGCAGGGTAAATCTACCCTTCAAGTAAATATTTAAAAATTCAACTTTACTTTTTAGCCTGTCTCCTACTAATAGACATTTAGTTTGTTTTCAATCATTTTCTACTGCAAACTATGATGCAATGGATACTTTTGAAAGTGGTGAACTTTTATAGGTTCAATTCCTAGAATTGTAATTACTGGTTTAAATGGTTCATGCATATTTAATTTTCATAAGTTAGATGGATTATCCTTCATATGAAATGTTAGAAAATCATCCTCCATAGACAATACTAATTTACAAGACTACCAATAATCAAGGAATATGCTAAAAATTTTAACTTTAAAATGATTAAGAATTAAATATAATACAACTGATGTAAGAGGACCTGCTTTTGATGTTAATGCTCTGACCCCATGCTATAGTTGAGGATTCATGACCTGCAGAATTGGGGAAGATCCGTATTAAACTGACTTTTTCATCAGTTAGAATCAAAAGTCAAGAAACAGATTGAAATATTGTCAAACTCAGTTTCATCTTTTTTTAAGAAAGCAATTTTTGGCTAATCACTTTCCTGAAGGCATTTTTGGTATCTTTCTTCCTTAGATTGTAAATTACGGGGTTCAACATAGGTTCAAATAAGGTATAGAACAGAGAGGTCACTTTGTCCATATTAAAGGAATGCTTAGTCCTGGGGCACAAATAAATGAGGAGCAGGATACCATGATAAATAGTGGCTACAGCCAGGTTGGAAGCACAAGTGGAGGACTCTTTTATTTTTCCCTCAGCAGAACCTGTTTCAACAATAGCTGCTGTGATGCAGATGTAAGAGAGAAAAACTGTTAGAAGGCAGATGGCCTGCATCAAACTAGCAAAGACCACCAGAACAATGTCATGTATGTAAGTATCAGTGCAGGACAGAGAGAAGAGTGGAGAGACATCACAAAAGAAATGGTTAATTTCTTTAGAGGAGAAGATGGAAGGTATTAGTGGTATGAATAATTGAGCTCATGGTGCCCACAAAAATGCTCCAATGGCAAGCTGAGAGCAAATCCTCTTGGACATAATAACAGTATAAAACAGTGTGTTGCACATTGCTATGTACCAGTCATAGGCCATGGCAGCCAAGAAGAAAGATTCTCTGTCAATCAAAGAGCAGAAAAAATATAACTGTGCAGTACAGCCCTTGTCAGAAATGGTCTTCTTATTGGAAACCAAGTCCACAAGTAATTTGGGGACAATAACAAAAGAGTAGCATGCATCTAAAAAGGACAATATGCAGAGGGAAAAGTACATAGAGATATGCAATTGGGAACTGATTTTGATTAATAAAATCACCCCATGGTTCCAGATCAGGGTAAGTGAATAGATGAAAAAGAAAAAAGAAAAAAACAGCAAAAAGAACACTCTGCAGTTCTGGATGGTCACTAAATTCCAGGAGAAAGAACTCAGTCTTCACAGTGCCATTCTTCACCTCCATTCTCTAAAGTGTTCCTGGACTTCTGTAGTTGTGACAAAGTAATGATGGCAATATTAATAATAACCTTAAGATTAACAGAAAAATAAAAAAGAAAATGATCAAAATAAATAAAACAATACTTCTAAATCCACTTGGGCATCCTGATAGCACCTAGGCATATATACAGTTGGTGTAGTATAATGCATAAGTTTTTCACTTTTTTATTGAATTGATAATTCACCACTTCTATTGTTTAAAACTATTGTTTTTCACATTAAACAGCACTACGATCAAACCAGTTGCTGAACTCCAAGCCTGGGCTTCACTCTTACTTCCTTTCCATTTGTCCTGTTTTTGTTTATTTCCTCAACAGATAGAAGCATTGCTGTTCCAGGTGAAGCCTTGTATACATAGAGATGAATAAGTTTCAAATTTCTCACCTTTTGATGTGGCCTTGCTTCTGAGGAGCAAGGGACTCCTTAGAGTTGTTTGAAAGCCACTGATAAAATACAAAGAAGAAAGATTCTGATTTAGTTATATAACTGACTGAATCCTTGCTATATTACTAACTAATTGTGAAACATTGGGGAGGAGAATTAATCGCCGAGTTTCAGTTTCATGATATATACTAGGAGAATGATAGTACCTTTCTCATCAAATTAAAAGTGCTAATGAATTTCCTTCTACAGGGGATCTTGTCAAGATGGCAGCAGAGGCAGACTCTGAACTCACATCTCCCCACAGACACAACCATGTTACAATTATTCTTGGAAAAATTACCCTGGAGAGAAAACTGAAAACTGGATTAAAATAACTCCTAAAACAAGCAACAGTCCTGACTGAGTGGAAGAGACAGAAATCCCTTCTGGGGAGAAAAAAGCCACCTTCTTGAGCAGCAGACCTTCACATGGGCTGGGCAGGAGCCACCCTAAGGTACTCAGCCCTCCTTGGAGCAGTGGGGACCTTAGCAGGGGCACATTACTGCTATAAGCAAGCATCCTTCAGACTCAACACAACTGAGATGAATGTTCTACTATCTGGCTTCACTATCTAGTAACTGCAATATGCCCCCAGAAAAGCTATAAGAGGAAACCCAAAAAACCTTGCTGTTAAAGGGCCCACATACAAATTCACCCATCTCAGAGAGCAACCTAAAATCACCAAAAAGACAGATGCACAGACCTTTCATGAAAAGAGAATCACCTGGTAGGTTCTGAGTGCATCTTGATGAGAAGTGAGACATCTCCGGAGACTGAGACTTTGATGGCAGCCATTGTTGTGACCTAGTAAAGGCTTGCTGACACATATTCTGGCAGACACCATTGAAGTTCTTGCCATGGCCTAGTAGCCCAGGGGGCTGCCACATCCACTAGAGCACAGATTTAATCCAGTCCAGCCAGGGCAAGAAGCTCACCCCAGGGACCAGCTCCATCCAACAGCAAGCCATAAGGGTACATGTCTGCCTGCATAGACTTGGTGCCTTGATCCTCTACAGGCAAGTGACTGTGTCTACCTCTTTGGCACAGGGGCTTTGTGAAGACCAAGTGAAGTGTAGGGGCCATTGGTGGAGAGATGGGGGCCTCTGCAGTGGGGCAACTGGGTATGCTCCAGGGGTTAGAGGTGTGCATGGACCAGGACTGTGTTGATGGTGTGTGTGAACCTTTGGGAGGTGGAACTTCTCAGTGGCAGAAGACCTGTGCTTCACAATCAGTCACAAAGAGGCTTGACTCCACCTTCCAAAGCCTGAAACAATTGGGTGCTCTCATGCCTAGGACCAGCCCCACTCAGCTGCAATCCTAAGAGAGCTGACAATAGCCTTGCAGGCCTGAGGTCTACAGCAACTGTAAGCACCTGAGCCTAATCACAGGCTACATGTATAGTCAATTAACAGGAAAACTGCAATAAGAGAGTGCTACTAGACCTTGCAGCCAATGGTGCTGGGGCTCCCCAAACATAATTTACAAACAGATAGCCAGGGATGGAAAGACTACATTCCCTGGAGACCAGCAGTAAGAGCAACCCTGCCACAGCAGAATGACACAAGTAGCCCAAACATGGGTCGCTCCTGGATCATTTGGACTAATGATGAGAGGCAAGAACACTGCTGAGCCTCAAAAGGTATCTCTTATATAAGGTTACTTCTCCAAGATCAGGAGATGTAGCCAACTCACCTAATGCATAGATATAAGCATAGAGAAAGAGGTATAATGAAGAGACAAAGGAATACATTCCAAGCAATGGAATAGGACAAAACCCCAGAAAAAGAACTAAATGAAACAGAAATTAGCAACTTACCTGACAAAGAGTTAAAACAAAAGCTCATAAGGATGCTCACTGATATTGGGATAAGACTAGATGAGCAGAGTGAGAACATTAAGAAAGGATTGGAAAATATAAAAAAGAACCAATCCAAAATGAAGAATAAAATACTGGAAATGAAAAAGTCACTAGAGGGACTCAATAGCAGAGTAGATGATACAGAAGAATGGATCAGTGAGCTGGAACAAAGACTAGAGGAAATCAGTCAAGCTGAACAGATAAAAGAAAAATGAATTAGACAGAATGAGAAGAGTCTAAGGGAACATTGGGTAAATATCAAGTGCACTAACATTCTTATTATAGGTGTCCCAGAAGGAAAAGACAGAGACAAGGGGGCAGAGAATCTATTTGAAGAAATAATAGCTGAAAACTTTCCTAACCTACGGAAGGGAACAGACATCCAAGTACAGAAAGCACAGAGAGCACCAAACAAGGTGAACACCAAAAGGCCCACACCAAGACACATTATAATTAAAATGTCCAAAATTAAGGATAAAGAGAATCCTAAAAGTGGCATGAGAAAGGCTACAAGTGACATACAAAGGAAAGCCTATAAGGCTATCAATGGACTTCCCAGCCAAATTCCTACAGGCTAGAAGACATTGGTAAGACATATTTAAAGTGCTGAAAGGAAAAAAAAAAAAAAAACAGCTAAGATTACTCTACCCAGCAAGGTTATCATTCAGAATGGAAGGAGAGATAAAGAGCTGCCCAGACAAGCAAAATTAAAGGAGTTTATCATCAAGAAACCAGTTCTATAAGAAATGCTGAAGGGGCTTATTTAAGTGTGAATGAGAAGAACACAATTCAAATAAGAAATTATCCAAAAAAAAAACAGGCAATAAAATCACTGGTAAAGGCAAAATTACAGTAAAGGTAGCATATCAACCACTTATGAAGATGATATATAGTTTGAAAGACAAAAGTGCTAAAATTACCTATTACAGTGATAAAAGGGTAATGGTTAGACAAACACAAAACAAGAGATTAGATATTATTTCAAAAACATAAAATGTGGGAAGGGGATTAAAAGAGTAGAGCTTTTAGAAAGAGGTCAAGCTAAAGAGAATAGCAACTCAATATAGATTGCTATATACATAGAATATTATATAGAAACCTCATGGCAATCACAAACCAGAAAACTACAATAAGTAAGCAAATAAGTAAGAGGAAAGAAATCAAGCAGATTACTAAAGAAAGCCATCAAACCACAAGGGAAGAGAGCAAGAGAGGAAGAAAGGAACAGAGAAGAACTACTAAAACACTCAGAAAAAAAGTAACAAAATGGCACTAAACACATTTTTATCAATAGCTTCTTTAAATGTCAATGGATTAAATGATACAATCAAAACACATAGGGTGGCAAATTGGATAGAAAAGCAAGCCTCCTATTTATGCTGCATAAAAGAGACACTTCAGAACTAAAGACACTCACAAACTGAAAGTGAAAGTATGCAAAGAGATACACAATGCAAATGGAAACGAAAAGAAGGCAGGAGTAGTAATAACTTATATCAGACAAAATAGAATTTAAAACAAAAATTGTAAGAAGAGACAAAGAAGGGCCTTACATAACAATGAAAGGAACAATCCAACAAGAGGATATAACACACGTAAATATCTATGGACCCAACATAGGAGCTCCTAAATATATAAGGCAACTATTAACAGACATAAAAGCAGAAATAGACAGTAACACAATAATAGTAGAGGAAATTAACACTCCACTTACACCAATGGATTGATCATGCAAACAGAAGACCAGTAAGGAAGTACTAGGCTTAAATGACACCTTAGACCAGATGGACTTAGTAGATATATATAGAACATTCCATCCCGAAACTGAAGAATGCACATTCTTTTCTAACGCACATGGAATATTCTCCAGGACTGATCACATATAAGGTGACAATACAAGTCTCAATAAGTTTAAGAAGATCAAAATAATACTAAGCATCTTTTCTGACCATGAAGGTGTGAAACTAGAAATCAACTACAGGAAGAAAATCAGAAAGGCCACAAAAATAGTGGAGATTACACAAAATGCTACTGAACAATAATTGGATCAATGAAAAAATCAAAGAAGAAATCAAAAAATACCTAGAGACAAATAAAAATGAAAATACAACATGCCAAAATCTATGAGGTACAACAAAAGCAGTTCTAAGAGGGAAGTTTATAGCAATTCAGGCCTATCTCAACAAACAAGAAAAATTCCAAATAAATAATCTAACAGTGCACCTAAAGGAACTGCAAGAAGAAGAACAAACAATGTCCAAAATCAGGAGAAGGAAGGAAATGATAAAATTTAGAGCAGAAATAAATGAAATAGAGACTAAAAAACAATAGAATTAATTAATGAACCCAAGAGTTTGTTCTTTGAAAAGATAAACAAAATTGACAAAGTTTTAGCTAAACTCACCAAGAAAAAATAGAGAAGGTTCAAATAAATAAAATCATAAATGACAGAGGAGAAATTACAACAGACATCTCAGAAATAAAACATATTATAAGAGAATATTATTAAAACCTATACGCCAGGGGCTGGCCCCTTGGCTGAGCAGTTAAGTTCGCATGCTCCGCTGCGCTGCAGGTGGCCCAGTGTTTCGTTGGTTCGAATCCTGGGCGTGGACATGGCACTGCTCATCAAACCATGCTGAGGCAGCATCCCACATGCCACAACTAGAAGGACCCACAATGAAGAATATACAACTATGTACTGGGGGGCTTTGGGGAGAAAAAGGAAAAAAATAAAATCTTAAAAAAAAAAACCTATACGTCAACAAATTGGATAATCTAGAAGAAATGGATAAATTTTTAGAATCTTACAACCTTCCAAAACTGGATCAAGAAGAAGTAGAGAATTTGAATAGACTAATCACCAGTAAGGAGATTGAAAAAAAAAAAATACCAAAAAATAGAAGTCCAGGACCAGATGCCTTCCCCAGTGAATTCTACCAAACATTCAAAGAAGACTTAATACCCATCCTTGTCAAAACTCTTCCAAAATATTGAAGAGGTAAGGAGGCATCCTAACTCAGTCTATGGAGCCAACATTATCTTGATATGAAAACAAGACAAGGACAACAAAAAAAAGAAAATTACAGGCCAATATCACTGGTGAATATCAATGCAATATCCTCAGCAAAATAATAGCAAATACAACAATACATTAAAAAGGTCATACATTATGATCAACTGGGTTTTATTCCAGGCATGCAAAGATGGTTCAAGACCCGCAAATCAATCAATGTCATACATCATCTTAAGAAAATGAGGAAGGAAAATCACATGATCATCTCAATAGATGCAGAGAAAGCATTTGACAAGATACAGAATGCATTTATGATAAAAACTCTAAATAAAATGGGTATAGAAGGAAAATACCTGAACATAATAAAGGCCATATATGACAAATGCAGAGTTAACATCATTCTCAATGGAGAATAACTGAAAGCTATCCCTCTAAGAACAGGAACCAGACAAGGATGCCCACTTTCACCACTCTTGTTTAACATAGTACTGGAAGTCCTAGCCAGAGCAATCAGGCAAGAAAAAGAAATAAAAGGGACCCAAATTGGAAAAGAAAAATTGAAACTGTTACTATTTGTGGATGGCATGATTTTATATCTAGAAAACCCTAAAGAATCCACTAAAAAAACTTTTAGAAATAATCAATTTACACAGTCAAGTAGTAAGATACAAAATCAAAATACAAAAATCGGTTGCATTTCTATACACTAACAATGAAGTAGCAGAAAGAAAAATTAAGAATACAATCCCATTTACAATTGCAACAAAAAAGAATAAAATACCTAGGAACAAACTTAGCCAAAGAGGTGAAAAACCCGTACACCAAAATCTATAAAACACTGTGGAAAGAAATTGAAAGAGGACACAAAGAAATGGAAAGATATTTGGTGTTCTTGGATTGGAAGAATTAGCATATTTAAAATATCCATGCTTCCTAAAGCAATCTATAGATTCAATGCAATCCCTATCAAAATTCCAACAATGTTTTTCCAGAAATAGAGCAAAGAATCCTAAAATTTATATGGAACAGTGAAAGACCCCGAATAGCCAAAGAATCCTGAGGCAAAAGAACAAAGCTTGATGTATCACACTCCCTGATTTCAAAATATATTACAAAGGTATAGTAATCAAAACAGCATAGTACTGGCACAAAAATAAACACATAGATTAGTGGAACAGAATCAAGTGCCCGAAAGTAAACCCACAGATATATAAACAGCTGACTTTCATCGAGAGCCAAGAGCATAAAATGGAGAAAACAGAGCCTCTTTAATAAATGGTGTTGGGAAAACAGGACAGCCACATACAAAAGAATGAAAGTAGACCATCATTTTACACCATGCACAAAGATCAACTCAAAATGGATTAAAGACTTAAATGTAAGATCTGACACCATGACACTTCTAGAAGAAAACATAGGCAACACACTCTTTGACATTAGTCTTAGCAGCATATTTTCAAGTATCATGTCTGATTGGGCAAGGGAAACAAAAGAAAACATAAACAAATGGGACTACATCAAACTAAAAAGCTTCTGCACCACAAAGGAAACCATCAACAAAAAGAAGAGGCAACCTAAGAATTGGGAGAAGATATTTGCAAACCATATATCAGATAAGTGGTTAATATCCAAAATATACAAAGAACTCATACATCTCATCAACAAAAAAACCAACAAGCCAATTAAAAAATGAGCAAAATATCTGAACAGAGATTCCTCCAAAGAAGATATACGGAAGGCCAACAGGTACATGAAAACATTGTTAACATCATTAACTGTCAGGCAAATGCAAATCAAAACTACAATGAGATATCACCTCACTCTGGTCAGAATAGCTAGAACTAACAAGACAGGAAGCAACAAATGTTGGAGAGGATGTGGGGATAGGGCAACCCTTGTACACTGCTGGTGGGAGTGTGATCTGGTGCACCTACTATGAAAACTGTATGGAGTCTCCTCAGAAAATTAAGAATAGATCTACCATATGATCCAGCTATTCCACTTCTGGGTATTTTTCCAAAAAACATAAAAACATGAATACATAAAGACACATGCACCCCTATGTTTGTTGCAGCATTATTCACAATAGCCAATACTTGGAAGCAACCTAGATGCACATCAAGGGACGAATGGATAAATAAGATGTGGTATATATGCACAATAGAATATTACTCAGCCATAAAAAATGATGAAGTCCACCCATTTGTGACAATATGGATAGACCTTGAGGGAAATGTGCTGAGTGAAATAAGTCACAGGGATAAAGTCAAATACCATATGATCTCACTCATAAGTAGAAGATAAAAACAACAACAAACAAACACATAAAAACAGAGATTGGATTGATGGTTACCAGCAGGGAAGGAGGGCAGGAGGATGTGGAAAGGGGTGATTGGGCACACATGTGTGGTGATGGATTGTAATTTGTCTCTGTGTGGTGAACATGATGTAATCTACACAGATTTCAAAATATGTTATTATGTACATCTGAAAGTTATATAGTGTTATAATCCAATGTTACTGCTATAAAAATTAAAATTAAAATTAACAAAAAATTTCCTTCTACAGTCACAATATCGCCACCATCTTGTTCCTTCACTGTTCTAAGGTTGGCAACATAGCAATTCTGAGTCAATCCAGACATCTATTTTATTTTATCTGGAATCCAATCTATGGAATACAACTAGAGAAATCTTCATCCTTATAAATTTATTAAATTCAATCCAGGCAATATGATAATGATATTCAAGAATGTTTCCATGTCCCCTGTAGTGAAAAATAGTAAGAGATGTTGAAAAAGAATCACCTACCTACTTCTCTGACTTATCTCTGCTTTTCATTGCCCTTGCCCTAGATTACAAATCTCTACCTTGTAGATAACTGATTTCAATACAAGTGATACATGTCTATAGACATGCACATTTTGTCCACTGTACAGACCATTGATTACCCTATGGAAAATTCTAGTTTTGTACCTATTTGTATACTTATTTGTGAATTCCTGATCTATAATTCTTTGAATTATGTTTTATACTAGCTTAATCAATTAACTAATTAAATAAAATCTTTGACATGTTCATTTTATAGTTCTATAAAAGTTATAATTTTAAATTGGATACATATGTACATATTTTATATATGTATATATATATATATATATATATATAGTATTACACACCGCTGTTTCCCTCATTTAATAGCTACTGCAAACCTTCATGTTTCTGTTTAGGTCTCATTCTATGAGCTTCTTTTCACTGCCAGAAAATGATTTCTCTTTTGTGAAGAAAAATATAGAATAGCAAATAATTATATCCAAAACTATGTCACTGAGTCATCGTATAAGCATTTGAATTCATCATTGGCTCCCTTTCTCCCTCTCTTCCTTTTCTGGGAAAAATATGCCTACCCTCTCGCAGGTTAATCCCTTCATCCATGCACCCAATTCTATCTGTGTCAATTAAGATACTTTATACTATTACTACTAATGTTTCTCTCATAAACCTTTAGTGCATAACAAAATTCAAGTCAATTTCATCTTTAAAAATATTACCCTATATCTACTTTCACTTGTTTTCCTTCATTTAATTGCAGTGTTTTCTTACAGTCATCTACACTGGTTTCCACTTTCTTATTTCAGCCTACTGAGATAGGCTTTTGTCCCAACAAAGGGTTTAACCCTCTTTCTTCCATATCCCAAATCACAACCTAGCTATAAAATTCAAATAATTTTCAATACGTAATACATTATTTTTCTCTATTCCATATTATAGCTTTGGCCTCTCCTTTTTTCTTAAAATTCCCTTCTCTGTTGGCTTCTAGACACCTCTCTTGACTTCACACCTTCTTACTACACTGTTGATAGCATCAGCTCATTTTTGACTGGAAAAATCAACTTTGGCAGTTCAAAGATTAAGAAACTGACCCAAAACAACATTTTCCATAATTCATTTGGGCAGGCCTTCTGTGTTCATAGAAGAAATCTTTCCTCCCTTAGGAAGGCTGTGATTCCTGAGTATAATGCAAGATCTTTTATATTTTACTTTGAGGTTTTTGAGATTAGTTTCTGATCTCACATCAGATCCCAGGAACACACACACTCTGACATTCAAATCCCAGTGGGAAAAGATATGTGAGCAAGTAAAAAGTTATACTGAGGAGCTGATTAAACAAAAATGAAATATTGTAATGTGTTTTTCTACATTCTGAGAATGTCTCAAGGAAAAATATATTTGGCTTTCAAAATGGTAGATTGTTATATATAAGGTTAGATTATAATATTTGCTATCTAATTTGAGTTAGCCAGCTCAAAGCAATTTGTCAGGGTCTGCCCAGTGGCAGAGTGGTTAAGTTTGCCTGCTCTGCTTCTGCAGTCAGGTGTTCGTGGGTTCAGATCCCACACATGCACATACACACCACTCGTCAAGCCATGCTGTGGCAGCATCCCACATAAAGTACAGGAACATTGGCACAGATGTTAGCTCAGGGCCAATCTTCTTCACAAAAACACACAAAAAGCAACTTTCAAACAGCTATCAAATTTTTCTATGGGATAGGATGGTGGAATAAACTGGAAACAGGATCTATCTAGCTATTTAGAATTAGAAGTTCTTGAAAGTCCACATGTAGATGTAACACCAATTATGAATGAAGTTAATGACTATGGTAAGTGCTATTTGTACATTCATTTTCAAATGAAATTCTGACCATTCAAGACCAGACTAGATCAGAGAGTTTTCATGTAAAAAATACATTTGCTCTGTGAATATGTTGTGCCAGGTTGTGTTCTAGATAACAAACAGAAAAGTGGGATAACTTGAACTCGACATTAAGAATTTTGTCAAATATAGAATAGTAAGTGAAAGATGGTAGAGGAAACAACATAAGCAGTTACACGGAGCTTGGAAAGTTGATGACATGATAGGAGACTTGGAAATGACATTTATAGAGATTGTGTTGCCTAATGAAGAAATATAATACTGGAAATTTTTAGGAACATTCAGTGCACCTCAATCATTTCCAGACAACTAGGGGAATTTCCCATGAAGTATCATTGGAAGGCAAAGAGAAATTTGATATTTCAAGTTTTTGTGAAGCTGAATGCAAAGTAGACATATTTTTTGCTAATAAAACAAAGCAATCAGTGTTCAAATATAAAAAGTGTGTCTATATCTTAGTAGGACATAGAGACCAATAGTTATCCATACTAAAGTGAGAGTAACTCTGTTTCACTGAAGACTTAACATCCAGGGTCTCTGAAAGTGACATTGCAGATTCTAGAGAGAGATCAAATTAATAGCTGACTAGAATACAAGCACCTCTGTAGCTGAAAAGACAAACACAAGGTTTAATATTGAAGTTTCCTCTAAAGATTCTAGGCCTCTAGTATATTGATGCTTTCTAGTTCAGTGACTCCCAATTCAGGTGATTTTGCTCCCTAGGCGAGATTTGAAAATGCCTGGAGATATTTTTTTGTGTCAAAAATGTAGGAGTAGGTCCTGACACCTGATGGGTAGAGGTTAGAGATGCTGATGAACACCCCCTAATACACGGGACAGACACCCACAGCACACAATTGTCTGGCTCAAAATTTCAACAGTGCTAAGATTGAGAAATCCTGTTCTAATTAGAGGACCAAAGGATAAATATGTTTTTTCTCACCTCATCTTAAAATACACAGACTCATGGGTGATACGGGAAATCTCACTCCATTTAAAACCTTTGAAAACTAATACAGAGCCATGTTTGTATCATGAGCACAATATACTACCACTCTTTTAGTCATTACTCATTCATTTGTTTCAGTAAATAATGAATAGCTGTCTTCACCAGGGATACTAGAATATTTCTAAATGATTCTTACCCTCAAAGAATTCTTTATAAGAATCATTGCATGAATTATGTGTCACAGGTCCTTGTGGTTTTGATATTATGTTTAAGTCCAACAATAACTCTCTGAGGCAGGCAGCTTATCTTCAGTTTATATTTAAGAGAATTGAGATCAAGCAAGTTTAAGTGTCTTTCTCAAAATCACTCTTCTGGATCTAAATCTGGACCAAGGATTTTAATCTCAAGTCAAGTGTTCTTCCTACTTCACTAAAGAAACAGGACCTATGTTGCATTTAAATAAGTAAAAATATAGACAATAACAAATACGAAATGAAATCTTTAGAAAGTTATAAAACAAAGAAGTGTTAACATTGTAATAACATAGGAAAGGTAAATTATGATTTGACCTTTAAAAGATGGGTCTGTCAAGCTTGAAAATGGACCCTTGTATATATATCAGGTTCTAATTTCTGGCACTTGTAAATGTCATCTTATTTGGAAAAAGATTGCTTACACGTGTGATTAGGCTAAGGATCCTGGATTATCTAGATATGCTCTGAATGCCATCACAATTGTCCTCATAAGAGAGAAACAGAAGATTATTTCACACACACACACACACACACACACACACACACACGCAAGTGTATGCAGTGAAGATGGAGAAGAGAGAGGTTTAAAGACGCTAGCGTTGAAGACTGAAGCAATATGACCACAAGTCAAGAAATGCCTGCAGCCACCAGAAGCTGGAATAGATAAAAAGAGTCATTCTCTAGAACCTTCTGAGGGAGTATGGTTCTGCTGACACCTTGATTTTGGTGCACTGATATCAATTTCAAATTTCTGATCTTCCGAACTTTAAGAGAATAAATGTCTACTGTTTTAAGCCACCAAAGTTTTAGTAATTTTTTTCAGAAGCCATGGGAAACTAACACAATTGGTTTAAAATATAATAGATTTAGAAAATATAGTGAATGCTTAAAATATTATCAGATAGAGCAAAAAATATTACCAAGGACATGGAAACTGAAACAGGCATGGCAAATATATGACCCATGTGTTTAATCAAGACTTAAGGTAAAATAGAGAACAAAGGATAAAAGTAAAGACAACAACAGAAATAAGAGCAGATAATTTATTAATCAGTTATAATGTACCATATATAGTGCTAAGAACTTAATATATTCATTTAATTTTCATGAAAGTTTTATTAGAAAAGTGGAGTATTATTATCACTATTTCGCAGAAGAGAAGATTTTAAAAGTTCTAAAATTATTACCTTGCAATTGGAAAAGCAATAAAAGAGAAATTAAACAAAAAACTAAAAAATAATACTCAGAAATACACATAAAACACATAAGAAATTAACTTCAAATTTTCATCAAAAAACAGAGAATATAAGACAAATGTATACTCATTCCATGGGAAAAAAATGATGTCAATTTAATAAGAATGGTTGTATGCTTTAAGGATAATGACAAGATATATCTCTTTGTGTGCACTTTGTTAGAAATATATTGATGTTACCTCAAACCAAGAAACCCAGTCTAACAATGTAACCCCAAAAACCCAGTGAAGGCAGTTAGAGATCTCCATGGAAGAAAGTGATCCCAGAGTCCTCCTCCAACACCATCTTCCCAGCAATCCCTCTTCTCTTTTGCTTCTGAGTTTCAAATTATAGTTATTTTTACTATTTGATATTGTTACCCAGGTCTTAAGTGTTTTTCTTTTCTTCACTATTTTTTTTGTGTGTGTACAATTTGAGGTGTTTCTTATTGATCTCTCCTTAATTTCACTAATTCTTTCCTCATCTATGTTGAAGATATTGCCATGTCATTTAAAATATCCTTTATCTCTGTTACTTTTTCTAACATTTTTATTTGATTCAGTTTTATAGTTTCCATGACTTTGCTGAAATCCCCATCTATTCGTTCATGTTATCTACCTTTTCCACTAGAGCCCATAGGAATCATATTTACTTTAGATTGCCGGTCTGCTGTTTCTAATGTCTAGGTTATCTGACCCTAATTGTTAATATCTTTGTCTTTTTTTAGTGGGTTGCTTTCTTCTGGTTATTTATGTTACCAGGTAATTTTTGCATAAGAACATATATCATTTGTAGGACAACAGAGAATGAAGGAAGTGGCATTTTTGCCCGGAAATTAACTCACTTCTTTTGCTTAACATTAAGTGTAGGAGTTAATCTGGGCTTCAGTGTTGTCAACACTATAGCCACCTCAGTGCACCGTAAGCTTCAAATTTCTAAATATAAGGGGTTATATTTAGAATGAAGGTTGGCTTATATTTTCAATGTCTAACCCACTTTGAACTTTAAGTCTTCCCTTTGCACGTGTCCCCCACAGAGGATCTCCTTCCTGATCCTTCCCTCTCTCCTATTAGAATGCTATTACTGGTAACTCTGTGCTTGTCTTAGTTGGTTGCCCAGTGACCCCAGCTATCCAGGGGATTCCAAAAATGTTTGAAATTTGTGGAATATCTAACTCTTTGTGTCATAATATTGGAAGAAAATCTCTTTCTAGCTTGCTGCCTCCTACCCTTAAACCAGAGACTGATAATATTGATTAAAGAAAGATTTAATTAAGTGAAATTGTAATACATTTTTAAAATTATCACTTAATAAATCATAGCAGAGCCTTTTTTATAAACTTCTAAAGAACTAAGAAAGTGAACTTCTCCACTGACTGCATAACAATTTCATTTTAAAATTAGAAGATTAGCAGATGCACCTTAAACAAGAAATGAGATGCATATAATTTTACTTGGTCAATTATTAAAATCATCATGAATGATAAGAGCTCATGAGAATTTTGACTTAACATGTGTGTGATGTTAAAAAATATTGAATGACATCCCTACTACAAAAACCATCACTATTTTGTTCCCATCTTTCTTTTTGTAATATCATTAAATTTAAGTGTGCTGAAATCTCTATTATTCTAGCAATACAAATATTCATCCATGGATAGTTTGAGTAATTGAAATGAAAATGAAAATCATTCCAATCAGTATCATTAAGAGATGTCTTTCAAATGACATTTTATAGTTTATCTTTTAAAAATTTACAAAAATTTGTAACACACTTTTTATTAAATAGGTGTAAGGTAATGATTGTTACATTGAAAAATGTTTATGTAACAATCACTTAGAACTTTATTAACAAGGGAAATAAAAGGTAAATTTACATATATTTTTGTTGCAAAGTACTATGCTCTTAGGATTATTAAGGGACAGAATTCTGGAGAGTAAGTGAATTTAAATACGGGTTCAGGGCCAAAAGAAATGATATGAAATCTTATGCTTTGTATATTTCAAATTAATTATCATGAACATAAGATAGCCATGGTATGCATTGTATATTACATTTTTATTTTTCAATTAAATTTATGATTTATTTTCAAAGTCAATTGAAAATTCTAACAGCTATATAGATTTTTACATTAATTTACTTAAGAAGCACATGAGTTAATAAAGATTGAATAACACTAATAAAAATCCTGTCCTATAGAAGTTACCAAAGATAATTTGAAAACTAAAGTTGGAAAATGGAAGAATATGAAATTTTACATCAGTATTAAATGAAAAGCGTTAGGGCCTGTAGGGTTGAAGTCTCAAATTATTGTCTTGATTATGTCACACATTAATTTTAAAACAATGATCAGAGCACTTAATACGTATTTCCATTTCCTCAGAAAAAAAATAAATGGATTGTGTCTCTGACGTCACAAAAACTTAGCCATCATTTGCCAAGATAGAAAAGAAACATAAATATTTATTCTCTGAAAATGGATTAGCCATCACTGATTCCAATCAACACCTATGTAACTTTTCTACTACTTATACACGATTGCCCTAGTTCAATTAAATTGTTCTAGTTCAAGTAAATAACAATGTGTAGAAGAACAGAGTTTATTTGTGAATATATGAAATTATGTTAGTTTTCATTACATATCCAAATAACCGGAAAAAAAGGTGATATTAATCTATCATTTTAAGTTTAAAACCATATAACCGTTTCAAATTATTTTATGGAAGCAACATAAAATTGTTGCCCAGTTTTCCTTTTACCTTCACAAAAACAGTGAGAATTTGTTCTCTCAATATTTTACTAACTAGATTTAAAATTTTGTGCAGACACAAAAAATATAAAAGACAAAATGTTTAAGTAGGTCAAGCAAAATTAGTGATAGAAGAGATAAAAAAATCAACATGGTGCTATAAAATTTCTAAATTAGATGCTTGTCTATGAAGACATCTTATAATAAATATTACAATTGTTAGAGGAAAAGTTAATCCTTCTTCATCACACAGTAATCTAAGTTTGATTCTTTCTTTGTTTAGATTATAATTAAATATTAGAGTTAATTTAAAGCAACATTCAAGTACAAGAAAAGTAAATAGCTCTCAATACTTACAACAAATAAATTCAATTGTTTTATGAAGACTTCCTAGAGCGTCCTGATGAAGAAAATTGAGATATACACTTGGTCAAGCTACCATATGAATTAATAATATATTTATGCTATTTGGTGTCTGAAAGAAAGGAAACATAAAACATAGAACATCAATATATATTAATATATTTTCTTCTTTTTGTTCTATTTCAAGAAGCAAGCTAATATTGCTAAACCTCTTACAAATCCTTTCATCTTACACAAAGTAACTCTTTTGTGAGATAATTTAGAATAATAGCTATAATTTATGCAAATTTTCATTCCTTTGGGCACCTAACAAGTTACTTTGTGTGCATATAGCATAAAATAGTGGCTCAAAATATTTGTTGAGTCATTGACTTAATGATATGTACTCACCTTTGGAACATCACTCATGCTCTTTACTCCTCAATAAAACTACAGTCTTTTTCTCTTGTTTTTCCTAAAAACGTACCTATCCTTCAGGGCCAAGAAAAAGAAACAGGCAATTATGAAGCAATCCCTGTGATAGCCACAAATGACACTCTCTCTCCCCACCAACCCTATTTTTATATTTTCTAAAAATCTGGATTGTGAGATTCTTGAAAGCGAAGCTGTTATCTTTTTGTCATCTATTTCACTAAATTTAAAATAGAAAATTTTTTTTTTTAATTTAGCATCTACAATCTGTCAGTTAGCAGGGAAGAAAGGATAAGATAACTAGCATTTATTGCAAATATACAACATACCAGATATATTGTCTACATTTTCTTTTGTTCCCTGCACCACATTAAAAACTAAATCATATTACATCATTTTTGTAAATAAAGACCTACTGAAGATAACTGGTTTTCCCTGGTTTATACAATCAGAGCCAGATATAGTCTAACTTAAAGCTCATGTTCTTTCTTTTTGAAAATCCAAAATGATTTCTGAAAATGAACTCTTGATACACAGTTTATTCAGAAATCAGAAAGGTGTTCTGCAAGACCTTCATTAAATATTTACCCATTCATACATTCCATATGAAAACAATTTGTTTTTGTTATTTTACCGACTGTATCCTTGACATCTTTATTTCTCAGACTGTAAATCAGAGGATTCAACATGGGGATCACCACTGTGTAAAACACAGAGGCCACTTTGACTGTGTGCCTGGAGTTTTTGGAGTTGGGCACACAGTACAGAAAGAGAATGGTGCCATGAAATATGGTGATGGCGGTCAAGTGTGAGGCACAGGTGGAGAAAACTTTGCGGTGCCCACCAGCTGAACGAATCTTTAGGGTGGTGACAACAATGAACACATAAGATGTGAGAATGATGAGCAGTGTGCTCACCTCATTAAAAGTGGCAACAATGAACAGAAACAACTGACTGAGATAAGAATCAGAGATAGAGAGGGAAATCAGGGAAGACAGCTCACAGAAGAAGTGGTTGATTCTATTGAAACCCTGAAAAGATAATTTAATAGCAGAACATGTGAGTAGCAAAGAACATCCTATGCCCCATGCATATGATACAAATACTAGCATGGCACAGAGTTTCTGTGACATGGCAACTGTGTAGAGCAGAGGGTGGCAAATGGCCACAAAGCGATCATAGGCCATCACAGCAAATAGAATTAATTCAGTCACCACAAAGGTGCAAAAGAAAAAGAATTGCACCATACATCCTGAAAAGGAAATAGTTCTGTCTTCTGCAAGTAGATTCACCAGCATCATGGGAGCAATGATGGAAGAATAGCAGAAATCCGCAAATGAGAGATGGCTGAGAAAAAAGTACATGGGGGTCTGTAGTTTGGGGTTAATTTTGATGATCACAATCATTCCAAGATTCCCTACCACACTGAAGCTGTAAATGGCCAGAAATACCAAGAAGAGGGGTATTTTCAGTTTTGGGTAATCTGAGAAGCCCAAGAGGGTGAATGTGGCCCCAGCAGTTAGATTTCTCTCTGCTAGAAACATCTTTCCTGATGGTAGGATCTGAAAATCAGTCCTGGGAATAAGACATTATGGAGAGCGATGGACACATAAAGCATGGTTGACTATCCCCTGTGTAGAACATAAGGTGAGACAAAATAGATCTGTGTTATAATCCTGAGAGGTGTAAGTATCCAAGACAGGAATATCTAATGTTTCAGAAAAGAATTACTAGTTAATTCTACTTTCTCAAAAATTGTATAACTTAATTCTGTTCTTATCCTAAAATATAACTTTAAAGACTTACAAATGGAATAATTATGAACTCAAGAAATTTATGTGGTAACATCTAATCAAATCATCATGTGAGACATTCTAATCTCACTGATTTCATGAATTCTGCAAAGAAAGGTCTAGTAAAATGAAAAAAAGATTTTCTATCCTGTGATTACTAATGAAAAGTGAATCATATGAAATACCTCATAATGAGAACAAATTTCTATAAAATCTGAGCACATATTGTGATATAAAGAAAGAATAGTCTGTATACTTAATTATATCCACATTTTAAATATCAGTTTAGCACTTTAATGATCATTCCTCCTTTTGGCTACATAGGGCAAATCTCAAAGTAAATAATGATTTATGTTTTTCAGTAAGGACTATCTATTGAACCCCTTTTTCTACAGGTAAGCACACAGAAGCCTGAAGAAGTCATGACTTGCTGAATGACATGGAAATTGGATGATCAATCTACAACCAGAATCCAGATTCTTAAATTCAGTCATGTACTCATCACTCTGTGCCAGGCTCAGATCCACATTGCAAATTGAGATATTCACATTTTTATTTTGTAAAGATCACATTTTTACACATTTTTGCTAATTCTTTCAACCAATTTCAAGACAATCTTCATACTATAAACTATGGAAACTAGTCCAATGAATGTGTTGAGGGCCATGTAGCTCTTCTGAAGATCTATGTCAAAATGAAATGTACTGAATGGAAGTTAGAGAAACATCCTTGTTCAGGAATAAGTATGGCAAGGACCCTTACATATTGAGAAAGACTCTTGCCTTTTCTAGATCCTTCTCTCCTCTTTCTGTATTGCTCCAATAATACTTATTTTGTCCCCCATTAGCTGTCAACAATATAGATGGGAGTTAAGATGTATCCACACTCTAAAGACATTTATGATAAAGGAATTCTTAATACAGATAGAATGGTGGGATGCATCAAATTGGTTATGAGGTAAAACCCCCAGTTAAATTTGAATCTTAAATAGATAACAAATTTTGTTGTGTGTGTCTGAAATATTGCACAGATATACTCATACTAAAAAGTTATTCATTGTTTATCTGAATTTCAAATTAAATTTAGCATTTTGTATTCTGTATTGCTAAATCTAGCAATCCTATATCCAGAACAACTCAGAATGATGTTATGGTGAGGAACACAACCCAGTTCTCCTGAAACTTTCCTCTTTTTAATACTGTAAATCAAGAATACCAGGAATTCCTTCTATTATAATTCTTTATAATGAAGTTTTTTCTCAGACTATCATTTCTGGTAAGGTCATCTCTGTTTCTGCAACTCTAGAATCAGATGGCTCTAGATGTTCCATCACTAAAGATCAGAGGCCTCCTATCACACTGAGAATTCTCAATGGCCCTATATGTTCAGATATCCAAGGATTTAAAGATCAATCAGAAGGCAATGTTTTCCAGTCAATTATCAGTATTGTAAAATTATTTCTTAATTCCCTTTTTCAGAGTTTCTCAGCCTCGGAACTATTGACATTTTGTGCTGGATTATTTTTTTTTGTTATGGGGAGATGGCCTCTACATTGGACCATGTATAGCAGCATTTCTGGCTTCTATCTACTAGATGACAGTATCACTCTTATCCCCAGTCCCTCCATTGTGACAATCAGAAATGTTTCCAGAGAGGCTGGCCAACTGGTGTAGTGGTTAAGTGTGTGTACTCTGCTTCGACAGGGGAGCCCAGGGTTCACTGGTTCAGATCATGGGCACAGACCTACACACTGTTCATCAAGCCGTGATGTAGTGGCATCCCACATAGAAAAACTAGAAAGATTTACAACTAGGATATACAACTATGTACTGGGGCTTTGAGGAGAAAAAGAAAAAGAGAGAGAGAAACAAAGATTGGCATCAGATGCTAGCTCACAGCCAATCTTCTTCACCAAAAAAAAAAAAAAAAGTAATAATGCATACCTTTAAAGCCATTAATGTGAGTGGCAGGGAAAAATGAAAAACAAAAAAAAAGTCACCAGGCATTGTCAAATGTCCCCTTGAGGGCAGAATGGGGTACACAATGTAGTTGAGAACTATTGCTTTATTTCCTTGGTTCTGATAAATTTTCACATTTGCCTGTTTGAACTCAACTTTAAACTAATGTGCAAATTAAATATTATGATTGCTTATCTCCCAAATTATGTTATTATATGGATTAAACAATTTGCATTATCTTTGAATCTGTGAAGTGGTATTTATAAACTTCTTCTTATCCATTCTTCCCTTTTTTTCTCTTTTTCCCTTGAGGGCTAGTATATTTTTTTCATGCTCTGAAATGTTATTTAGAGTAGGTCCTGTTTATTATAGTTCTCTAGCAGTTTCATTTTATTATTTTCAATTCTATTTTATTTAAATATCTCCTATTCTCCTTGCACAGCTCTTCCAAAGAAAATCACAGAAGCTCAGAGGCATATACCTGAAAACTCTCAGGGCCCTTCTATTCTCCTACTCTCAGGAAACAGTTGTTCCACACACCGCTATGGAGGAGCTCAGCTAAGCCAGGCCCTCGGTACAAAACTGCATAAAGAGAAAGTATTTGTTCCAGTTACTTAATGTTTACAGTGGCTCAAAAGTTTCTCTAAATGATTTTTCCTGTGAAGAACTGACTGAACCTAGGCATCTTCTTCATATCTCACATGAAAAAGAGTATCCATATCTTCTCTGAGCTACAAACCAACCTCCTGGTGGAAAAGGCAGCCCCTCTCCTGCCTCTGGAGAGCTAGCTTGGGGGGAGATGCTAAGACTCTTATATCTCCTTCCACTCCCTGTGCCGCCAGGACCCTAGAGACAATTGCTCATCTTATTCCCCAGAGGACTTAAAACAAGCAATTAAAATTACTGATTGTTTTCTGATGTAATTCTGGTTTCTTGGAAAACCTAAAGAAAAACAACGGCAGCTTTAGAAACATTTTATATAAAAATTAATTGAAAGTTTAATTGTCTTCTCCTCATGCTCCATGATCATTCTCATAGTCTCCCCAAATTATTGTGTCATGTCAAAAGTTATCTTTTTTATTTATTCAACAAATATTTTTATCTTTTTTAGTACATTTTTAAATTCTTTTTAAATTTTTTCTGGCTTTATTGAGGTATAATTGACAAATAAAAATTGCGGATATTTAAGGAGTACAACCTGATGCTCTGATATACATATGCATTGTGAAATAATCACCACAATCAAACTAGTTAGCATATCCTTTACTTCAAATTACTATTTTCTTTCTTTATTTTTGGTGATAATATCTAAATTCTACCCTCTTAGCAAGTTTCAAGTGTACAATACAGTATTGTTAACTTTAGTCACGATGCTGTACATTAGATCTTCAGAATTTATTCAGCTTGCATCACCGAAACTTTGTACCCTTTGACCAATATGTCTCCATTTCTCCCTCCTCATCCCCTGACAACCACCATTTGACTTTCTGCTTCTATGAGTTTGACTGTTTTAAATTGCACATATAAGTGAGATTTTGCAGTATTCGTCTTTTAAGAAATATTTCTAAGAATCTACCACGTCCCTCCTCTGTGTAAGGCTTAACTGCTCCCAGTTACACTAACTACACTGAGGGAGTGGGAAGTGCCTGCTAACGTCCCTCAGGACTTTGTTATGATACTGCTAATGATATTTGGAGCAGAGCATCACCTCATACATATTACTGATAGGACTACAAATGGGATTGGTTTCTCATTGTCACCAGAAGAAGCTACATCAAACTAGAACCACTACATTAGGATTTCTAAAGTTATTGCAAATATCATGGATACCTGATAAACAAATACAGTGTATACTGTTCACAGTATATTATCTTTTCTTCCACCTTATCATAAACCTTTCATCCAGAACTCTGCAATCCTTTTAAAGACAGTGCCACAAAATTCTTGATCCATCTTCTCTATCATCACTGGCATTTCTTTAGATCACAGTTTTATTGTTTCACACTTGTACTGTTCAATAGTCTCCAAATTGGTCTTTAAGCCTACAGAATCACCCTCTCATATCTGTCTGCCACACTGCCACTAAAACAATTCTTTTCAAAGGAAATCAACTTATATTTAGATATTTGTTTAAATATGCATAAAATATATCTGGAAGTATATATTAGACATTTTTCACATGGTAGAGAGAAAAGAAGAGGTAGATCATGGTAATATATCACTTATTCCAAAAGTAAATACATTAAATAAGTGTAAACTAAATTAAAATAAATAGGTGAAAGCTATAATGAGCAAATCATTCCCCAGATTGTAAATCTGAGTGACTCATAGTCACTTCTAGGTGCATATTCAAGTTCATAAAATTTCTTGCTAGGTTGTCTCTCCCAAACTTATCCTTGTTCACGTTCTGTACAAATTTCTGTCTCCATATATCCTTATATATATCTCTCTCTATGTATCTCTATCTCTCTATCATCTATGTATCTATCTATCTGCATGCTGTTTTACATATCTGCACATTTATGCAATGTCTTATCAATCTACATACCCGTAACTTACCACTTATCACATTTATCCACAAAACATGACTGAGTCATGAACCTTTCCAAAAACGATTTCTAACTTCCCCAGACAAAATTCCTTATTTGAAAGTCACAATTTCTATGACTCATCCTTTAATTGTTGGTTGGACTCCAGTGTGATGTAGTTATTAGTTTATATTTACATGGCTTTCTCTCCAGCTAGAGTGTGGGTCCCTAGAGATAATGGAAAAACTTTCACTTGTGTATCCTCCTCACATATTTCTATGTCTACCCAAAAATAGATGTATCCAGACATAAGTATTATTGAAGCACAACCCTTAGCTTTATTTTCTTCATCTGATATATTTGGGATAACGCTGATCTAATTCACACGAGGAGTAAGAATGTGCTCAATCTTCAAGTCCATGTATCAGTTCTGCAGCCAGACCTAGATCTCAATTCTATCTTCTACTCTTCTGATCCGTCTTCTACATACTACACTGACCTTCAGCCTGTAGAGTCAGGACCAAATAATCATGGATTGGAAAGCATGGATTTAGCTAGGAAAATCAAATTTAAACTGTGTGATGCAATATGGATTCAATTGTTTAATTTTGTTTTGTTTTCATGACAGAATTCTAGAGCAAAGCATTGGCATTTGAATCCATACTATGTTTCATCTATTTTTAAGATCTATTTTCACCTATTATATCATCTCTGAGGTTGGAGATATCTTACAATTAATGGTAAAGAAATAACTGTCTCATATTTGAAAATGTAAAGATTATTTTTGTGTATACATTTAGTGATGGTGACTTTTATAATACTTGAACTGTGAAACGTTAATGGACATAGAGAAGAAAAGTGTGTGGAGAGAAGCATTTCAGAGGTGAATTCTTGAGAAACTTGGAAACAGTGTTTTCATCTATCCAACTGGGATAATCACGGATATGTTATGTCTAATTTGAAAATAAAATGAAATTTATTCCTGTCAAAGTCCTGTCTTTCAAAAATAAATGCTATGGGTGAAACTGAGGCCACAGACTCTAGTGGATTTGTCTAAATTCACAGTTAGTGACATAAGCAAAAGCTGCAGTAGAATAACTTGCTGTGTTTTTGTTGTTATTTGTCTGTTTGCTTGTTTGTTTTGCATATGCATGAGCTTAATATCATTCCTTGGTGACCTAAAAAATCAAAACAAGCAAACAAAAAATTCTGATATCAGTGTTAACTTTAAATTCATAAAGTATGTTCTACTGTAGACTAACAATATCCTGAACATGCTCTAATTCCTATATTTTCAAGAATGATTCTGCTTAGAAACCATATCCCAGCAAAGTGATTCTAAAAGAATTAAACAAGTTGGTAGATGGGAATAAAACTTCAGATTAAGGGTCATTTTAATCTTTGTAATTATTTCCCCAGTTCCTAAATTAGTTATTTGTTGAAAAGTTTAATTCAATTTTCAAAAATATTCTAAACATTACTATTTGCTGTTTATTGATTATTCTTTCCAAAAGTAATTTTTAATCTGATATGAGTAAATACTCATATGATTGAGTTCATTTACTTCTTGGAGTGTCTATACTAAATAAATCAGCTGTTATAGCAAAACACTTGCAAGGAACTTTGCTACTTGTTCCCATTAAATCTGATGTTTAATTTTTGTTGCTGTTTATAAATGTTTCCTTCACTGAGGATTATTGTATCCAGCTAGAGTCACAATGTAGTTATGTCCATGTATTAATATGAAAATAACTAATAGCAGAGATGTAGTATATTTCACAGTCTTACATAATACCGATCAGTCTTGCAGAGAAAATTTTGTATTTTGAATGTTAAATAGTGTTATAAAATAACATATCCTTTACTCTTTATTAAAGAAGATGGAATAGGGACTGTGGGATATTTTCCAGGGTCTGGCAGAAAGATCAATGTTAAGAATATAATTTATTAAAGAATTTAATATATGATAATGGATATATTACATACCAATAAGAAAGAAAAGGATTCTTAGTAAATGGTGGTGTAACATTACTATATAGTTTGGGAAAGGGAGTTGTACAATGCCTTTGTAAGTATTCATTCATTCAGCAAACATATGCAAAATAAATAATAACCAATAAATTTAATACTTACTAAAATACGGATGGCCAATAGGCACATGAAAACATGTTCATCATCGCTGATCATCAGGGAAATGCAAATCAAAACTACACTAGGATAGCACCTTACGCCCATTAGAATGACAAAAATAACTAAAACAAATAGTATCAAATGTTGGAGAGGTTGTGGAGAAAAAGGAACCATCATACACTGCTGGTGGGAATGCAAACTTGTGCAGCCACTATGGAAAACAGTCTGGAGGTTCCTCAAAAAATTAAAAATAGAACTACCATATGATCCAGCTATTCCGCTACTGGGTATCTATCCAGAGAGCTTGATGTTAGCAATTTCAAAAGTCCTATGCACCCCAATGTTTATTGCAGCATTATTTACAATCGCCAAGATGTGGAAGCAACCTAAGTGCCCATCAACAGATGATTGGATAAAGAAGATGTGGCATATATACAATGGAATACTACTCACCCGTAAAAAAGAACAAAATCGTCCCATTGGCAACAACATGGATGGACATTGAGGGAATTATGTTAAGTGAAATAAGCCAGATAGAAAAGGACAATCTCTGTATGACTCCACTCATAAGAGGAATTTAAACCTGTGGACAAAGAGAACAGATTAGGGGCTACCAGGGGAAAGGAGGGGTGGGGGGTGGGCACAAAGGGTGAAGGGTTGCACCTACAACACGACTGACAGACAATAATATACAACTGAAATTTCACAAGATTGTAACCTATCATTAACTCAATAAAAAATTTTAAAAAATAATACAAATAAGAGATAAAATATAGAATGGAACAGGATTTATTTTAACTACATTCATTTTTTAAGTTGACAAAAATTGAATATAAGTACATAAAAAAGTAAACTACATATCAAGAAGCATGCCAAATACATAAAATTAAGTGGCATTACCAAATTATGATATTTTGCAACTATTAATCTCAGTGGTTAATGTTTTTTAAATATAAAATGTCTTGTAAATTATGAAAAACATTAACACCCAGTGGAAGTAGGAGCAAAGTGAACAGAAACCTCAGAGAAAAGAGTTTTAAAATAATTGAACATTAAATCCTTCCATTTTTTGAATTCCTCTTTTTTTCTTCTCTCACCCTACTATTTAGATTGACACAGAAATAAGTTATCTTTTGAATAAAATCATCATTAGGAGGTTTTCTAAGTCTCACTATATACAAATATATGTTATTATAGACATAATGTTTCTTTATACACTTTTTCTTGTTGCTTTATGTATTTTGACTATATCATTCAATTCGACCCAAGACAAAATATAGAATTAAACTTGAATGCTGTATCTACATCTCTATAATTCAGTAATTCATTAATGCAATTCAGTAATTTATGTCCATTCCTCACCCCTTTCCCAAATACTGGAGGTTGTATATGAATCAGTGTTGAAACAAGAAATGTGATTGAGACACACAGAGAAAGTGTGGAAAAGGTTGTTTTGTCAAGAGCAAAGACACAACAAAGAACGTAAACAAAGTTTAGAAGTCCATTTATCAGTCACAGTAGGCATTTGATCCACAATATTGTAAAATAAGCATGAAGATAGGAAGTGAAAGATAAAGTGAAAAAAGAGGCCTAAGTCAGAAATGGTGCTACTCATAACAATGGTTGTGAAATGATTGCAACTATATATAAACATATTACATGTAATAAAACATGTTATATGAGAGAGACAGAGAGACAGAGTGAAGCAGAGAGAGACACAGACAGAAAAATAATTATACGCCAGGAATTAATGTAAGCTCTTTGCTCATGGCATGTAATTTAATTTTTCTAAGGTTTCTGTGAAATAATTTTTACTAATGTTTCTATTTTTCATATATGATAGTATCTGAAGTTCCAAAAACACCGGAAATAGCAATAACAACAAAAAGAATAATAAAGGAAGCAAGAAAAAAATAACAAACAGGTTTTGTACATAAATGGGAATCTCATTCTGTGCATAGACTGAGAAATATGTGTTCTTCATTGTAAAATAGCAGGGATTCAATTTGGAACTGAATAATATTTTCCATGATGGATACTGAAATAAATGTGACTCGTGATTTCTTCATTAAGCTTATGAAGGTTTTACAGCAAACTAAATGTGTGTCTTAACAGTCAATTAATCATATTCATTTAAATCATTTTAAACTGAATAAAAGTAAAGAAGTAGGCTGAAAACTTTAAAACATGCTAAATCCTACCAATGTACACAGAAAGGGCAGAAAGATAAGAGAATCAAAAAGATGCACTTATAACTCCCTATCGCTTGACTGCTATGTCCACTTTAACACCGAAGCCCATTGATGTACCCTTTCACCAGCCCCACTTTGGGACACTGAGTCCTGTTAATAAAATATTCTCTAGGAAAATACTTTGCAGCCCACTACTTTTCTGAGAGCTTCTTTCACATCCTTGTTCCTCAGGCTGTAGATCAGGGGATTCAGCATGGGGATCACTACAGTGTAGAACACCGTGGCTACTCTGTCAGTATCCATATTGTTGCCAGAACTGGGCTGGCAATAAATGAAAAGGATTGTCCCATGGAAGACAACAATGGCTGTGAGATGGGAGGCACACGTAGAAAAGGCTTTGCATCTTCCCTCTGCAGAGTGCATTTTCAGGATGGTGATGAGAATAAACAAGTAAGAGGTGAGGATGATCATGATGGTGACGATTTCATTGAAAGTGGCCACAATGTATAGCAACAGCTCATTCATAGTGACATCAGAACAAGCAAGAGATAAGAGAGGGAGTAGATCGCAAAAAAAGTGATTAATCACATTTGACCTATAGGATGGGATCTCAACAGCTAAACACAAGTGAATCAGAGAACACGCAGTCCCAGAGAGGTAGCAGCAGGACACCAGCTCCACACAGAGATTCCGGGACATGATGACCATATACAGCAGTGGGTTAGAGATGGCCACAAAACGGTCATAGGCCATCACAGCCAGCAGGATGACCTCACTTACCAGACATGTGCAAAACAAGTAGAATTGCACAGTGCATCCCAGGAAGGAAATAGTTTTGTCTTCATTTAAGATATTAGCTAGCATCTTTGGCACAATGATTGTGGAGTAACAGAAATCCACAAAGGACAAGTGACTGAGGAAAAAGTACATGGGGGTGTGAAGTCGAGAGCTGACGTGAATCAGTGCAATCATGCCCAAGTTGCTAAAAACTGTGACTCCATAGATGAGAAGAAACAGCAGGAAGAGGAAGACTCTCAATTCAGGGACATCTGTTAATCCAAGGAGAATGAACTCTGCCACAGTGGTGCAGTTCTCCTTGGCCATGTCCCCACTTTATTGAGATGGGAGAACAATATTAGTAGTTATTCTCCATTGTATGATCCCAAATTCTGTTTTGACTGTCTCCTAAAAAAAGACATTAGAATAAGTAGGATAGTTAATTTTTTCCAGCAAAGAATTAAGACGTTGCTCTGGGGAAGTTTAGGAAAAGTTCAGGCACTGTAGCATACAAATGCATAGAGCTCACAGTTAAAATCACAGATCACACAAAAGCATTCACATCCATAAAAGTCTATACGATTCCTTAAACTAGTCCTATACACTTTAGAGCTTGAAACTGTCGTTAAAAAGACAGCACATATTATTTAATTAGCCGCATTATTTTATGAAATTCAAATCTATTTTCTGCTTTAATCAGTACTGGAAATATTGGGATCCCAGGAAATACTTTTTTATAATACATAATACCCTTGTTTGTTTTCCACTGAAATGATGAGAAATATGCTTATTTAAGTGTTAACCCACAAGTGTTAATTTTTTAAAAATATGTTTTAGATGGAGAAAGCAGATTTTATACTCCATATTAGCATTTTTCTAAAAAATTAACATGGTGATTTTGTTAATTATGCAGTTCATTGTCAACCATTGTTCATGTAATCGGTACTCAGATTCAAAACTCCTGTAACTGTGACTCTGAAGCCTTATAAAGACCTGGTTGACAAAGCAATTCACTGCTTTAAACCTATTTGTGGAACTGATCGAAGATGTGAATATGAAATTATTAACACAAATGCTTGCTGCTGCATGGCAGCATTATTTGTGATAGTTAAAACTTAGAAATAAAGTGTCAAACAAGAGGAAAACGGCTAACATTATGGTACATATGTCTTATGGAAAACTATGGAGCTATTAAACTAATATTTTTGAAGAACTTTTAATGAGCGGTAAAATGACTATGATAAAATGGCAAGTTAAACAATGGTAAGCCTGATTGCACAGACAGAATATTATATATGCTTACCTAAGTTGCATTATGTATTTAATCCCCATAACATCATGACACATAGATATCTTATTCCAATCATTTTTTTAAATAACAATTTAGAAACTTGAATGAATTCTCACAAAACATAAGGTTTATGGAGTAGAGTATGGAAGGAGTGTGTGATTTTTTTTTAAGGGATGGATATGTTCAAGGCCTTTGACATATAGAAAATGCCAACAGATGGTGAGAACACTCATTTTTCCTCTCCCTCCTGACCCTTGGTAGATATATTTGTGACTGTAGAGCACTGGTTGGTTATTCCTGAAGGATAGAGAATCTGAACTAAACCCAACACAGCCAAGTATTTTCCTCTTTCTTCAAATGATTTCAAAGAGGTGAAGGATACGTGACTTAAGAAATCCTAGTTTGAAAACCTATAATTATTCTGATGACATGGTTTCTCTTTCAACAGCTAGTAAAAGTGAGTTGTTTTTCTTTTCTTGAATTCAAAGTAGGACATAACTTTAAAATCCTTTTCCTGTTTTCAAGTCTAAAGATGAAAAACCAGCCTATTGATTATTTGTAGAGCAGTGGTTCTTTACCAGGAGTTATTTTGATCTCCATGGGACGTGTGGTGATATCTGGAGACATTTTTGGTTGTCACAGTAAGGAGTGGTGCTACTGACATCTAGAGGTTTGAGACTAGGGATGCTGCTGAACAGTCTATGTTGTACCTGACACTCCCACCACACATGCACACCAATGGCACATGCAAACACCAAAATATTATTTGTCCCAAAATGTCAGTCATACCAAGGTTGATAAACCTGCTATGTAGAGACATTTCAAAGTGTTTTGCGCAAGGCCAAAATAATTCCTCTCCTTTCTGCTTCAGAGGTGGTTCCCATGTCTGTTTCCCCACATGAGCAGTCCTGAGGACCCCTTACTTGTGCCCTCAGCATCAGAGTGACTGTCAGTAGTATTTCCACGTAGATTTTGTAAGATTTCAGAGATGGAGTTAGTATGAGAGAGGAGCAAGATGGAAGGAGAGAGAAATCAAGTGTTCTTCCACTTTGTTTACACTATTTTCCCTCTTACGCTAATAGGTGTTGCAAGATACTTCATTCTGCAGATTAAGTTGTTCCCATTTCCCACTGAGCTTGTCTTTCAATACAGAAAAGGAAAATATTTTCATAACGAGTGCTCAGAACATGCCACGTCTTAAAACACTCTCTAATTAAGAGAAGGCTAAATACAGATTTTTAAAAATATGTCTAATACCACTGCCATAATTTACAATTCATCCTTCTCTTACACATGACTATAATAACTTATTTTCACAAGAAAAAAAATTCCAGATCCCGGGAAATATCATTCATATCCATTCCCAAAATCCAGAGTGTATTCCAACCAACCAACCTGTGGGATAGACATTGCTTCCCTTGTTTCTGAAGATGTCATGATGGAAAATGTTTCAGGTTTTATGTTTTTTGTGTCCGTATATCTCTGGGGACTATGCTTCCTAAGCTTCCCAAAATAATCATTGATCTCTGTGGGACATCAATAAGATATCAAGAAAACAACACTATCTTGGGACTCAAACAGTAATGATTTCTATGAGATATAAACAGGGGAAAATACTATCACAGTATGGTACATGTTATTATAATTCAACATGATTACTTCCAGAGTTCTTGATGAATTGCAGGGCATTGCACGCTGCACCCAAGCATTGCTCTGTGAGCCAGGGATCACATTGCTGCTGTGAAATATATGAATAGGTCTTACAAACTTTGCCTGTCATACTCAAAAGCACCTTCCTAGAGAGCATAAATTCTGAAGTCACACCACAGTTCTGCCAAATGCCAGAAACATATGGGGGTAATGAACTTCTTTTACTGAGCATACTAATAATTGCTCACTTTCATTGACCACTTCCTATGTGCTATGTACTGCTCTGAATACAACTATTAACAGATTTCATCTTTATAAAAATAAGTGAGATTGGTACAGTTATGTAACTTTAAGCATGTGGTAACTGAGACACAAACAAGTCTAACTTGCCCAAAGTCACACACAGATTCACTAATAGAATGAAATCATATGCTGCTTTTTGGGTTATGTCACACATACGACCCTGCGAGGAAGAACAGAGCTACTGAATGGTGCTGGAATGTCATACTCCTTACTCAATGCCAGAGACCATTAAATGGGATTGGCTCAAGGATCTCTCCCAGATCTGCTCATTTTCCGAGCATACAGTGTCTTCCTAAACCAATAGTGTTTAAATCACTGTCTGTGGTTTGTGCCCTTGGATGTACCAAACATTTCAAGAATTCTATGGATGTAATTAATTACAGGTAATCAGTTTTGAAATTCTCAACAACCTACATATGTTTTGCTAAAATTGATCCATTTGATAATTTTCAGAGTTTGAGGAGTGTTTCTGGGTCTCCTTTCCACCTAGCACTCTCACAATTCCATTTCTCTCATTTTTCAAAAGTAAGATTTCCTTTTTCAATTCACATATTACTACTTGAATTACCCTGATTAGGAAAACAAAAGCAAACTTCCAAAACCTAAAACATAAAAACAATTTGAAATATTGTTTTTCATGAAAGTTGAAGTTTTCTTTAATCAAGACACTTCAAAACCATGGCATAACTTCTTGTTTCTCTCTGACATATACACATTTCTTTTCCTGGAATTTGATAGCATTAGACATGAATTTTAGCCAAGGCAGCAGTGTTTTGAAATCAGATATATAGTAGATTGATGATAAAAATTTTTAACATCTATTCTTTTGTTCTTAATGAACCCTGGAGCTATTGTCACAAAATGTATCCTCCTAAAGGACAGATTCTCATGGCAGAAAAACTAAAAGATTACCCATGAAAAGTATCATTGGCAGTGATGTTTTATATCATCTGGGCAACCCTCTCACAGGAAAGAAACTGTGCTTAACTATTTGTCTTAAAGACATGGCAGGTGTTTTTTGAAAATTAATTTAAATATAAATATTTTATTGAAATTAATTGCATGGTAATTATCCATAAATTGAATAATATCAATATAAAGCTCTAAGTTTTTTATGAAATGTATTTAAAACACATACAATAATACTATTTTAGTAGAATATTGTATTTTTTCAAGGTTCAATGAAATCAACCATATGTTAAATTTTCTAAACTTTTTAACTCTATTCTTTTAATCAACACGCCTCTAAGTGGAAGAATTACAGATATGCTTAATTATTATCTGGTAAAACTTGGAAGGTCTTTGTGGTAACCTTTTCAGAAAATAAGAAAGTGAGTGGTTCTAATGGTTGCATTACAAACCACTCCAAAACATGTTAGTTAAAATTAATACCAGCCCTGACATCAGTTTACCTACGTTAAACCCAGCACATATGGGGCTAAAACTAAAACCTTCATTCTCTGCTTACTCCCTGGCTTCCTGGCTCCAGAATCCGCTATCCTCCATGGAGACAGACACAGCCAAGAACAAGCAATTGGATTCGTTATCTCCTCCCTGCGAGGAGATACAGGCTGGTGGAAAAGCTGCTGACCAGCAAGGCCATATGCTCCCCTCCCCTAACAAAACCCCAAATTAAAAACCCTTTTAGCTTTTCGGGGAGTTTGAGATTTCAGCGTTAGCTGCCCTCTCTCCTTGCTCAGTGCTGTGCAATAATAAAATTCTTATTTTCTTCCACTATACCTGGTGTCAGAGCTGTGCAACAGGTGAGCCCTTCAGGTTCAATATCAAAATCAACAACTACTTATTACATTGGTCATATGAGTCAGTAAGTTAGTTCTGCTGAAGTGATCCTGACGTGGCTGATCTTGGCTTGATTTGCTATGTGTATGACTTCAGCTTGGCAGGTTAGATAATCTAAGAGGCTTCACTCTCAAGTCTGGTGACTGTTTCTCATTATCCAATATGATAGTCTGTGCTTATTCATAAAACAGCTTTTCTAAGAGACTGTGAAATTTCCACAAAGATTGTGAAAAAGTTACAAGGCCTCTCAGATGCTTAAAGTTGGCACAGTGTCACTTCAGCTACATTCTGTTAGACAAAGCCAGCCACAAAAGCAGCTTACATTTCAGATGTGCAGAAACTGATTCCACCATCTGATCAGAAAATTTGCAAAGAAGTGTGGATATAGGGAGGACTAAAGGATTTGGACCATGTTTTCTACCACACTGGGCAACAAATACTTTTGAATGTTATAATTTCTAATATTTGGGTCATGAACAAAATTGGAGACAATCTAATTTTGTTTAATACATTATTAAAAAAATTCTGATGAAAGATCATCATAAGAAACTGGCACATAACTTGGATGGAGTTGAAAGAATTGAGTGACATTTGTGTTACAGCATAATTTCTGGCAGAGTTTCGATTCCCATTTGCCTTTAATATGACCAAATACTCTCAGTATTTTCATCTATTAAAAAGTAGAAATAGAAATGATGCTGAACCTTCCTGCTTTCTAACATTAAGTGATGTCTTTGTGATGGTGCTTTAATAAATTGAAATGGAAAATCCAAACATATGCTTATAATATTTCTAACACAAAGAAATGTTTCCAAAAATATTTTTATCATTTCATTTTTCTTTTTGAGGAAAGTTAGCCTTCAGCTAACATCCGCCACTAATCCTCCTCTTTTTTTTACTGAGGAAGAGTGACCTTGAGCTAACATCTGTGAGGATCTTCCTCTATTTTACATGTGGGACTCCTGCCACAGCATGACTTGATAAGCAGTGTGTAGGTCCACTCCCTGGATGCAAACCAGCAAACTCTGGGCTGCTGAAGCAGAGCACACAAACTTAAACACTACACCACTGGGCCAGCCTCATTTTTATCAATTTCTATTAATTGTATTTTACCCAAATTTCCAGTGCAATTATATTTTTAATTAATGGTGTAATTATTATTGCACCATTACAAGGTTGGCAATACAGAAATAAAATGTTTTGATTTGCACATAACCAAAAAATGTGAAGACTACTAATATGAGTCATGTTCTAGATAGAAGCAACAGAATCTACCATAAAGTTCCTGAAATGTTAGAACTTGAAAGTGAAAAATGTATGAGTTTGCCAGTGTTTCCTGGAAAAGGTGCTTCTGATGTGTCTGTAGTCTTCAATGAGTTCATTAATTCTACCAACAATTTCTTTTACGGTGTTGGCCAGTTCACTTAAAATCATGGACCTTGGTTTCCTCAAAGTAAAAGCTAAATGGATTGTGTTGATTCTATCACAAAACGTGATCATCCTTGGTCTAAGCAGGACAGAAGCAAAATAAAATCTCTATAAAGAGGCATTAACTAGAATTGATTCAATTTAATATTAATATGAATAATTTCCTAATTCCAAATAAAATTAGACATTGTATAATTGCCAGATATATAGTGAAAGATAAATTTGTGAACATCTAGAGAAGGAGAAGTCAATAGGAGAGAAATACATCCCTAATCATACATCCAATATCTAAAACACTGTTTCTTACATATTTTATTTTTCAATATAAAATGGTTATTTAATAGATTCGTTATCATATAATATATATGAATGTATCATTTTAATAATGATCTTAAATTTAAAATAACCTTAACATTCTAAACAACTTTATTGAATCTATATAAAATTTTTCTTCAGCTTATTTTTTATCCTTTAACAAAATACCTGGAAATATATTTCATCCATTATATTGATGACTAGTTTTGAATTTTATCTAGACATATTGACTAAAGAGAGGGAGAAAGGTATACAAGTCATTCAAACAAAAGTGAGTTATTAATGTTAGAGAGATCTAGTATTTTTAATTTGCCAGATGAAATAGGTCTTAATGCTGATGACTGCTTGGTTTTCATCTTATTTTGAATGTGGTTAAACAGGGTATCAATTTTCAACACTTGAGGCAACTCCAGTTTTTTTTTTTTAAAGGAATTTCAGTTAAGAAGGATTGAGAGATTATGCTCATGTTCAGAGAAACGAATCATAAAGAATTGATTGTGCTTTTGATGTCTTTCTAGGCAGAACTATAGTATGAAATGCAAGTCAGGTGGACACTCATCATGCCTACTTTTATCCTATAGGAATTTTGAGATCCAATATACTATTTTTAAGCCATAGTGGCCCCTATTACAGCTTATCATACTGCCACATAAGAGATCATTTGAAACATATTCAGAATAAAGACCATACCTTAGCTAGTTTCCATTCATGCCAAGTAACCTGTGTATACAATACTACACACATGCACACACACACACACACACGCACATACATGTTATAAAGTATTTGCTCAATAAAAAACATGTTGGATAATTGATTCAGTATTACATTTTGACCTCCTTGATTTTGCCTTGCTGTCATCTCCTAAATAAAACTCCTTGGTGAAATGTGTCTCTTAAAATTCTGTCCATTCTTTATCCAAGGACAAATTCCAACAATACCTATTTTCTGAAGACATGTCTCTAAAGTCCCTAAATGGATTTGACCTTTTCTTTCCCTCAAATACTCTATGATACTTTTTATTTTCTACCTTATACAATGGCCAGTTTTTTCATGGCCCTACTGTCAACACTGGATTTTGCATTCCTGGAAGGATGAAGACTAGTCTTATTTTAACTGCTATTTATGGATTTACAAGAGAAATACATATGTTTATTGAAAGTCTAGTCTACTCCAGGTATAAGAAAGGAGATTAAATTGTTTATTGAGATTATACAAGGTTTTACAGATTATATCTATGTAACCTTTTAATCTTCACAATAAGACTAAGAGGTAGTTTATATTATCTCAATTTTGTAGATGGAAATTTAAGGATGAGAGAGACAGATGTTTTATTTTCCAGTAATAGACAGAGAAAAGTTTAGTGTCTTCGAACCAAAATCCCGTACCTTTCCCTTGTACAACACTAACTCTTCATAATTTTAAAGGTGTCTTTAAAATCAATCTTTATGGAAACACTTTATTTACATGTCAGGGACAAACTCTACTAAAATAATATACTCAATAAGAAAAGACTTTAATGTCCATTGTTCTGCTGACTGTATCTTTGACATCCTTATTTCTCAGACTCTATATTAGAGGATTCAAGATAGGGATCACCACTGTGTAAAACACAGAGGACACTGTGACTGTGTTCCTGGAGTTTTTGGAGTTGGGCTCACAGTAAAGAAAGAGGATGGTGTCATGGAAGATGACGATGGTGGTCAGGTGGGAGACACAGGTGGAGAAGGCTTTGCAGCGCTCACTGGCTGAATGTATCTTGAGAATGGTGACAACAATAAACACATAAGACACGAGGATGATGAGTAGTGTGCTGACCCCATTAAAGGTGGTGAGAATGAAAAGCAGCAACTGGTTGACATAAGCATCAGAGCAAGAGAGGGACAGCAATGAGAAGAATTCACAGAAGAAATGATCAATTTTGTTGAAACCCCAAAATTATAATTTGATAGCCAAATATGTGAGTATCAAGGAACAAGCTACTCCTCATGAATATGATCTGACCACTAGCATGGCACAGAGTTTCGGAGACAGGGCAGTTGTGTAGAGCAGAGGGTTAGAAATTGCCACAAAGTGATTATATGCCATAACAGCTAATAAAAATAACTCAGTTACCACAAAGGTACAAAAGAAAAAGAATTATACTGCACATCCTATAAATGAAATATTTCTGTCTTCCAAACTATATTCACCAGGTTCTTGGGAGTAATGATGGAGGAATAGCACAAATCCACAAATGAGAGGTAGTTGATGAAAAAGTACACAGGGGTGCTCTGTTTGGAGTTAATCTTGATTATTACAATCATCCCAATATTCCCTGCAACAGTGACACAGTAGATGGCCAGATGAATCAACAAGAGGAGGATTTGCAGTGCTGGGAAAACTCAGAAGCCCAAGAGAGTGAACATGGCCTAATTTTATTTCTCTCTGACAGTGACATGATTTCTCCTTTTAGAATCTGAATCAGTCCTGAAAACAAAGATATTAAGGAGAGTGAGAATATAAGAAGCTGAGATAACTACCCCATACCAAGACTGGAAGGTTAAGCAAAACATCTCTTTCAGAATTCCTATATGTATTTTTATGCAAGGTATGCTAACTGTCTAAATTTTTATATTTATTTATTTATTTCTATTGAGGTTATGTTAGTTTGCAATGTGAAATTTCAGTTACCAATTATTATTTGTCAGTCACCATATAGGTGCACCCCTTCACTCTTTGTGCCCACCCGCTACCCCCCTTACCCCTGGTAACCACTAAATAGTTGTCTTTGTCCACGTGTTTGTTTACCCTCCACATATTGTCTTCCTTTCTGTGGCTTATTTCCCTTGATATAATACCCTCAAGGTCCATCCATGTTTTGCGAAGGGGACAATTTTGCCTTTTTTATGGCTGAGTAGTATCCCATTGCATATATGTACCATATCTTCTTTATGCAATCATCAGATGACGGGCATTTGGGTTTCTTCCACACCTTGGCTATCGTGAATAATGCTTTAATGAACATAAGGGTGCATAAGTCTCTCTGAATTGTTGATTTCAAGTTCTTTGGATAGATATCCAGTAGTAGGATAGCTGGGTCATATGGCATTTCTATTTTTAGCTTTTGGAGAAATCTCCATACTCTTTTCCATAGTGGCTGCACCAGTTTGCATTCTCACCAGCAGTGTATGAAAGTTCCCTTTTCTCCACAACTTCTCCAACATTTTTCATTTTTTGTTTTGATTATTATAGCCATTCTAATGGGTGTAAAGTGATATGTTAGTGTAGTTTGATTTGCATTCCCCTGATGACTAGTGATGTTGAGCATCATTTCATGTGCCTATTGGTTACCTGTATATCTTCTTTGGAGAAATGTCTGTTCATATCCTCTGCCCATTTTTTGAATGGGTTCTTTGATTTTATTTTGTTCAGTTGTGTAATTTCGTTATATATAATGGAGATTAACTCCCTTTCAGATATATGATTTGCAAACATTTTATCCCAATTAGTAGGTTGTCTTTTCATTTTGATCCTGGTTTCCCTTGCCTTGTAGAAGTTCTTTAGTCTGACGAAGTCACATTTATTTAATTTTACTTTTGTTTCCCTTGTACAAGTAGACATGGTATTCAAAAAGATCCTTTTAAGACCAATGTCAAAGAGAACTGCCTATATTTTCTTCCATAAGTTTTATGGTGTCAGGTCTTACCTTCAAGTCTTTGCTCCATTTTGAGTATGTTTGGTGTATGGCACAAGGTAATGATGTACATTCATTCTTTTACATGTGGCTGTCCAGTTTCCCCAACACCATTTATTGAAGAGACTTTTCTTTCTCCACTGTATGTTCTCAATTCCTTTGTCAGAGATTAGCTGCCCATAGATGTGTGGTTTTATTTCTGGACTTCCAGTTCTGTTCCATTGATCTGTGTGCCTGTTTTTATACTAGTACCATGCTGTTTTGATTACCATATCTTTGTAGTATATTTTGAAATCAGGGATTGTGATGCCCCTACCTTTGTTCTTTTTTCTTAGGATTGCTTTAGCAATTCAAGGTCTTGTGTTACCCCATGTGAATTTTAGGGTTCTTTGTTCTATTTTCATGAAGAATATCATTGACATTCTTATTGAGATTGCATTGAATCTGTAGATTGCTTTAGGTAGTATGGACACTCTATGTTTATTCTTTAAAAGAGTGTGCATGGAATATCTCTCCATTTCTTTATGTTATCATCAATCCCTTTCAGTAATGTCTTATAGTTTTCATTGTATAGGTCTTTCACTTTCTTGGTTAAATTTATTCCAGTATATTTTATTCTTTTTCTTGCGATTGTGAATGGGATTGTCTTCTTGAGTTCTCTTTCTGTAGTTCGTTATTAGCGTATGGAATTGCAACTGATTTTTGCCAGTTGATTTTGGACCCTGCAACTTTGCTGTAATTGTTGAGTATATTTGATAGTTTTCTGAGGGACATTTTAGGGTTCTCTATATAAAAACATGTTGTCTACAAACAGCAAGAGTTTCACTTCTTATTTGCTTATTTTGATTCTATTTATTTCTTTTTCTTGTCTAATTTCTCTGGCCAAAACCTCCAGTACTATGTTGGATAGGGTGGTGAGAGTTGGCACCCATGTTTGTTCCTGTTCTCAGAGGGATGTTTTTCAGTTTTTCCCCATTGAGTATGTTGTTGGCTGCAGGCTTGTCATATATCACCTTTATTTTTTTAAGGCACTTTCCTTCTACATCCATTTTATTGTGAGTTTTTATAGCAAATTGATGTTAAATCTTGTCAAATGTTTTTCTGTCTATTGAGAGGATCATGTGGTTTTGTTCCTCATTTTGTTAATGTGGTGCTTCACATTTATTGGCTTGCATATGTTGAACCATCCCTGTGTCCCTAGTATGAATCCCACTTAATCATGGTATATGATCTTTTTAATGTATGTCTGTATTCGATTTGCCAATATTTTTTTGAGGATTTTGCATCTATATTCATCAGCAATATTACCCTATACTTTTCCTTCTTTGTGTTGTCCTTGTCTGGGTTTGGTATCAGAGTGATTTTGGCTTTCTAGAGTGTGTTAGGAAGTATTCTGTCTTCTTCAATTTTTTGTAATAGTTTGAGAAGGATTGGTAATAAATTTTCTTTAAATGTTTGGTAGAATTCTCCAGAGAAGCCATCTAGTCCTGGACTTTTATTTTTGGGGATGTTTTTGATAAATGTTTCAACCATTTTACTGTGATTTTTCTATTCAGAGTCTCTATTTCTTCTTGATTCAATTTTGGGTGATTGTAAGTGTCTAGGAATTTATCCACTTCTTCTAGATTGTCCAATTTGTTGGCATACATTTTTCATAGTATTGTCTTATAATGCTTTGTATATCTGTACTATCAATTGTAATTTCTCCTCTTTCATTTCCAAGTTCATTTATTTGAGACTTCTTTCTTTTTTTCTTAGTAAGTCTGGCTAAGCGTTTTTCAATTTTGTTTATCTTCTTCAGGAACCAGGTCTTTGTTTCACTGATCCTTTCTACTGTCTTTTTTGTTTCAATTTCATTTATTTCTCTTCTAATTTTTATTACTTCCCTCCTTCTACAGACTTTTTGGGCTTTGCTTGTTCTTCTTTTTTCTAATTCTGCTGGGTGTAGGTTGAAATTGCTTATTTTAGATTTTTCTTGTTTGTGAATGTTAGCCTCTATTGTGATGAATTTCCCTCTTAGGAACACTTTTGCTGCACCCCATATGAGTTGGTATGGTGTGTTTTTGTTTGTGTCAGAAAAGTATCTCTCCCTTTTATCACAGAGCATATCCATCTTTATCTCCCAACAAAGACGCAATGCTTCAGTAACTTGCAACATAAATAACCTCAAGGGATTTCAGTTTACCAATTTGCAATATATTAACATCACAGTCACCGATAAAAACCTCGTGCAAATATATGCTATAGGTTTTAGAAGGCTCTGTTCCCATTGTTCTTGGGATTAAAAAAATCTTTTGAGATTGGTTCAGTGAAATGGGACTTTTGTGTCTATTAATTTCTGGAAGGCATCCTTAGAATCCTTCTCTTCTTTATCCCTCAAGTTGTAGAGCAGAGGGTTCAGCATGGGGTTGAGCAGTGTGTAAAATACAGTGGCCACTTTGACAATTTGCTGAGAATTTTTGGAGTTTGGCTCACAGTAGAAAAAAAGGATAGTCACATGGAAGATGGTGATGGCTGTCAGATTGGAGGCACAGGTGGAGAAGGCTTTGTGACACCCACTGGCAGAACAGATAATTAACACAGTCACAAAAATAAATACGTATGTATCAAGGTTGATGAGTAGTGTACTTTCCTCACTGAAGGTGGCAAAACCAAAGAACTGTAAGTGAGGACTGTGTATATCAGAGCTCAAGACAGCAATTAAAGCAGTATATTCATGGAAAAAGTGGTTGATTAAGTTATGTTCAGAAAAGTTTGGCTGGAGAGCATAACAAAGGAGTACCAAGGGGTCAAACATACTGCAGAGATATGACCCAGCCAAAAGAAGGGCACAGAGCCTCCGTGACATGGCCACTGTATAAAGTAGAGGATTACAGATGGCCACAAAGTGGTCATAGGCCATGACTGCCAGCAAGAAGCACTCAGTCACCACAGCAGTGCAGGACAGGAACTACTGCAACTTGCAGCCAAAGTAGAAAAGGGTTTTATTGGCCATGATCAAATCCTCAAGCAGTTTAGGAATAATGATGGAAGAGTAACAAAAATCAACAAAAGAAAAGTAACTAAGGAAAAAGCACATGGTAGTGTGAAATTTTGGGTTAATCTTGATGATTATTATCACCCCAAGATTTCCTACTACAGTGATAACATATATGATCAGATATACAAGGAAGAGAGGAATCTGAAGCTCTGGGTAATCTGTGAAACCCAAGAGGACAGAAGTTGTCTCCACACCCAAATTTCTTGCAACCATCACCACAATGCCTTTGAAAGGAGAAGGTGGGGGAAGAGAGTTGTTTCTGCTAAAAAGAAGATTTATGGAGGTGAGGGACAAACATGTCCTGACTTCCTATGGTAGACAAAAGAAAATGTGAAATGTTGTTGGTCCCAGTGTCCTCCATGCAGAACATGCCTCATGCAGACAACTGCCATGGATATCCCAAACCAAGCTGAGTCTCTGAAATATCTTCGCATTTCCATTGCAATTTGGGTTTCCATAAGAAATACTTATCATATTGTAGTGTGCACAGTCACACATTATCTAGTAGTATAGCATGCACATAACTGATAGGAAGTATTTGCACATAAATGCTTAAACTAGTGAAGGAATCTGTGAAAAATGTGAAATGTTTGGCTCAAAGAGTAACATATATTGCTACTGTATTTTGCCCATACACACAAATCAACTAAAATCTTTAAGAGAATATGCTTTTACTTTATGGATAAAGTAAAATATTAGAGAAATCTGGGAAAATATATCAATCCAATCTTAGCAGCCTTTCTTCAGTAAAGGCTATATCTCTTGTTGAATAGATTAGTGGCTGAGGGGTGGAAAAGTACAATGGCTCCTTTTGACCTCTGAGTATAGCATGCACTTTATTAGGATTTATAATCTATGGTTCACTTCTGTTACAACCCAGACATCACACAGATATCTCTTAAGGGTCTCAAGATTTACCAGGTAAGAAGTCTTTCAGAGCTAACTAACTTTCATTCTTGTGAGAGGTTATATACCAGTTTAAGGTGCATATACACAGAGACGGATAAATAACAACTTCCAGGTGGAAAGTTTAATTCTATCTTTTGTGGGACGTTTGTCCTCCAGAATGGCAAAATAATAAATTTGTGTTGTTTCAAGCCACCAGGTCTGTGGAAATTTCTTACAGCGGCAATAAAAACCAATAGGTAGTAACAAGGGGTCCTTACAGCCCAGTTGTCACCACCTACAGGCCTCAAGGAATCAAGAGAAGAGAGCCCGAGGAAGAGAACCATGCTGAGTCAGCCCTTGAGAGGAGCTGGGCCTCTAGCCACAGACGGAGCCAGCGCAAGGCCATCTTTTCAGGAAGTAGCCAGGAGGTTCAATGCTTGGGCTCACACTCCTGCCTCCCTCCAGTCTGTTCTTGGGCTTCCCCATTGGTGACTCCAAAGGGAGCTGGAAGGATATGAATCTGCTTGTGGCCAACACCCTACAGGTCGGCAGCAGACAGCAGGTGGAGAAGGACAGAGAGTGGATATGAAAGGACATACTGATGACATCTTAGAACAGGAGGTCATGAGCTGTCGGAAGCGAGGGACCCAAGTGCTGGATCGGAGGAAGGCACAGGCCCTTTCAACATAGGCCTAGAGTTGATGGCTTACGACAATGTAGTTCATCTTTGCCATGCATCAGAACCCTGAGAGAGACTTGGACAAAATACAAATTTTGGGGTCCCACCCAAGAGCCACTGAATCAGAGCCTGACAAGAAGGGGCCCCAAAGGAGAAGGTCACTACCTCCCTATCTTCCTCCTTGTGCAGTCTCTCTAGGAGCCCTGTTTTGGGCATAGAACTTCATGACTGTCCAGGGTTGCATTTGGATTTAGATTGAAATCATGCCGTCTATTTTCTCATCAGCTTGTATTTTTTTTTTTAAATTTTGCACTGCTGTTTGGAAAAGTTTGAACTCATGCAAGGTATTAGTTTGGTGGCCATCAAATTTCTTGTCAGAACTGGAGCCATTTTATGAGTGAAAAGGGGAGCTATCCATAACATGCCAGGCAGCCACCAAGCACCGCCTGAGCTGTCCGGGCTGCATTGGGATGTGTGCTCACCCTTGCCGTCCATGACCCAGAGGCAGGAGACAGGGGGCTGAGGGCAGGGGTCAGCCGCACCTTCATCACACGCACGTCCAAGCCTGGCTTTGTTCTGGCCCTGCCTGGGTCATGGGTTAAAGAGTCTTCTGTGTCTGCCGAGAGGAGGTCAATGGGAGGATGCATGGTGACCTGGGCCCCATAGGCAGGACAGTCAGCAGAGCGACAGTGACCCAGGCAGGAGACAGAGTGGTGGTCTGTACAGGAGGGTGTTGGCAGAGATGGAGAGAACACAGGGAGTTTGAAGGAATAATCTATGGACTGCCCGATGCATTGCATGGAGAGGGTGAGGAAGAGGAACAGGTCAGGAGGGGTTCCCAGGTGCCTGGGCTGTGCGAACCGGGAAGGTGGAGCTACCGACTGACTAGGGCATTCTGGAGGTAAAGCAGGTCCTCCATGGCTGGCTTCCCCAAGAGTGACCCCAAGTGTTTGGTTCCTCATGCTCCTCTGAAACAGGACATGAACTTGGGACAGGACCCATCCATGGGAGATAGGAGTGTTTCAGAGGGTAATTGGGGGCAGGTCACTTGCATAAGTTCTACCTCTGCTCTCCCAGGCTGTTTGGAGCTTCGCGTCTGTGCCTGGGCTGAAATGTGGCCAGAAATGGTGCTTCCCCCTTTATCTTTCCCTCACTTTTCCCCACAATCATCTCAAGATCCTTGCTATTCTATGTCCAGTCCAAGCATGGATATCACTGGGGAGCAGGGCAGTCTCAGACCCACTCAGGACCTGATGAACTGGGATCTGCCCTGTAACCAGATCTCCAAGTGATTCCTGTGCCCCGGAAAGTGTGTAAAGCACTGTGGATAACTCCTTTTCCCTCAGCATTCAGCTCAGGGCCACCTCCTCCAGAGACCCCTCCCTGACCTCCCACCCACCGCCCAGCCTGCTGCAGGGACAGTTAGAAAGCGGGGCACAGCGCCTGCAATGGGTGCACACGCCACCTCCACGAGCACTTCTAGTCAGTGAGTCTTCCTCTTCCACTGGCTCTGCGCTCTGCTGGGGTCCACTGAGTGTTCATCTTGGCATCTCCACGAGCAGCATCGTATTGGCTCCACTCAGGGAGCGGATGCATCACCCTTGGGAATCCTCACCGTGCCCTCGAGCCCCTTCCGGAGCTGCCCTTGGAGCCCCTGTTGTGGGAGCGCCTGAGGGGTGAGACCCTCTGATCCCCAGGGCCTTGAGGGATGGTCAAAACCTCATGGATGTCCAAATGGGCATGACTACTCCCTACTCTATTCCTTCGAAAAATAGGCTTCTCACTGGGTGTACTTCATCTGTGCCCAGCTGCCTTCTTTTCGGATTCCCCTGCAGAGATTGTACAAAGGTGTCCTTAAAGTAGCGCAGGCAATACACAGGTTATCAGAAGCGTTCTCAGTCTTCCTTCGTTCCTCTTCTCAGACCCCACAACAGTCACACACACTCCTCATCTGAATGACAAACACCCCAGTGCCAGCCCCAGGGCTCCCTGCAGACTGCTGTGAGACCCCTCACCAAAACGCTGCGCCTCTCCCCCGACCCACGTTCCACTGTCTCCACAGCCACAGACATCTGTGTAGAAAGCACATCACACTATGTCCCCAGCCACCCTGTCTCCCCTCCAGGTCTACACCCTTCCCTGGTGTCACTCCCCTGCACTACAGAGACATCTCTGCTGTGGGCCGTGCTCCCTGCCCACCTCTCCTCCCCCTCATCTTAGTCCCATTTCCGCTGCCCCAGAAGCCACCTCTCAGGCCTCTGTACTTCCTGTTCTGTCTGCCTGGAACATTCTGCCCATGATCTCAAAGACAAACTCCTCTTACCTTTCATCTCAGCAGAAATGTCACCCACTGAGTGTTAGCCTGTCACCGCCCTTACCATCCCCCTATAGGAATCGTCTGTAGAGCACGTATTTCCCTCCTTCGTCTCTTGCTCTTCATGATCTAACCTTGCCCCTCAGTAGAATGTAAGCTCTGGGGCCCCCAGTCCTCATCGGGCTGTTTTCTTTCATGCATCGCTGCATCCCCAACACCTGGAACAGCGCAGAAGACATCAAAGAAGCTCCACATGTAACAAAACAATGGATGGGAAGGAAGGCAATGAAACCCTCGCACTTCAGATTCAGCAGAGTCCAATGTGCTGGTCACTCTCCAGATTCCTTCGGGGCCCCTCTCTGGCCGGCTCTGTGCCCAGGCTGACTCCTCTGCCTGCGCTGCCCGGGCCTCTGGGGGGCTCCCAGGCTCCAGCAGGAGGTGGGACGACAGGAGGGCAGAGGGTGGGGGCAGTCTTCCCTGTTCACCTGACAGCCCCTCATGGGCTCAGAGGACACCATTTCCCCTCCTCCCTCCAGCCCAGGGCTGGGAACAGCTTCCCTCTCGCTGGCCCGTGGGAGCCCCGCATCCCTGGCCCTTCCCTCCTCCCTGTCTCAGCTCCAGAAACGGCTGCATCTCAGTCTCTTCATCTGCACCATTGGGGTGAAGTGTTTGTAGTGGGAATTTTGTCGGCTACATCAGGCACCTCTCCTTTTCTGTGTGCAGGACTTAGGAGTCTTGTGTGTACGTCGCGGTGGATTGCATGATCTTTTTCTTTTATTTATTTTAAATAATTTTTCAAAATTGAATCTCTTAATTTTACATTTTCCTTAGGTACTGAAATAACAAAGTATTCTACATCTGTACTGTAGTTTGTGCATGTCTGTGTGTGTGGGTGTGGGTGCATATGTGATTGCCACCAAGGGAAAACTGCATAAAATGGACTGCAAAACATTGAGAAATGTTTTGGCAAGAAACACTATCTTAAACAATACAACAAAGATTTAAAAAATTACAGAACAAAAAACAGAGTGCAAATTATCTAAAATTACCCTCTAAATTAATCTAAATTTAGGAATAAATCAAGACATTATGAAATGTGAACAGGAGTATGTTGAAGTCTTTTTTTTTTTCCTGCTTTTCCATTGGTTTTTACTAACAATCTAATTCATTCAGGCAAATATTGTCACTTCGCAGATTCCTAATAAGGGCTCAGGGCACACAGAAACAGTCTTTATTGTTTTCTACATCTCTATGTCCTACTCTAATGATGGCTTAATGAATAGTGACCTTTCATTTAAATCTAAACTCAGTCCTTATGTTGTCTTATTCTAGAGGGTCCAAGGACAGAGAATGCAATTGATAAGCAATGTATTAAATGGAACTTTATTTGAAAAAATATCTTACACATTAGAATGCTTTATCTACTTGAATAAGAATAATTAAGTAAGTAATAGGAGCTAAACTAAAAACAGAAAAAATCAAAATTCCTTTGAAAAGAGAACACCCGTGCAGATATCCTGCTGTGGCTGGGGTGCTGAAGGCCCAGCTGCTGTGGATGCTGAGTCAAATCTGCAGGTGACCCCAGGCCCCTGAGGCCTCATGGCAGGGCCATCCTCCTTCCTGGGGGGTCCTACCGGCCCAGGGGATCCCCCACACTTCTGGGCCTCTGGGGACCGTGGGAGGAGCAGCCGGAGGAAAATTGCCTCTTGGCAAAGGCTGGAACGAGGCCTCCAACATGGCCAGCCTTTGCCTGTTGTGCTCGTTTTCTCTTCTGAGCTCCTCGAGCTTTCTCTCCGCCAACACGGCTGCCCTCCCGCTTTCTTTGGCTGTTTGCATCTGGAAGAGGTTCTCCTTGTGATAGTAGGAAGTGCACGTCTTCACTTCTTGGGCCAGGTCTTCAGCCATCTTCTTGTAGAGGTTGCGAAGCTGGTACGTGGAGTTCATCTCCCAGCACACGTTGAGGAGCTTCTTGTTCAACTCGGAGCAGACCCTTTCCTCCTCGAAGAATTTTCTGTAAAGTGGCCCAACTTCTTCATCATGTAGCTCATGCAGAATTTGAAGTTTGAGCTTCAGCTGCTGAATCTCACCTTCAAGCTTGGTGTTTTCGTGTTGCAAAGTTGCTTCCTCGGTTTGGAGGGAGAGGATTTCTCCTGGAAGCTCTTCCTCAATTTGCTTTTGTTGCTGCAACCATCTGGCTCTTTCCTGATGTTCCTCTTCATCAGTTGCTTTGGAGACTTTAACAGGCAGGCTCTTCAAAGCCTTTTCCAGAAGGTCGACAGTGTCCTGAAGTGCTGATGTGCTCAGGATTGTATTCATCGCTGCCAAGCACAAGGTTCGTAACGGGAGAGGACTGGCCTCCACCCGCGGGCACTGAAGGGGTTCCACGGCTCGGTTCTCAGGACCGGTATTCTCCCCACATTCTCCACTGACTTCAGCGCGGGCAGAACACCTTTCGCCTGGAGACTTCCCTCTCGTGAAAGTGTGTCCTGTCTTGACTATCAAAGCCACCACCACAGTACATACCAGGATCTCCCAGGGGAACGCAGGGAGACCTGGACCCTGGCTCAAGCTTTCCGAAATCACCAGCAGAGCACCCCACAGGTGCCCCAGGATCAGCTGGAAAGCGGACGCGATGGCAGGCAGCAGGCCCTCCATGGCTGGGGAGAGTTCCACAGCTGTGCCTCTGAGTGCCGGTGCCCTGTGGGCCACAACTGACCGCTCGGAACCCTGAGGAGTGTTCCATCTCCAAAGTAAACAGGTGGCTGGAACCAGGGTGTGTCAGTTGGTTGGGGGAGGGGAGGCCAGCCAGGGTCTAGGAAACAGACTCCTAAATGAGCTCTGAAAGTGGAAGGGGTCTCACTTCTCCAGGCACTGGGGGAGGTGGACAGGGCTGATGGCAGCCTGGCTCTGCCAGTCGAGGCCCACCTGGCCCTACAGCACACCTAGGGGACAAAGCAGGGCCAGGCCATGTCCGTTTCTTGCACGAGAGCAAGTCAGTGCAGAGTGGTGGGGGCCGTCCCTGAGCCAGAACCGGTCTCCTGTGTTAAAGTTCCTTTCTGCACAGGCACACCTGGAACTGCCCGCAAACCTCCCAGGATCTTCCTAGTCTGAGGCTCCTTTCTACTCGTGCTTGGTCACTGGGGCCCATGACTGAAGGGTGTCCCCAAGGGTATGACCTAAGAGACTAGGATTCCACTGCAAACAACTCAAGAGTCATTAATGGGAAGTGGCAGTCTTAACATTTGATGGATTTTGGTTCAGTCCAAGTGTTCCTGGGTATGAGTGACTCTCTTGGGGTGACACAGTGATTAGGGCTCCTTTTCTCATGTGACCTTGCCATTTTCACCACAAGCCTCCCAAGGTGGCCCTGAGGAGGGTCCCGTCTGCCACATGGTCTTCAGAAGTGGGCCTCTGGGGAGGGCCCGGGTCCTCTTCTGGCTCTCTTGCCATCTTTTATTTCATCACACCGCCTCACCGGGCCGGGCTCAGACCCTCTAGTCCATCCCTGGGATTCTGCCATGAGGGGCTGGTCCGTACTCTCATTAGTTAAAGGGAAGTCAGAGAATTGTCATCTGAGTCCTATTTAAAGGTGTTGAGGGTATCAGGGCTCAAGAGCTCCATGGGACACAGAGTGGGCTTGGGGACAGTGGCCCTTCCCAGGGGATGTCAGACTCCTTTCAGGGCAACAGGAGCCAACTCTGCTACTGCAAGTGGTTGGTCTTTATAAAGGATCAAAAATGGGTCAAAGAAATGATAATATTCTCCCAAAGGCCGTGCCAGTCCCAAAGAGACTGAAATGGACTTAAAACAATTCTTATAACGAGGTCCAGGATATGTTATGACGTCAAACAGGAAGATGCAAAATAACATGTGGACATAGGATTGCAGAAAAAATTCTGGAGGCATAGCCCATCCACTATCCCCTATACTGGGAACATGGAAAAAGGGATGTTTATGTTTTTAGGGGGTGACAAGGTTGCACTTTGGAGGAATATGAGAAAGCTGCATTCCTTTCCTATCCCTGCTGTAGCAAATTACACTCACGCATAGCTTAATGGCAGGGGTATGTACATCATTAGGGGATTTCATTTTTGTGCAAAAATCACAGAGTGCACTTACACAAACCTGGATGGTATCGCCCACTACACCTAAGCTCTATGGTACAGCCTATCGCTCCTGGGCTCAAACTTGCACAGCACGTTACTGGACTGAATACTGGAAGGAATCGTAACATAATCATTAAGTATTTGCACATCTAAACATATAAAAGATAAAAAATGGTGCACCTGTGTAGGGCACTGACCATGGATGGAGCTCACAGGACCGGAAGTTGCTCTGGGTGAGTCAGTGAGTGAGTGGCTAGTGGCTGTGAAGGCTAGGACATTACTGGACACCACTGTAGACCTTATGAACTCTGTACACTTAGGCTACACTAAATTTATAAAAAATTTTTCTTTCTTCAATAATAAATTAACCTTAGCGTACCATAACATTTTTACTTTATAAACTTAAATTTCTTTAACTTTTTGCCTCTTTTGTAATAGCCCTTAAAACACAAATACATTGGAGGGGTGTAAAAGATATTTTTTTTTCTTTAGATCCTTATTTTTAAAGATTTTATTTTTTTCCTTTTTCTCCCCAAAGCCCCCCATTACATAGTTGTATATTCTTGGTTGTGGGTCCACCTAGTTGTGGCATGTGGGACGCTGCCTCAGCATGGTTTGATGAGCAGTGCCATGGATTCGAACCAACGAAACACTGGGCCGCCTGCAGCGGAGCTCGCAAACTTAACCACTTGGTCACGGGGCCAGCCCCTTTAGATCCTTATTTTATAAGGTTTCTTTTACTTAAAAAAATTTTTATTACAAGGTTTAAAAAACTTTTTTATTAAAACTTAAGAAACAGGGGCTGGGGCTGGGGACGCAGCAGTTAAGTTCTCACATTCCACTTCAGGGGCCTGGGGTTCCCCAGTTCGGATCCCGGGTGCACGCATACACACTGCTTGTCAGGCTGTGCTGTGGCAGGCGTTCCACAAATACAGTAAAGGAAGACGTACAAAGATGTTAGCTCAGGGCTAATCTTCCTCAAAAAAAGAAAAATTAAGACACAAACACACTCATTAGCCTAGGCCCACACAGGGTCAGGATCATCAATATCACTGTCGTCCATCTCCACATCTTGTCCCACTGGAAGGTCTTCAGGGGCAATAACACGCATGGAGCTGTCATCTCCTGTGATAATAAGGCCTTCTGGAACACCTCCTGAATGATCTGTCTGAGGCTCTTCTTGAGAAGGTGTCACCCTTTTCAGAAATATGTCCATGATGCTTTGCTTGATTTGTTTTTTTTTTTTTTCACATCGTAGAATTGCGTGTAAGCAGATACTCCACCATAAACATTCCTCTCTATTAATAAAAACCTTTCAGTGTTGGGGCCCATGTTATCAAATTTTTAAGGAGCCTATTGAGGTCTGCGAAACCCTACCCTGCAAATTTTCTTGGAGGTTCTTCTTTTTCTTCTCTGGTAGTGTAGAGAGTTTCAGGTCCAAGAACTCCTCATTCATCAATCCCTCAGGAACCACCTCTAGGAGCTCCTCAATGTCATCCTCATCCACACCCAGGTTAAAGTTGTTTGCCATCTCCACCTCAGCCTCATTGATTTTTGCAATCTCCTAATACTTGGCAATCCCTTGAAATTACGACTGAATGTCTTCAGCATCTTCTTTCAGATGCCAATCATACACTCCTTGGTGACATTACTCCAAGCCCAAACAAGGTTCCTGATACAGCCATAGAATTACATAGTGGTAATTCTCCCAGAATTGCATCAGTGTCTTCACAGCATCTTCCTTAGTTGCAGTAATAGCCTGGGCAAAGGTCTTTGTCAGATTGTAGGCCTTATAACTCCCCGATCCATTGTTTGAGTCAAAGAGGTGGTGTTTGGAGGGAGAAACACTGCTTTAATATCAGGATAAAGATCACCAAGAAAAGGAGGATGTCCAGGAACATTATCAGCAATAAGCAAAATCTTGAAAGGGATGTTATTCTCCAAATGGTACTTCTCCATTTTACTCTCATAGTAATTGAAGAGGGCCTCTTAGAAGAGCAGCTGGGTCATCCATGACTTCTCATTGCTCCTGTAGTACACTGGCAGTGTGTCCTTATTGATATGCTAGAAGGTCCTGGGGTTCTCACTGTGCCAGATCACAAAGAGTTTCAATTTGTAGCCTGCAATAAGCAAGACTGTTATCCTGTCCTTAAAAGCTTTGAAACCTGGCAAACTTGGCCTCCTTATGGATGAAAGTCCTTTCAGGCATTTGTTTCCAGAATAGGGCGTTTTCATCCATATTGAATATCTGCTCTGACAAGTAATTTTCCTCCTCAATCAGCTCATCTAGAGTTTCCAAAAATTCCTCAGCTGCCTTCACATCAGCGCTCACAGACTCACCGCTCACTTTCACATTATGTGATGAATAAGGATTCTTGAATTGTTTAAGCCGCTCAGAGCTGGCAGTAAATTCAACATTGTAGTCAGGTCCAGTCTTTTCTTTCTACATCAAAAACAAACTTTTTGCTTTGGCTATGATGGTCATGGTGCTGACAGAGACTTGCTTCTCTGTCTGGTCTTTAATCCAGGGCATCAGAAGTTTCTCCGTGTCTGATGTGGGCCCTTCTCAAAGTTGTTTTAGTCTCTTTGCCTTCATAATGCAGACGCTTTAACAGCTTCTCTCACTTTGTTCTTGTTCTTCACATAGCTATGGAGGAAAGGGACATGCCTGACTGGTGAGCAACAACCTTGACTGATTTTCAGTCTTTGTAGTACTTAGACATTGAATTTTGTTTCCAGGCTAGTCACTCAATGTGGCTTCTTACTCGCAACATTAGCAGTGGATTTTGTATGCTTAGGGGCCATGATGAACAAAACAACACTAGATTAAAGTATAGTATAGCAAATATGTAAACCAGTAACATAGTCATTTATTATCATTATGAAATATTGTGTATTGTACATAACTCTATGTGCTATACTCTTAGACGATTGGCAGTGCAGTAGGTTTGGTTACAGCAGCATCACAACAAACATGTGAGTAATGCAATACACAATGATGTCACAATGATGTCACAATGGCTGCAACATCACTAAGTGATAGGAGTTTTTGAACTCCTTTATCATCTTATGGGACCACCTTCTTTATTTACTTTTTTTATTCCAGTAACATTGGTTAATAACATTATATAAATTTCAGGGGTATATCATTATATTTCGATTTTTGTGTAGTTTACATCATGTTCACCACCCAAAGATCGATTACAATCCATCACCACACACATGTGCCTAGTCACCCCTTTTGCCCTCCTGCCTCCTCCCATTCCCTCTAGTAACCACCAATCCAATCTGTTTCTGTGCTTTTGTTTGTCGTTGTTTTTATCCTCTACTTATGAATGAGATCATACGGTATTTGACCTTCTCCCTCTGACTTATTTCACTTAGCATAATACCCTCAAGGTCCATCCATGCTGTCACAAATGGCTGGATTTCCTCATTTCTTATGGCCGAGTAATATTCCATTGTGTATATATACCACATCTTCTTTATCCATTCGTCCCTTGATGGGCACCTAGGTTGCTTCCAAGTCTTGGCTATTGTAAATAATGCTGTAATGAACATAGGGGTGCACGCATCTTTATAAATTCGTGTTTTCATCTTCTTTGGATAAATACCCAGCAGTGGACTAGCTGGATCGTAGGTAGTTCTATTCTTAATTTTTTGAGGAGTCTCCATACTGTTTTCCATAGTGGCTGCACCGATTTGCACTCCCACCAGCAGTGTATGAGAATTCCCTTCTCCACATCATCTCCAACACTTGTTTCCTGTCCTGTTAATTATAGACGTCCTGACATTGTAGTTTTGATTTGCATTTCCCTGGTAGTTAATTATGTGTAACATCTTTTCATATGCCTGTTGGCCATCTATATATCTTCTTTGGAGAAATGTCTGTTGAGATCTTTTGCTCATTTTTTAATTGGGTTGGTAGGTTTTTTTGTTCTTGAAATGTGTGAATTCTTTGTATATTTTAGATATTAACCCCTTATCAGATATATGATTTGCCAACATCTTCTCCCAATTGTTAGGTTGTCTTTTCATTTTGTTGATAGAACAAAAAGAAGGATAGACAATTTGGCTCAGAAAATGGGTAGGAACCTGGGGAAGGCAGAGGTTAGAACTCCAGCTAAAGAGATGATCTTTAAGTAAGCAGTGCGGTGTGTTGCTACATCCTCGCCTTGACACTGGGCACCACTCATGAAGCCCTCACCACCACCACCCTTCTACCCCCTCACCACTCCTTCCATCAGAAAGAATTCTGAATCATTTCTTTCTTTGCCTCATTAGTTAAAGATTCAGTGGGCCTGGGGAAGCATCTGATTGGCAGAGTTCATTCTATGGCTCTGAGAAAGCAAGTATCTGGAATTTTTGGTTTTGGGGGCAGTAGATGTGGCCCTACCTTTCACCAAGACACAAGGGCCAACTGCCCAAACATAGGGTTCAGATAGTGGGCTGCACCCACCCAAGAATACAACCCCTAATACATACAGTACAAAGTGTTTTTTTCTAGAAATTGGCTTTGTTTGACAACATTATTGAAAGAAAATATGCAGCGGATATGAGTTTCAAGAAAGACTTGAAATAAGGGCAGAGAAATCTAGAACATGCAAGTAAGATTATTTAATGGCCAAGTGTACGGCCGTACTTGGCAATAGTTACACAAAGAAGGAGATAACACAAAATGGTTCTGGAGACGTCTCATCTTCCCAGAAGTTGCCATTTATATGCACAGCTGTGGATAATTCCATTTAAGTGGAATGAAGATTCTGCAATGTTCAAGAAGTGTGATTGCCATTCTCAAGGGTGTTTTCCCCCCCAATGTCTCCTACTCACTAGTCTCACTGTTATAGAGACTCTGCCTATGGGACTTCCTACTCATCACATGCAGATAATTGGTTCAAAACAAACACAATAGGTTCGTGATCTTTTACTTCAACTTTCTACGATGCAAAGGGAAAGCTAAGGTCGTTTTTAGTGCCTTCATTCAGTAGGCTGGGACCTGAGGCCTGTGCTGTCAATTACTTCTACTTCGTTCGTTCTCCAAAATGCCACCTTCTCTGTGAAATCTTGCTTCATTTTCTCAGACTGAGTCCATTTCTCCCTCTGACTTCCAGTAATTTGCAAATAAATTTGCTTATTAACAGCTCCTATTCTGTTGTTGATATTCCTGATTCTCATACCAGATTGTGAACTGTCAGAGCAAAGATGTCTTCTTTAGGCAGGGTTAGAGACACCCTATTCCTGGTTTCCTCATTTTCTTGTACGCTAGGACATTGTTTCTATAGCTGACTCCCCACCAGGCTGTATGCTTCCAGCGGGTAGAGAACATTTGTTTTATTTCCGACTTTGTCCATGGTACTGAAATTTGAAAGAGCCAATAGGGTGGGATCATTGGTTTGTTTTCAGTGGACTTGTCATAAACAAGATGTATGCTAAATTCCATTTATTTGGTAAAATTATCATACTTTTAAAGTTCCAATGAAACTCATGTGTGTGTGTGTGTGTGTGTTTCTGTTTTTTGGAAGTTAATCCTAACACGCCAGATGAAAAAGAGTTAGCATTACATCACTTACTCTTTGAAGATGGGAAAACATAAATTTGAGGATTGAATATAAGCCTTTGATATAAGAATGCATATCATCTTCATCTGTTACTGCTCTCCTGACAAAGATCTGCATAAGTGAGAGCTAACTGAATACCACCATGTGCCTTTTTGACTTCATTTTGAATACTCTTGGCAAATGAGGCATGTTGCAAAATCCATTACCCTTTTAAATCAGCATATGCCAGAGCTAAGACACTGAACTAGGAGTCAGAAGACCTGACTTAATTTTTTTATTTGATCAATATTTGCTTAGGTATTATGCTAGCTACAAGTTTTAAAACAATCATATATTTGCTGTGTACTGTTGGCAAGTCATTCAACTACTCTGAGACTAGGTTGCCACATTTGTAGAACGGATATAGAGTATGTCCTGCCTTGTCTCATAGCATAGTTAGTGAGATTCAAATGAGGCACTCTGTATATTAAAGTGATTTATATATGGCAAAGCATTTAAATAAGTATAAAGTTATGGTATTTATTATGTTAGTTATAACACATATATAATATAGCTATAAATTATATTAGCACAATAAAGTTATATTTATTAACTAGCAGTAAGGTTATCTCTCAAAGCCAATTCCTTACTCCCATAATTTCATAATTACAAAAATATTATAATAAATTATAACAATATCATACATTTGAATTGCCTTTAACCATTTTCAGAGTACTTTCAAATAATTCATCTTTCAACAACAAAGAAGGTGGTTTCACACATTTTCATCCACACAGTTTTAGGGTTCTACTTTTCTACATGATACTTTCTAAACCTAGAGCTAAACTGGCTTTTAAATGGCACTTGGAGAAGGAAGAAATTTTGATTCAGTTTATTTCTACCTCACTTTCTCGAAGGATCACAATAGTGATGCATGACACCTGAGAAACATAAAGAGCTGTCAGATCAGTTTTATTTCTGGTTCTTGCAAAATGCCTGATGACAGTGGAAGTCTACAGCAGTGGGTCTCAACATTTTTGGTCCTAGGACTGCTTTATACTCTTAAAAATTATTGAGGACGCCCATGAGATTTTATGTCTGTAGGTTACATCTATTACTCTTTTTTGTATACAAAGTTAAAATGGAGAAATTTCAAAAATGTTTATTATTTCATTTAAAAATAAGAAACCCATTATGTTTTAACATAAATATTACTTTTATGAAAAATAACCATACTTCCCAAAACAGAAAAGATTAGGGAGAAGAATGACATTGTTTTACATTTTTGCAAATCTCTAATATTTGGTTTGACAGAAGACGATGGAATTCTCTAATCTTCTGTATTCTATCTGTTATCATACATTGTTTGGGTCGAAGTATACAAGGAAAATTTAGTCTTACATAGACATATAGACAGAAAAGGGAGCATCTTGGCAACCCCTGAAAGAGTTCTGGGGACCCCTAGAAATCCATCAATCACACTTAGAAAATGGGTGGTCTACAGTGCAGGGGGTTTAAATTCAGAAGCTTTGAAGTCAGACAGACTTCCTTTCTTGGTTCAAACGGGTTTAATATGTTTGGGTTGTGTGTCCTTGGGTAATTACTTAAACAATAAGCCATAGCTTCTTCCTCTGTGAAAAGAGTCTAATAACTCCAGCTTCATGGGGTTGTGGTAAAGATCAAATTTCTTGAAGTGTAGAGTGCTTGGCACACGTCCTGGGACATAGTAAGTGTACACGAAATAGTGGCTGGCTCTGATGTATCACAGACTGTTTCCTGTACGCCTCTCAAAATAGAAGGCCTACAAGAGCCATCCCAACTCACCTGACATAAGGCCAGTCTTAGAGGGAAGGTCCTGAAATTGAAACCAGTAGGATCTAATTTTAAAATAGGCTATCCTATTTTCACTTATACAGGATTTATTCCCACTCAGTACTCCCATACAGTTATGGGTGTTTATAACATGATAGCCCAAACTTAAAGCTGTGGTAGATTTGAACAGAATCGTTTAATAATCTTCACATAAAAAAATTCCCTGTATTGTTCTCAATGAGAAACAGACCAAACTAATATGCTGAGACAATAGTCGATTACTGTATATTTAATTTTATAAGGTGATAGTAGATATACTGAATATACTAAAAACATTTTCTGAAAGCCTAGAAAGTAGGAAAGGAGGTTTTTAAAATTTGCTTTTATTTTTGTTTATAAATTAATTTTAATTACACTTACTAAGCAACCATTCAGTATAAAGATTTGGATTCTATGCAGAATCCAAAATGAATAGCATTTCTGCCTAATATGTGCATTTTTGGTTTGTTTCTACTTGCTAATAGCTTCATTTATCAAAAAATCAATTTCAGGCTTGCCATATCTCTAGTATGTATTTTTTAAATGTAAAGACATTTACTTCTGAACTTTGCATCTTTTCTACTCTCCAAGAGAGAACACCAATAATCACCAAGGGTCTGAAGCTAGCAATAAAGCCTAGGAATAACTAAACAAGTCCTTTTGTACATTATTTGATATATGAAACTATCACAGAAATGTCAGTGGGACAGCCCCTTCTTAGACTGGCAGATTTTGTAAACTGACCTCACTTAACTCAGCTTCGTGCCTTGTTTTCCTGGACTCAGAATATTCAGTCCAACCTAATTCTTCTTCATGGTCATTTAATGGTTTTAATTTCTCAATTTATAGGTCAAAAGGAAGCCCTAATAATAATAATAGCAGGAACTTGCTCACATTTATTACATACTTACTTTGTGCCTTACAGAGTTCTAAATATCTTACATGTACTTAATCATTTAATCTTCAAAATAACCCTATATTATTATTCTCGTTTTATAGATGAGAGAACTGACCCAGAGAGCATAAGTCAATAATGCTCATGTCAGAAAAATAGAATGCTCTGTAAATATTTAAATCAAAGGATACCGAAGAATTGGTTTTACAGGTAATGGAAGACGTCAAAAGGGGCAGTGAGTTAAACTAGGGTTTAGCAATAGCAAGAAATTTTTGTGACTCTTAATTTGGAGGGGTGATGGAAGGAGGCAAGATTTCCAGAGCTCAGGGAACTACCTCACTGAGAGGACCCTGAACCAGCATAGGCCAGTCTGGTGAGAGCTGGAACCACCAAAGGGATACATATGGATCCTCGATTCACAATGGGATTACATCCCAATAAGCCCATCGTTAAGTTCAAAGTATCATAAGTCGAAAATGCATTTAATACACCTAACCTACTGAACATCATAGTTTAGCCTAGCCTAGCTTAAACATGCTCAGCACACTTACATTAGCCTACGGTTGGGCAAAGCCATCTAACACAAAGCCTATTTTATAATGAAGTGTTGAATATCTCGTGTAATTTATTGAATATTGTACTGAAAGTGAAAAATAGAACGGTTGTCTGGGTGCAGGATGGTTGCAAGTGGATTGGTTGTTCACTCTCGTGATCGCGGGGCTGCCTGGGAGCTGTGGCTCGCTGCCACTGCCCAGCATCATGAGAGAGTATCATACGGCAAATCGCTAGCTTGGGAAAAGATCAAAATTCAAAATTTGAAGTACGATTTCTACTGAATGCATATCACTTTCACATGATCATGAAGTCAAAAAATGGTAAATCAGGGATGTGCCCTGTGGCCGAGTGGTTAAGTTTGCGTGCTCTGCTGCAGCGGCCCAGGGTTTCGCCGGTTCGAATCCGGGGCACGGATATGGCACCGCTCATCAGGCCACGCTGAGGCGACATCCCACATTAGAGGGACCTACAACTAAGAATATACAACCATGTACTGGGGGCCTTTGGGGAGAAAAAGGAAAAAGTAAAATGAAGTCTTCTTCTAAAAGATGGTAAATCAAACCATTGTAAGTCAGGGACCATCTGTATAGCCCAAGGAGATGCCACTCAAGGGGAGGAGGAGAAGGAGAAAGCAAATAGCCTGGCATCTCCCTTTGTCTAATCCCCCAATCCCCAACCTATGCCTCTCATTGGCCAAATCCATTCTGAAGCCAGCTGATCTGAGAGCATGGGACATGCAGGGATAGTCAGTTTCTGATGTGTGGGTTTCTCTGTCCATGTATGTCTTAGGGTAATTTCAGGGAAACATGTGCTTACCACTATAGAAGGGGAAGAAAGGTAAGAAATGAGGAAGGGTCTGGGGACTTTAAACCATTTTCAGTGTCAGAGTATGCCTTGGGGCACGTTCAAGGTGAGGGGAGCAAACGATCCAAGAAATCTCTTCTTTTGCGCTCTTGCTTGACAAAGTGTAGCTTTTTCTCTATGTAGCCCTTGCTTTCAAAGAAATCCTTATAAAGAAATAGTTCACATTAGACTAGATTCCTTTTTCGATTCACAGAACTCTTTCCCCCAAACTATTCCAATTGAAAGTGTCAATGTTAGCAGAAAATGTGGAGATACTATCCTTTAACACGTTAATGCATCTCTTACGAACCTAAGAGGTTATGGGACGGGGCAGGAAAAAAGACAGTTGATGGCATTTAGGTATGAAGTGGAGGATTAAGTAAAGCAGACTGAACATCACTGTCGTGGGCTGAATTGTTTCCCCTCAAAATTCCTATGTTGAAATCTCAATGCCTAGAACCTCAGGATATAACCGTATTTGGAGAGAAGGTCTTTAAAAAGGTAAGTTAAAATGAAGCTGTTAGAGTGGGCACTAATGCAATCTGCCTGGTGTCCTCGTAAGAAGAAGAGACGCCAGGCCAGTGTGTACAGACAGTCAAACATCTATGAAGGGCCAGCAAGAGGGTGGCATCTGCAAGCCTAGGAGAGAGGACACGGGAGAAAACAACCCTGCTGGTACCTTGGTCTTTGACTTCCAGCCTCCAGACCCGTGAGAAATTACATTTCTGTTGTCAACGTCACCTAGCCTGCGCTAGTAAGCTAATCAACTGACCGAAGAAGCGACATCTGGAGACTCAGTGTGTGAGGCACCACTGATGACTGGAGATGCTAATAATGATATCCTTTATCATATAAAACAATATGGCTGCCAGGACCACAAAGCTGTTCCAGTTGGAATGAAAAGCTAGAGTTAGACATGCACTGTAAAAGCATAAATAAACTTGTTTTCTCTCCTTCATGGCTGCCCATTTAATTCAATATGCATTGTACTGTGCATGTATTAGGCAGATAGTTCTCTTACAGGTTCTAATCTATGAACACCTTGTCACTGAATGACATCTCTATCACAATGGTGACATCACAGCAACTTCCTCTTTGAATGATTGCTTATGGTTCCCTTATTGGTGGAAATAAAATTATCCCAGAATGTCAATATACATAAAGAAGGAAAATAATTCTGGTCCTCCTCAAAGTAGATTTAAAAACCACTCTTTTGTCATGGAAATTGTTCCAATCTACACCATGAATTGAATGTTTCTCTCTTATTTATGTCTCACAAATGTGCTTTAGCAACATGTTAGACTTTTGGTGTCCAGAAATGGATTTTTCAAAACTTTCTAAATAAAAAGAAATGAATAGCCAAGATAGAAGAATACCAGTTTCCTTGGTTCACATACAAGGCACACACTGAATATTCTTAGAAACATCACTTTGATCCAAAATAGAAAAATAGACTTGGTGTTAAGAACTATATTTTTAATTTTATATGAGATCTATCACTTTACCTGTTTACTTGAGTGTCAACAACCTAGAATAATGCAACAGTTTAGGAATTATTAAGTAATGTCCTGAGAATAAGTGATTCCAACAGCCATACATATTAAGACTGACTCATGAGCAGCAAAACTGACATTGCTGTCTGGCAATTAGGATATCTGGCAATGGGTCTTATGTACAATTTTATCTTAAATTCCCATCCTCAATTCATTCCAATTGTACACGTTCTAAAAAATATTGTCTACAAGGAAACTTGAAGTTTTCTCCTCGAAGTTTTACAAAAGAACAGTTAATATTAAAAAATAAAAATAAGTAGAAAATCATTAGAAGCAACCTGGGAAGGTATATCAATGCGGGCAAGTATGACTACACGATAAAGAGCTTTATTTGATGATTATGTAGTGAGCGTTGATAGGTAGTTTTTTTCATGGAACTAAAAAATTTAACTCAGAGGAACATTTATTGCCAAATTCTTGAAACTAAACTTTAGCATCTGGCAATATTTTTTTAAACCACACTACTAGATTTTTAGGTTGCATTTAACTTTCTTAAATTCAAATGTCATGAACTGGATAGATCTTTTTTTTAAACCTAAAATACAGAGAAACGTGAAGCGATATGTTGGAAAGAACTTTGGGCTATAAATGAGAAAAAATGGACTGTGGTATGCTCCCTTTGACAAGTCGCCCTCTTTGGGTCTCAGTGCTCTCATAAAAATTTGTGCATTCTATCACGAGTGTTGCATTATTCCTAAAATTCTGGGTTTCCAACCATTTCACAACTTTACAAATTCTTCTAGCAAAGGCATAAGGTATCGATAAAATAAAATTTGCAATTTGTTAAAATCAAATGAAAAAGGTCTTAAAAGGTGGTTGAAGATATCTAGGGTACACAGCCAAGACGGCCGTAAAGCGCACAGATTTGTTACAAAGCCTTGAGTTACAATGATCCATGAAGATTAAATAAAGCCAGACAATATTTCAATGATCATTTTCTTAGCTTGCTTTTCTTGTCATCAGATTAAAAAATATACCTGGATTAGCATATGTGATATTGTATTTGTAACAATGTGCACTGATTATTCCGCCCCTCCCACAGCCGCACCCTCACCTCCTATCCCCGGACTAGCTGTGAAACTCGAGATATTTTTGAGGCCAGAGATTGGTTTCTTAAGGTTAGGTTTTCTCTATAATTCCATATAGAGTCAAATATTCCATGCGGGGTGGTTAACTGATAATTGGCAACTGGGAATTAGAATTAGGTACCATCTAGGCAGTGAAACTTTGTAATGTTGCCTGTTGTATAGACCATATTTCACTTGTATCAAATCTCCAGGAAATAAATCTTATTTCCCCAGAGCCTACCAGTGACTGGCACATGTTTGAATGAATGAAGTAGACGGAGAATGTCAGTATTCATTTATGTAATAATTAGTTAAGGAAAAAAGTACGTTTCAGCATAAGAACTTCGGACAGCCCTTTGCATAAATCGCACTTGACTTTTCCTGTCAGGCAAGTTGATGGCTTGTGAAATTCCTAGAAAAGCGAGGGGAGAGGACTCAGAGACGAGCCGGCGTTCCGGACCCAGCGCGGTCTGGGGACGTTACTGGGCCTGAAGGGAAACATTTTGTCGCGGAGGAGTTCGGAAAGCCAGCGATCCCACAAGTCCTGGGCACGGGGA